>NC_053022.1:159779188-160109439 GCF_003073215.2 Triticum urartu | reverse complement strand
TTGTGTGATGTGTTAGGTTTCCGTGAATTTGATGATTGTTCTTTAAATTTGCACCTCGCGGATTCCACTATTAAGAAACCTATGGGGAGGATTAATGATGTTATTATTGTTGCAAATAGGAATTATGTGCCCATAGATTTCATTGTTCTTGATATTGATTGCAATCCTACATGTCCCATTATTCTTGGTATACCTTTCCTTAGAACGATTGGTGCAATTATTGATATGAAAGAAGGGAATATTAGATTGCAATTTCCGTTATGGAAAGGCATGGAACACTTTACTAGAAATAAAATTAAATTACGTCATGAATCTATTATGAGGGCCACTTATGGATTGCATACCAAAGATAGCAATACCTAGAGTTATTCTTGCTTTTATGCCTAGCTAGGGGCGTTAAACGATAGCGCTTGTTGGAAGGCAACCCAATTGTATTTTTGTTTCTGTTTAGTAATAAATAATTCATATAGCCTCTGTTTATATGTGGTTTTACGATTTTAATTAGTGTTTGAGCCAAATAGAACCTTTGGGAAGACTTGGGGGAAGTTTTTGCGATCTTGCTGTAAAAACAAAATCTTTAGCACTGATGAGATTTGCTTCCATTTTTTCCTAGAGAGTGAGATTAGGTTGATTCTTTTTGCAGATGATTAATAGACAAATTCCTCACGTCCACCAATTTATTTCAGAATTTTTGGGGTTACATAAGTATTTGAAACCTACAGATTACTACAGACTATTCTGTTTTTGACAGATTCTGTTTTTCGTGTGTTGTTTGCTTATTTTGATGAATCTATGCCTAGTATCGGAGGGTAAAAACCATAGAGAAGTTGGAATACAGTAGGTATAACACCAATATAAACAAAGAATGAGTTCATTACAGTACCTTAACTGGTGGTTTGTTTTCTTATACTAACGGAGCTCATGAGATTTTTTGTTGAGTTTTGTGTTGTGAAGTTTTCAAGTTTTGGGTAAAGATTTGATGGATTATGGAATAAGGAGTGGCAAGATCCTAAGCTTTGGGATGCCCAAGGAACCCCAAGGTAAAATTCAAGGACAACCAAAATCCTAAGCTAGGGGATGCCACGGAAGGCATCCCCTCTTTCGTCTTCGTTCATCTGTAACTTTACTTGAGGCTATATTTTTATTCACCACATGATATGTGTTTTGCTTGGAGCGTCTTTTATGATTTGAGTCTTTGATTTTTAGTTTACCACAACAACTCTTGCTGTACACACCTTTTGGGAGAGACACACATGAAACGAAATTTATTAGAATACTCTATGTGCTTCACTTATATCTTTTGAGCTAGATAATTTTGCTCTAGTGCTTCACTTATATATTTTAGAGCACGGTGGTGGTTTTATATTATAGAAATTATTGATCTCTCATGATTCACTTATATTATTTTGAGAGTCCCTTAGAAAAACATGGTAATTTGCTTTGGCTATAAAATTAGTCCTAATATGATAGGCATCCAAGATTGGTATAATAAAAACTTTCATAAAAGGTGCATTGAATACTATGAGAAGTTTGATACTTGATAATTGTTTTGAGATATAAAGATGGTGATATTAGAGTTGTGCTAGTTGAGTAGTTGTGAATTTGAGAAATACTTGTGTTGAAGATTGCAAGTCCCATAGCATGCACATATGGTAACCGTTGTGTAACAAATTTGAAACATGACGTGTTCTTTGATTGCCTTCCTTATGAGTGGCGGTCGGGGACGAGCGATGGTCTTTTCCTACCAATCTATCCCCCTAGGAGCATGCATGTAATGCTTGGTTTTTGATGACTTGTAGATTTTTGCAATAAGTATGTGAGTTCTTTACGGCTAATGTTGAGTCCATGGATTATACGCACTCTCACCTTTCCATCATTGGTAGTCTCTTCGGTACCGTGCATTGCCCTTTCTCCCCTTGATAGTTGGTGCAAACTTCACCGGTGCATCCAAACCCCGTGATATGATAGGCTCTGTCACACATAAACCTCCTTATATCTTCCTCAAAACAGCCACCATACCTACCTATTATGGCATTTCTCCATTTCGAGATATATTTCCATGCAACTTTCCACCGTTTCATTTATGTGTAGCGACCCGACCTCGGACGGTCAAGTCTCTGTGCTTCAGTGTCATCCCTGGATCGTTAATGCTGACACACACAGTACTTCGAAGGATTCATAACAGAGTAGCAATCACACACTTATTACATCGAATGTCACAAAATAGGACTTATTACAATAAATATGGCTTAAGGCCATCTAATCACGATAACAGCGGAAGGCATGGAAGATAAAGTGAGTCCATCAACTCCAACGACATAGCTGAGTGCATGACAAACGACCTACAATATCTTACTCGTTGTCTGAAAAGTCTGCGACATGATACCTTGCAGCCCGAAAACGGGTCAGCACATGGAATATGCTGGCAAAATAACACAAGAGAGCAATGACCAGATAAATGATATCACTACATGCATATATGGCTGGTGGAGGCTCTATGGTTATAATGTTTTGAGAAAAGCCAATTTTTCCCTACAACAAAGGAATATATTTTATTTAACTATCATGGTAGTTGAAACATCATTGAGAAGGTTCCTCCAACTCAATCCCAATTAAAGTAGTCATTAACATCCCAACAAATTAATTTAGAGTGATGAGATCAAATCAATAATTCAAGTACCAGATACTCAAGATGTCCATAACCGGGGACACGGCTAACCATGATTAGTTTGTACACTCTGCAGAGGTTTGCGCACTTTTCCCCACAAGACTCGATCTCCTCCGTTGGATTTCTCGCTGTGACGCCCCGAGACCGTTGCACCAGGTGTCTTCCAGTTATTCGCTGTCTTTGCCATGTAATTTTCTTGCGTGTTGCATGTTGCCATGTCATCATGTGCATTGCATCATCATGTTTTAAAAACTTGCATTCGTCCGGGTTCCCCCAGTTCTGTCTGTTGTCCGTTCTGAGCCCAGAAACACTTGCACGCGCCGGCGGCACGTCTGAAATATTATTTTGTAAGTGGTCGGGAAAATGTTCTCAGAATGGGTTGAAATTTGGCATGCGGTGTTGTTATGTTGTCAGTAGGCCGCCTGTCAAGTTTCATCGCATTCGGAGTCCGTTTGACGCCCCAACGGATAACTATAGCAACATTATAGTCGGTCAAATCGTCGGACGTTTCTGGTCTCCGGAAATAGTCGTCAGGTCTCTCTCTTCTCTTCTCTCAGCCCAAGGCTTTCTGACAGCCCACTACCTACCGCCACGCCCAACCTAACCTCTCTCGTCAGCCCGCGGCCCTCCTCACGCGCGCGTCCGAAAGCTGTCCTGGACCTGACCCAGGCAGTCGTCACCGTTGGGTCCAGATCATCTCCTAACATCTATAAAACATCTCCGTTTGATTATTTGGACTCCCTAAGCTTTTTATTTTGTGACCGTCTGGTTCTGATCAGAGGGACCGAGGTAGCCCCTAACCTAATCTGTGATGTATATATAGTCCACCCTTAGTCATTTTGGACTAACCCTAAAATCTAGGGACTTTGTCCCGTCGAGCCGCCGCCACCTACCGCATCTTCCTCGGGATCCCCATCACCCTGATCCAGCACCTCCACTATTTTGTTTTCTTTTCCAATCCAATCTCCTCCGCCTCCACTCTCTTCCATCCAGCCGCCTATCCCCGCAACAGAGCAAGCCGCAACCACTCCTACACAGCCTCATGCACGAGTGCCCAAGCCCTCGATCCAGCCCAGGAGTACGCCGCCGTCGATGCCAGGGACTCACCCGTGCGCCTCCACCCTCCATCGCGTCATTAGCCGCACACGAGCTCGATCGGGAGAGGAGCTCCCGATCATGCGCGCCTCTGCCTCGTTTCTGACCATCGCCGATGCTGCCGGCGTCCACCACCCGGGGCACCAGCACCCGTGCGCCTCCTCTCTTCGTCCATCCATGGAGACGAGCTCCTGGAAGCAAGGTCTTTCCCTTGCTTCCTTCCCTCTTCCTCGAGTTCTCTCTCTCTCTTTGTCGCTCAATCCCTCTCTGTTGTCTTGTCCCGCAGGACGTCGCAGATGCACGAGCTCGGTCCTCGCTCGCTCACGCCTTCGTCTTCGACCCTCATCGCCTCCGACCAACAACAGGGAACTGACGCCGCCCCTAAGCTCCACCCGCGTCGTCGTTGCCCGGATCCGGCGCGGGCCAGCTGGATCCGCCCCGTCTGCACCTCGCCGGCCTTCCCTGGAGCCCGCTGCCGCTCGAGTCCGCTGCTGCATCCTCTTCTTCCCCTGTGCTGCGTCCTTTTATTCCCCCTGCACCGAGAGCAGCAGAGTGTCGCGCTGCAGTCACATTGACCGCAGCCTCCCAAGGCCCATGCCAGATCCGGCCTCTCGAGCCGGCCCACTCCTACACTGAACCGGGCCAAAGCCCATGGGTGAGGCCACCCCCAGCGCCTCCTTTTTTCTGTATGGTTTGGGCCAGGCAGTTTCGGCCCGATAAGTTTTTTTCCTGGTCTGGATGATTTGTCTAAATTTTTTTCCAGAGAGCGTTGTTCTGCAGAAAACCCCCCAAGCATTATGCATTTCATAACTCATAAACGGTGCATCATATTAAAACAAATTATATATGTAAAATGCTTAGAATTTTGTGTAGATTAACAATATGCAACTTTCATCCATGTTTAAAATGTTTAAAATGCTGTTTGTATAAATTTGCTCCAATGCCAAGTTAAAATGTTTTATTTCAGAACTAAATAACAGTTGGGTGTTATGGGGACCCCTTGACAGTTCTCTTTGAATAAAACTCCTCCAGCAAGGCCCAACCTTGGTTTTACCATTTGCCTCACCACCACCTAATTTTCCCTTGGGAGTCGCGCTCTCGAGGGTCATCTTTATTTTAATCCCCCCGGGCCAGTGCTTGTCTAAGTGTTGGTCCGAACTTGACAGCCGACGGTGGCCACCAGGGGCAACTCTGGGCTGGCCTACCGGATGTTTGGACAATCCAGTGTTGCCCCGAGAACGAGATATGTGTAGCTCCGATCAGGATGTCGGCACATCAGGCGGCTTTGCTGGTCTTGTTTTACCATTGTCGAAATGTCTTGTAACCGGGATTCCGAGTCTAATCGGGTCTTCCTGGGAGAAGGAATATCCTTCGTTGACCGTGAGAGCTTGTGATGGGCTAAGTTGGGACACTCCTGCAGGGTTTTGAACTTTCGAAAGCCGTGCCCGCAGTTATGAGCAGATGGGAATTTGTTAATATCCGGTTATTGAGAACTTGACACTTAACTTAATTAAAATGCATCAACCGCATGTGTAGTCGTGATGATCTCTTTCCGGTGGAGTCCGGGAAGTGAACACGGTTCTTGTGTTATGCTTGAACGTAAGTAGTTTCAGGATCACTTCTTGATCACTTCTAGTTCACGACCGTGCTTTGCTTCTCTTCTCGCTCTTATTTGCGTATGTTAGCCACCATATATGCTTAGTGCTTGCTGCAGCTCCACCTCATTACCCTATCCTACCCATAATCTTAAATAGTCTTGATTTCGCGGGTGTGAGATTGCTGAGTCCTCGTGGCTCACAGATACTTCCAAAAAGTTGCGGGTGCCGATGATGCCAGTGCAGATGACGCAACTGAGCTCAAGTGGGAGCTCGATGAAGATCGTGTTCGTTGTGTTGTTTCGTTTCAAGTTGATCAGTAGTGGAGCCCAGTCGGGACGATCGAGGATCTAGCATTTGGGGTTGTCTTTCTTTTATTTGGTTCCATAGTTGGACCTTGATTGTATTATGGATGATGTATGTTGTATTTATGTATTGTGTGAAGTGAAGATTGTAAGCCAACTCTTTATCCCTTTCTTATTCAGTACATGGGATGTGTAAAGATTACCCCTCTTGCGACATACCTACCATGCGGTTATGCCTCTAAGTCGTGCTCCGACACGTGGGAGATATAGCCACATCGTGGGTGTTACAAGTTGGTATCAAAGCCATCCCCGACTTAGGAACCCCTGCTTGATCGAACCGCTGACGTTGTTGAGTCTAGAACAAAATGTTTTGAGTCTTAGGATTATATATATCGGATAGTTGGATTATTTTAACTCCTCAGTCCCTTCGTCGCTCTGGTGAGGCCTCTTGACGTAGAGTTTCGACTCTTCTCTCCTTAAATTTCATGATTTTTTTAGGCTCACGCGGGTATCTTGGAATCGCTCCGATGGTTTTTTGAAGAGAACATTGTTCTTGGTGCCTCTTGACATTTAGGGGTTGTGGCAGTGTCCCGGGGTTCGACGTCTAGTGGTCCGCCAATCCACGGTTGGTTTTACAGTGGTCTCGTTGTGTCTTAAAGAGTCCTTGGCTATGCTGACTCGGGGACGCTTTGTATGTCATGTGCACTGCCTTGTACATGATGGTGCAGTACGATCAAGCCCGTGTGGGCCCCACCATGAAAACTTCGGACAAAACCTCTATCATATGTTTGTTCCGGCTTATTTTTCAAGCTAATCCTTTGTTTTGTTTTGAGTTGTGCTATTCGAGTTGCTTCAATGTCAAGTGTTGATTCCATACCTTTCCTAAGCTATGTTCTCATACTTTTGTGTGAATACCAGTCCTTCTTGATAATCGAGATTGTCATGTCAATCCTTTTTCAACCAGTGTGTTTCTCTTCAAGTGGATCTGATCATTTCAACATCCGCAAGATCAATTATCAGTTCTTCTCAACGATGTTCATTTCATCTGTCCCAAGCTGCCTTTGTTTTGCCGCCCTCCCACCTTTTTCCTTCAAGGATTCAGATTTCTTAATCAACTATCATGTTATTGATGTGAAGTTGCTTCATTCTTTTCCTTCAAAGTTCTTACCCGTTGATTCTCATGAAGATGCTAAGGAAGCTTCAAGTCTATTATTCTTCGTTCTCTTTTCTTCTCCGGTGGATTTAATTCAAGCTTTGTTGATCATATCTTTTTCTCGTTTCTAATGTTTTCTCATGGCGGTGCACCTCTTAATCATTCCCCGATTGCTATTCAATTATTCCAGAGTGCTGAAGATATCTTGAAGATTCATGTTTCCACTCTGTATTCGTTCAAGCTCTTTTGAGCTTGTTATCTCATACAAGCTATTTAATTCAACCGGTGCAATCTCTCTTTCAAATCGTTCAACGGTGTTTCTTTTGAGTGGTCCCTAACCCACAGGTCTTTTCCCAGGATCTTACACGACCCTTCTAATTTATCCTGAGTGATTCCCAAATTCTTTTCAAAGTATGACATAAGTTTGAATTGTCATTAGTCATATTTCTTTCTCCAAGATCTTTCAAATTCTTTTCATTGTTGGCTCAACCTCTTCGCTTTTCATTCTCCTAGAGTATCTCAACAATTCATGGTGGTGTTTCTCATCGTCATTCTCAACATTTGAAGACCTAAGAAGATTTTTCTCTCTCAATCTTGTCCATTCTCTCGAAGATTCGTGATTCTAGCTTGATGCCATCCTCTCATAATTGTTTTCAATTGTGAAAATTCTTTTCACCCATCCGGAACATTGCATGAGTTGTTCCCATTTCTTTCCTCTGAAGGCCATCTTCTCAAATATTATTCATTCCAGCTTTCAGCTCTCATTCTACAAATCTTACCGGTGCATCGTTAAAATTTCCTCTAATCAGTTCATGATCTCTTCGTTCATTTGTATCTATATTCTCTCAAGTATCTTCGTTCATTTTTCTAATTCTTCCCGGTGTTTCGCTATCTTTTCTTTATTCAATTCTTACGGTGGTTCTTCCAAGGTTCTTCTTCCTTTGTTTATCATATCAACTTATTCGTTGTTTCAATCCTACCGGTGGTTCGCTGAAGACCTTCCCAAGTTGGCGCTATATCTATCTTAATCCTTTCTACGAGAATAAGTAGTATGCCAAATCCGTTGCTTGTCATCAATTTAAATTGGTGAAGGATACGCATAACGTAATTCTTATTATTGTTTCATCCAATTGATCTAGTTTTCTCTTTCTAGAGTTGTTCATCAGGTCTCATTTCTCGATTCGAGATCCTTCGTCTTTTCTTTCTGGAGTTCCATGTTTTTCTCGGTTATATTATCATGAAGCTCCATCTAAATCATTGCAAGGCTTCACCTTGTGTTTTCAACTTCTCTTTCTTTTATAATCCTTATTACCGGAGTTCTTCATGGTGGCTACATGTTGGTTCATCAAGGATTTAATTCCTTCTCGAAGTGTTCATCGAGATTCTTTTCAGAGGAGTTCAAGCATTCTTCATCTTGCATTCCGAAGTGCAATTCTTTCATATCTCATATTTTGAGGTGGTTTTATGTCATTGGTGATAATTTTCCGTTGTGTTCATGATTGACAAGTTGTCCGGAATGACATATTTGAAACCCATCATTTTCAATTCGTTCATGAGATCCTTTGAAACCCATCAATCTCTTCGTTGGAGTTATCTTGTGTCATGTTTAACCTTAAGCTTTCCCTAAGGATCGTGCTATTTATGGTGCTCATAAATGACCCAAGTTCCTCATTTATCCTCCCGGTGAAATAGGTTTCTCGTCTCCTTGTTCATATCAATCCAATCTTTTGTTTCGTTAGTGGATTATTTTCACCTCAAGAGTTCAGATGTTCTCTGTAAGCCCACAACAAGCTTAATCTTTTCGTTGTTGGTTTTCCAACAACTCCGTTCAACCCTTCTCCTAAAGATGCTTTTTCAAGCTCATTTGAGGTAGAAGATGTTGTTTTCTTCTCCGTTCCTTTAATTCCATTCTTTTATTCTTCCTCTCAGAGGCATTGTGATGTTTCTCTTTTCAATCATCATCTCAAAATGCAAGGATCATGTTATTTTTAGTTCTTATCCATTTAACCGGAGTGTTGTGGCTATCATTCCTCTTCTAACCGAAGTCTCATCCAAGTGCTTTCATTTTGCCAAGTTCATATTCTATGCCTTCCATTTCCAACCGGAGTGTTGTCGTAATTGATCCTTATCGTTCCTTGTACATCTCATTTCTAACGGAGTGCTTGCATGTACTTCTTTTCCATTTCAACCCTTTCTTATGTCTTTCAACCTACAAGGTTCTAGTAATGTTCCTTGTTCCTCTTTTCTAATGGTGTTTTCAACTTCGTTCATCTCTGTTGTATTCTTTCTTTCAATTTGTTCAACCTTGCAAGGTTCTTTGGTTTCACTCATTGGTCAAGGAAGCAACTTAGTTTTACCTCTTCCCCTTCCTCTTCCGTTTTCTCCGGTGCCATCCCTAGGATCTAGGGTCGAGATCCACTTGTAGTGGTGGAGTGTTGTGACGCCCCGAGACCGTTGCGCCAGGTGTCTTCCAGTTATTCGATGTATTTGTCATGTCATTTGATTGCGTGTTGCATCTTGCCACATCATCATGTGCATTGCATCATCATGTTTTAAAAAATTGCATTCGTCCGGGTTCCCCCAGTTCCGTCCGTTGTCTGTTCTGAGCCCAGACACATGATGTCTACTACACAACCTTCTTCTTGTAGACATCATTGGGCCTCCAAGTGCAGAGGTTTGTAGGACAGTAGCAAATTTCCCTCAAGTGGATGACCTAAGGTTTATCAATCCGTAGGAGGCGTAGGATGAAGATGGTCTCTCTCAAGCAACCCTGCAACCAAATAACAAAGAGTCTCTTGTGTCCCCAACAGACCCAATACAATGGTAAATTGTATAGGTGCACTAGTTCGACGAAGAGATGGTAATACAAGTGGTATATGGATAGTAGATAATAGTTTTTGTAATTTGAAAATTTAAAAACAGCAAGGTAACTAATGATAAAAGTGAGCGTAAACGGTATTGCAATGCGTGGAAACAAGGCCTAGGGTTCATACTTTCACTAGTGCAAGTCCTCTCAACAATAATAACATAATTGGATCACATAACTATCCCTCAACATGCAACAAAGAGTCACTCCAAAGTCACTAATAGCGGTGAATGAACGAAGAGATTATGGTAGGGTACAGAACCACCTCAAAGTTATTCTTTCCAATCAATCCGTTGGGCTATTCCTATAAGTGTCACAAACAGCCCTGGAGTTCATACTAGAATAACACCTTAAGACACAAATCAACCAAAACCCTAATGTCACCTAGATACTCCAATGTCACCTCAAGTATCCGTGGGTATGATTATACGATATGCATCACACAATCTCAGATTCATCTATTCAACCAACACATAGAACCTCAAAGAGTGCCCCAAAGTTTCTACCGGAGAATCACGACGAAAACGTGTGCCAACCCCTATGCATAGGTTCATGGGCGGAACCCGCAAGTTGATCACCAAACAATACATCAAGTGAATCACGTGGTATCGCATTGTCACCACAGATACGCACGGCAAGACATACATCAAGTGTTCTCAAATCTTTAAAGACTCAATCCGATAAGAGAACTTCAAAGGGAAAACTCAGTTTATTACAAGAGAGTAGAGGGGGGAGAAAACATCATAAGATCCAACTATAATACCAAAGCTCGCGATACATCAAGATCGTATCACCTCAAGAACACGAGAGAGAGAGAGAGATCAAACACATAGCTACTGGTACATACCCTCAGCCCCGAGGGAGAACTACTCCCTCCTCGTCATGGAGAGCACCGGGATGATGAAGATGGCCACCGGAGAGGGATTGCCCCCTCCGGCAGGGTGCCGGAACGGGTCTAGATTGGTTTTCGGTGGCTACAGAGGCTTATGGCGGCGGAACTCCCGATCTATTGTGCTCCCTGATTGTTTTAGGGTATATGGGTATACATAGGAGGAAGAAGTACATCAGGGGGGCACGAGGGGCCCACGAGGGAGGAGGGCGCACCCTAGGGGGGTGGGCGCGCCCCCTACCTCGTGGATCCCTCGTTTCTTTCCTGATGTGCACTCCAGGTCCATCAGGTTGCTTTCCTTCCAAAAATAAGTTCCGTGAAGTTTCAGGTCAATTGGACTCCGTTTGATTTTCCTTTTCTGCGATACTCTAATACAAGGAAAAAACAGAAACTGGCACTGGGCTCTGGGTTAGTAGGTTAGTCCCAAAAATCATATAAAATAGCATATAAATGCATATAAAACATCCAAGGTTTATAATATAATAGCATGGAACAATAAAAAATTATAGATACGCTGGAGACGTATCAGCATCCCCAAGCTTAACTCCTGCTCGTCCTCGAGTAGGTAAATGATAAAAATAGAATTTTTGATGTGGAATGCTACCTAACATATTTATCCATGTAATCTTATTTATTGTGGCAAGAATATTCAGGTCCATAAGATTCAAGACAAAAGTTTAATATTGACATAAAAATAATAATACTTCAAGCATACTAACAAAGCAATTATGCCTTCTCAAAATAACATGGCCAAAGAAAGCTATCCCTACAAAATCATATAGTCTGGCTATGCTCCATCTTCACCACACAAAATATTTAAATCATGCACAACCCCGATGACAAGCCAAGCAATTGTTTCATACTTTTGATGTTCTCAAACTTTTTCAATCTTCAGGAAATACATGAGCGTGAGCCATGGATATAGCACTATAGGTGGAATAGAATGGTGGTTGTGGAGAAGACAAAAAGGAGAAGATAGTCTCACATCAACTAGGCGTATCAACGGGCTATGGAGATGCCCATTAATAGATATCAATGTGAGTGAGTAGGGATTGCCATGCAACGGATGCACTAGAGCTATAAGTGTATGAAAGCTCAACAAAAGAAACTAGTGGGTGTGCATCCAACTCGCCTGCTCACGAAGACCTAGGGCATTTTGAGGAAGCCCATCATTGGAATATACAAGCCGAGTTCTATAATAAAAATTTCCCACTAGTATATGAAAGTGATATCATAGGAGACTCTCTATCATGAAGATCATGGTACTACTTTGAAGCACAAGTGTGGTAAAAGGATAGTAGCATTGTCCCTTCTCTCTTTTTCTCTTAATTTTTTTTATTTGGGCCTTTTCTCTTTTTTATGGCCTCTTTTTTTGGGCTTCTTTGGCCTCTTTTTTTTCGTCCGGAGTCTCATCCCAACTTATGGGGGAATCATAGTCTCCATCATCCTTTCCTCACTGGGACAATGCTCCAATAATGATGATCATCACACTTTTATTTACTTACAACTCAAGAATTACAACTCGATACTTAGAACAAAATATGACTCTATATGAATGCCTCCGGCGGTGTACCGGGATGTGCAATGATTCATGAGTGGCATGTATGGAAGAATTATGAATGGTGGCTTCGCCACAAATACAATGTCAACTACATGATCATGCAAAGCAATATGACAATGATGGACCGTGTCATAATAAACGGAACGGTGGAAAGTTGCATGGCAATATATCTCGGAATGGCTATGGAAATGCCATAATAGGTAGGTATGGTGGCTGTTTTGAGGAAGGTAAATGGTGGGTTTATGGTACCGGCGAAAGTTGCGCGGTACTAGAGAGGCTAGAAATGGTGGAAGGGTGAGAGTGCGTATAATCCATGGACTCAACATTAGTCATAAAGAACTCACATACTTATTGAAAAAATCTATTAGTTATCGAAACAGAGTATTACGCGCATGCTCCTAGGGGGATAGATTGGTAGGAAAAGACCATTGCTCGTCCCCGACCGCCACTCATAAGGAAGGCAATCAATAAATAAATCATGCTCTGACTTCATCACATAACGGTTCACCATACGTGCATGCTACGGGAATCACAAACTTCAACACAAGTATTTCTCAAATTCACAACTCTCAACTAGCATGACTCTAATATCACCATCTCCATATCTCAAGACAATTATCAAGTATCAAACTTCTCTTAGTATTCAATGCACTTTATATGAAAGTTTTTATTATATCCCTCTTGGATGCCCATCATATTAGGACTAAATTCATAACCAAAGAAAATTACCATGATGTTTAGGACTCTCAAAATAATATAAGTGAAGCACGAGAGTTCATCTATTTCTTCAAAATAAAACCACCACCGTGCTCTAAAAAGATATAAGTAAAGCACTAGAGCAGACGACAAACTACTCCGAAAGATATAAGTGAAGATCAATGAGTAGTCGAATAATTATGCAACTATGTGAAGACTCTCTAACATTTAAGAATTTCAGATCTTGGTATTTTATTCAAACAGCAAGCAAAACAAAAGTAAATAAAATGACGCTCCAAGCAAACCACATATCATGTGGCGAATAAAAATATAGCTCCAAGTAAAGTTACCGATGAACGAAGACGAAAGAGGGGATGCCTTCCGGGGCATCCCCAAGCTTAGGCTCTTGGTTGTACTTGAATATTACCTTGGGGTGCCTTGGGCATCCCCAAGCTTAGGCTATTGCCACTCCTTATTCCATAGTCCATCGAATCTTTAGCCAAAACTTGAAAACTTCACAACACAAAACTTAACAAAAACTCGTAAGCTCCGTTAGCGAAAGAAAACAAAACACCACTTCAAGGTACTGTAATGAACTCATTCTTTGTTTATATTGGTGTTAAACCTACTGTATTCCAACTTCTCTATGGTTTATAAACTCTTTACTAGCCATAGATTCATCAAAATAAGTAATCAACACATGAAAAACAGAATCTGTCAAAAAAAGAACAGTCTGAAGTAATCCGTAACTAACGCAAACTTCTGGAACAACATAAATTCTAAAATAAATTGCTGGACCTAAGAAATTTTCTATTAATCATCCGCAAAAATAATTAAATAAATAGAACTTTCCAAATAAAAATGGCAGCAATTCTCGTGAGCGCTAAAGTTTCTATTTTTTTACAGCAAGATCAAAAAGACTTTCCCCAAGTCTTCCCAACGGTTCTACTTGGCACAAACACTAATTAAAACATAAATACTCAATCATAACAGAGGCTAGATAAATTATTTATTACTATACAGGAGCAAAAAGTAAGGAACAAAAATAAAGTTGGGTTGCCTCCCAACAAGCGCTATCGTTTAATGCCCCTAGCTAGGCATGATGATTTCAACGATGCTCACATAAAGGATAAGAATTGAAACATATAGAGAGAATCATGAAGAATATGACTAGCACATTTAAGTCTAACCCACTTACTATTCATAGGGATTTTGTGAGCAAACAACTTATGGGAACAAGAATCAACTTGCCTAGGAAGGTAAAGCAAGCAAAACTTTAAAAATTTAAGCACATAGAGAGGAAACTTGATATTGTTGCAATTCCTACAAGCATATGTTCCTCCCTTATAATGATTTTCAGTAGCATCATGAATAAATTCAACAATATAACCATAACCTAAAGCATTATTTTCATGATCTACAAGCATAGAAATTTTATTACTCTCCACACAAGCAAAATTCTTCTCATGAATAATAGTGGGAGCAAACTCAACAAAATAATTATCATGTGAGGCATAATCCAATTGAAAACTAAAATCATGATGACAAGTTTCATGGATATCATTTTTCTTTATAGCATACAAGTCATCGCAATAATCATCATAGATAGCAACTTTGTTCTCATAATCAATTGGAACCTCTTCCGAAATAGTGGATTCATCACAAAATAAAGTCATGACATCTCCAAATCCACTTTCATCAATATAATCATCATAAATAGGAGGCATGCTTTCATCATAATAAATTTGCTCATCAAAACTTGGGGGACAAAAAATATCATCTTCATCAAACATAGCTTCCCCAAGCTTGTGGGTTTGCATATCATTAGCATCATGGATATTCAAGGAATTCATACTAACAACATTGCAATCATGCTCATCATTCAGAGATTTAGTGCCAAACATTTTAATGCATTCTTCTTCTAACACTTTGGCACAATTTTCCTTTCCATCATACTCACGAAAGATATTAAAAAGATGAAGTGTATGAGGCAAACTCAATTCCATATTTTTTTGGAGTTTTCTTTTATAAACTAAACTTGTGTTAAAAAAAGAAACAAAAAGATTCGATTGCAAGATCTAAAGATATACCTTCAAGCACTCACCTCCCCGGCAACGGCGCTAGAAAAGAGATTGATGTCTACTACACAACCTTCTTCTTGTAGACGTTGTTGGCCCTCCAAGTGCAGAGGTTTGTAGGACAGTAGCAAATTTCCCTCAAGTGGATGACCTAAGGTTTATCAACCCGTAGGAGGTGTAGGATGAAGATGGTCTCTCTCAAGCAACCCTGCAACCAAATAACAAAGAGTCTCTTGTGTCCCCAACAGACCCAATACAATGGTAAATTGTATAGGTGCACTAGTTCGGCGAAGAGATGGTAATACAAGTGGTATATGGATAGTAGATACTAGTTTTTGTAATCTGAAAATATAAAAACAGCAAGGTAACTAATGATAAAAGTGAGCGTAAACGGTATTGCAATGCGTGGAAACAAGGCCTAGGGTTCATACTTTCACTAGTGCAAGTCCTCTCAACAATAATAACATAATTGGATCACATAACTATCCCTCAACATGCAACAAAGAGTCACTCCAAAGTCACTAATAGCGGAGAATGAATGAAGAGATTATGGTAGGGAACGAAACCACCTCAAAGTTATTCTTTTCAATCAATCCATTGGGCTATTCCTATAAGTGTCACAAACAGCCCTAGAGTTCGTACTAGAATAACACCTTAAGACACAAATCAACCAAAACCCTAATGTCACCTAGATACTCCAATGTCACCTCAAGTATCCGTGGGTATGATTATACGATATGCATCACACAATCTCAGATTCATCTATTCAACCAACACATAGAACCTCAAAGAGTGCCCCAAAGTTTCTACCAGAGAATCACGACGAAAACGTGTGCCAACCCCCATGCATAGGTTCATGGGCGGAACCTGCAAGTTGATCACCAAAACATACATCAAGTGAATCACGTGGTATCCCATTGTCACCATAGATACGCACGGCAAGACATACATCAAGTGTTCTCAAATCTTTAAAGACTCAATCCGATATGATAACTTCAAAGGGAAAACTCAATCCATTACAAGCGAGTAGAGGGGGGAGAAAACATCATAAGATCCAACTATAATATCAAAGCTCGCGATACATCAAGATCGTATCACCTCAAGAACACAAGAGAGAGAGAGAGATCAAACACATAGCTACTGGTACACACCCTCAACCCCGAGGGAGAACTACTCCCTCCTCGCCATGGAGAGCACCGGGATGATGAAGATGGACACCGGAGAGGGATTGCCCCCTCCGGCAGGGTGCCGGAATGGGTCTAGATTGGTTTTCGGTGGCTACGGAGGCTTCTGGCGGCGGAACTCCCGATCTATTGTGCTCCTCGATCGTTTTAGGGTATATGGGTATATATACGAGGAAGAAGTACGTCAGGGGGTCACGAGGGGTCCACGAGGGTGGAGGGCGCGCCCTAGGGGGGTGGGCGCGCCCCCTACCTCGTGACTCCCTCGTTTCTTTCCTGACGTGAACTCCAAGTCCATCAGGTTGCTTTCCTTCCAAAAATAAGTTCCGTGAAGTATCTGGTCAATTGGACTCCATTTGATTTTCCTTTTCTAGGATACTCTAAAACAAGGAAAAAAACAGAAACTGCCACTGGGCTCTGGGTTAGTAGGTTAGTCCCAAAAATCATATAAAATAAAATATAAATGCATATAAAACATCCAAGGTTGATAATATAATAGCATGGAAAAATCAAAAATTATAGATACGTTGGAGACGTATCAACACACTTGCACGCGCTCGCGGCACGTCCGAAATATTATTTTGTAAGTGGTCGGGAAAATGTTCTCGGAATGGGTTGAAAGTTGGCATGCAGTGTTGTTATGTTGTCAGTAGGCCGCCTGTCGAGTTTCATCGCATTCGGAGTACGTTTGATGCCCCAACGGATAACTATAGCGACATTATAGTCGGTAAAATCGTCGGACGTTTTCGGTCTCCAGAAACAATCGTCAGGTCTCTCTCTTCTCTTCTCTGAGCCCAAGGCTTTCTGCACAGCCCACTACGTACCGCCAGGCCCAACCTAACCTGTCTCGTCAGCCCGCGACCCTCCTCGCGCGCGCGTCCGAAAGCTGTCCCGGACCCGACCCGGGCAGTCATCACCGTTGGGTCCGGATCGTCCCCTAACATCTATAAAACATCTCCGTTTTATTATTTGGACTCCCTAAGCTTTTTATTTCGCGACCGTCCGATTCTGATCAGAGGGACCGAGGTAGCCCCTAACCTAATCTGTGATGTATATATAGTCCACCCTTAGTCATTTTGGACAAACCCTAAAATCTAGGGACTTTGTCTCGCTGAGCCACCGCCACCTACCGCATCTTCTTAGGGATCCCCATCACCCCAATCCAGCGCCTCCACTATTTTGTTTTCTTTTCCGATCCAATCTCCTCCGCCTCCACTCTCTTCCATCCAGCCGCCCGCCCTCGCAACAGAGCAAGCCGCGGCCACTCCTACACAGCCTCGTGCACGAGTGCCCAAGCCCTCGATCCAGCCCAGGAGTATGCCGCTGTGGATTCCAGGGACTCACCCGTGCGCCTCCTCCCTCCGTCGCGTCATCAGCCACACACGAGCCCGATAGGGAGAGCAGCTCCGGATCATGCGCGCCTCTGCCTCGTTTCTGACCATCGCCGATGCTACCGGCGTCCACCACCCGGGGCACCAGCACCCGTGCGCCTCCTCGCTTCCTCCATCCATGGAGACGAGCTCCTCGAACCAAGGCCGTGCCCCTGCTTCCTTCCCTCTTCCTCAAGTTCTCTCTCTATTTCGCTCAATCCCTCTCTGTTGTCTTGTCCCGCAGGACGTCACGGATGCACGAGCTCGGTCCTCGCTCGCTCGCGCCTGCGTCTTCGACCCTCGTCGCCTCCAACCAACAGCAGGGAACCGACGCCGCCCCTGAGCTCCACCCGCGCCGTCGTTGCCCGGATCCAGCACCGGCCAGCTGGATCCGCCCCGTCTGCACCTCGCCGGCCTTCCTTGGAGCCCACTGCCGCTCGAGTCCGCCGCTGCATCCTCTTCTTCCCCTATGCTGCTTCCTCTTCTTCCCCCTGCAATGAGAGGAGCAGAGTGCCGCGCTGCAGTCGCGTTGACCGCAACCTCCCAATGCTCATGCCAGATCCGGCCTCTCGAGCTGGCCCACTCCTACACTGAACCGGGCCAAAGCCCATGGGTGAGGCCACCCCCAGCGCCTCCTTTTTCTGTACGGTTTGGGCCAGGTAGTTTCGGCCGGAAAAGTTTTTTTCCTGGTCTGGATGATTTGTCTAATTTTTTTCCAGAGAGCACTGTTCTGCAGAAAACCCCCCAAGCATTATGCATTTCATAACTCACAAATGGTGCATCATATTAAAACAAATTATATATGTAAAATTCTTAGAATTTTGTGTAGATTAACAATATGCAACTTTCATCCATGTTTAAAATGTTTAAAATGCTGTTTGTATAAATTTTCTCCAATGCCATGTTAAAATGTTTTATTTCATAACTAAATAACCGTAACTCGGTTTTTAATAAACTTTAGATGGAAATGGGGAGCAGAAATGCCTAGTTTAACATGGTGCACTTTTCTTACATGTTTAACAATTCTAAAAATATTGTTTAGGGCAGAACAGTACCAACATTGAAATATGCATATGGGGATTTACCGGAATTGTTGTTCGTTGTTTCTGGCCTCATTTAAACTTGCCTACGTAGGTAGTTTTGTTATGCTTCACCTCTTGCCTTGCTAACCAACATTTAATATTGTTGAGTACTTAAACGCGAGAGAACTAAATAATTATTGTGGTGTCGTCAATATGCAAATCGTTGCATATTGAGCTCCACTAAATTTGTAGGATTGTTTGTGCATTTTTGCCATGCCATGTTTCTCTAAACCGGGCATGCATCATACTAGATTGTGCATCATGCCATGATTATATGATGGTTGTTTACCATGTTGTTTTCTTCTTTCCGGTGTTGCTTCTTCTGGTTAGTTCCGATAACGTCGCGTTTGTGAGGATTCGTTCGACTACATCTGTTTGTCTTCTTGATGGACTCGTTCTTCTTCCTTGCGGGATTTCAGGAAAGATGACCATACCCTTGAAATCACTTCTATCTTTGCTTGCTAGTTGATCACTCTATTGCTATGTTGCGATACCTACCACTTGCTATAACATGCCTCCCATATTGCCATGTCAAGCCTCTAACCCACCTTCCCTAGCAAACCATTGTTTGGCTATGTTACCACTTTGCTCAGCCCCTCTTATCGCGTTGCTAGTTGCAGGTGAAGCTGAAGTTTGTTCCATGCTGGAACATGGATATGTTGGGATATCACAATAACTCTTATTTAATTAATGCATCTATATACTTGGTAAAGGGTGGAAGGCTCGGCCTTATGCCTGGTGTTTTGTTCCACTCTTGTCGCCCTAGTTTCCGTCATGCCGGTGTTATGTTCTTTGATTTTGCATTCCTTACACGGTTGGGTGTTATGGGGACCCCTTGACAGTTCACTTTGAATAAAACTCCGCCAGCAAGGCCCAACCTTGGTTTTACCATTTGCCTCACCACCACCTAATTTTCCCTTGGGAGTCACGCTCTCGAGGGTCATCTTTATTTTAACCCCTCGGGCCAGTGCTTGTCTAAGTGTTGGTCCGAACCTGTCAGCCGCCAGTGGCCACAAGGGGCAACTCTGGGCTGGCCTACCGGAAGTTTGGACAATCCGGTGTTGCCCTCAGAACAAGATATGTGCAGCTCCTATCAGGATGTCGGCACATCGGGCGGCTTTGCTGGTCTTGTTTTACCATTGTCGAAATGTCTTCTAATCGGGATTCCGAGTCTGGTGGGTCTTCCTGGGAGAAGGAATATCCTTCGTTGACCGTGAGAGCTTATGATAGGCTAAGTTGGGGCACCCCTGCAGGGTTTTGAACTTTTGAAAGCCATGCCCGCGGTTATGGGTAGACGGGAATTTGTTAATATCTGGTTATAGAGAACTTGACACTTAACTTAATTAAAATGCATTAACCGCGTGTGTAGCTGTGATGGTCTCTTTCTGGCGGAGTCTGGGAAGTGAACACAGTTCTTGTGTTATGCTTGAACGTAAGTAGTTTCAGGATCACTTCTTGATCACTTCTAGTTCACAATCGAGCTTTGCTTCTCTTCTCGCTCTTATTTGTGTCTGTTAGCCACCATATATGCTTAGTGCTTGCTACAGCTCCACCTCATTACCCTATCCTACCCATAAGCTTAAATAGTCTTGATCTCGCGGGGGTGAGATTGCTGAGTCCTCGTGGCTCACAGATACTTCCAAACAGTTGCACGTGCCAGTGATACCAGTGCAGATGACGCAACTGAGCTCAAGTGGGAGCTCGATGAAGATCGTGTTCGTTGTGTTGTTTCGTTTCAAGTTGATCAGTAGTGGAGCCCAGTCGGGACGATCGGGGATCTAGCATTTGGGGTTGTCTTTCTTTTATTTGGTTCCATAGTCGGACCTTGATTGTATTATGGATGATGTATGTTGTATTTTATGTATTGTGTGAAGTGGCGATTGTAAGCCAACTCTTTATCCCTTTCTTATTCAGTACATGGGATGTGTAAAGATTACCCCTCTTGCGACATACCTACCATGTGTTTATGCCTCTAAGTCGTGCTCCGACACGTGGGAGATATAGCCGCATCGTGGCTGTTACAAGTTGGTATCAGAGCCATGCCCGACTTAGGAGCCCCTGCTTGATCGAACCGCTGACGTTGTTGAGTCTAGAACAAAATGTTTTGAGTCTTAGGATTATATATATCGAAGAGTAGGATTATTTTTACTCCTCAGTCCGTTCGTCGCTCTGGTGAGGCCTCTTGACGTAGAGTTTTGACTCTTCTCTCCTTAAATTTCATGGTTTTTTTAGGCTCACACGGGTATCTTGGAATCGCTCCGATGGTTTTGTGACGAGAACATTGTTCTTGGTGCCTCCTGACATTTAGGGGTTGTGGCAGTGTCCCAGGGAGTTGAGCTCCGAGGTGTTGTGGTCACAATTTTATCGTTGCAGTTTTGGAATACCTGAGTTCGCCGACATCGAAAATCTCTTTTATGCAGTTGTTGGTAGGATAACCTCGACGCCACCCAGTACTCGGGCGGGAGTTCGGGAGTATTGCCATAACTCGTATAACGGATGCTTTTCGAAGGTTGAGGTAAATGATTTCCGAAGGTTTCTTGGTTATGTGTTGAAGGATGGATACAGCTGGATGTAGGTATTGTTAGTTTGGGTGAGATATTATGCTTCCCCTGTATCCCCAACACCTGATTACATAACCAGAAAGTTTCGGGAGTTTATAAGTGGGAATTCAAGTAGCTCCTAGGACATCTTTTCGACAGATGTGTGATATGAAATTGGGGTTCGACGTCTAGTGGTCCGCCTATCCACGGTTGGTTTTACAGTGGTCTCATTGTGTCTTAAAGAGTCCTTGGCTATGCTGACTCGGGGACGCTTCGTATGTCATGTGCACTGCCTTGTACATGATGGTGTTGTATGATCGAGCCCGTGTGGGCCCCACCACGAAAACTTCGGACGAAACCTCTATCATATGTTTGTTCCGGCTTATTTCAAGCCAATCCTTTGTTTTGTTTTGAGTTGTGGTATTCAAGTTGCTTCAATGTCAAGTGTTGATTCCATACCTTTCATATGCTATGTTCTCATACTTCTGTGTGAATACCAATCCTTCTTGATAATCAAGATTGTCATGTCAATCCTTTTTCAACCGGTGTGTTTCTCTTCAAGTGGATCCGATCATTTCAACATCCGCAAGATCAATTATCAGTTCTTCTCAACGATGCTCATTTCATCTGTCCCAAGCTGCCTTTCTTTTCCCCCCCTCCCCCCCTTTTCCTTCAAGGATTTGGACTTCTTAATCAACTATCATGTTATTGATGCGAAGTTTCTTCATTCTTTTCCTTCAAAGTTCTTACCCGTTGATTCTCATGAAGATGCTAAGGAAGCTTCAAGTTTATTATTCTTTGTTATCATTTCTTCTCTGGTGGATTTAATTCAAGCTTTGTCGATCATATCTTTTCCTCGTTTCTAATGTTTTCTCATGCCGGTGCACCTCTTAATCATTCCCCGCTTGCTATTCAATTGTTCCGGAGTGCTGAAGATATCTCGAAGATTTGTGTTTCCACTCTATATTCGTTCAAGCTCTTTGGAGTTTGTTATCTCATACAAGCTATTTAATTCAACCGGTGCAATCTCTCTTTCAAATTGTTCAACGGTGTTTCTTTTGAGTGGGCCCTAACCCACAGGTCTTTTCCCAGGATCTTACCCGACCCTTCTAATTTATCCGGAGTGATTACCAAATTCTTTTCGAAGTATGACATAAGTTTGAATTTTCATCAGTCATATTTCTTTCTCCAAGATCTTTCAAATTCTTTTCATTGTTGGCTCAACCTCTTCGCTTTTCATTCTCCCGGAGTATCTCAACAATTCATGGTGGCGTTTCTCATCGTCATTCTCAACATTTGAAGACCTAAGAAGATTTTCTCTCTCTCAATCTTGTCCATTCTCTCGAAGATTCATGATTCTAGCTTGATGCCATCCTCTCATAATTGTTTTCGATTGTGAGAATTCTTTTCACCCATCCGGAACATTGCATGAGTTGTTCCCATTTCTTTCCTCTGAAGGCCATCTTCTCAAATATTATTCATTCCAGCTTTCAGCTCTCGTTCTACAAATCTTACCGGTGCATCATTCAAACATCCTCTAATCAGTTCATGATCTCTTTGTTCATTTGTATCTATATTCTCTCAAGTATCTTCATTCATTTTCTAATTCTTCCTGGTCTTTCGCTATCTTTTCTTTATTCAATTCTTACGGTGGTTCTTCCAAGATTCTTCTTCCTTTGTTTATCATATCAATTTATTCATTGTTTCAATCCTACCGGTGGTTCGCTGAAGACCTTCCCAAGTTGGCGCTATATCTATCTTAATCCTTTCTACGAGAATAAGTAGTATGCCAAATCCGTTACTTGTCATCAATTTAAATTGGTGAAGGATACACATAACGTAATTCTTATTATTGTTTCATCCAAGTGATATAGTTTTCTCTTTCTAGAGTTGTTCGTCAGGTCTCATTTCTCGATTCGAGATCCTTCATCTTTTCTTTCTGGAGTTCCAAGTTTTTCTCGGTTATATCATCGCGAAGCTCCATCTAAATCATTGCAAGGCTTCACCTTGTGTTTTCAACTTCTCTTTCTTTAATCATCCTTATTACCGGAGTTCTTCATGGTTGCTACATGTTGGTTCATCAAGGATTTAATTCCTTCTCGAAGTGTTCATCGAGATTCTTTTCAGAGGAGTTCAAGCATTCTTCATCTTGCATTCCGAAGTGCAATTCTTTCATATCTCATCTTTTGAGGTGGTGTTATGTCATTGGTGATAATTTTACTTTGTGTTCATGATTGACAAGTTGTCTAGAATGACATATTTTAAACCCATCATTTTCAATTCGTTCATGAGATCCTTTGAAACCCATCAATCTCTTCGTTGGAGTTATCTTGTGTCATGTTTCACCCTAAGCTTTCCCTAAGGATCGTGCTATTTATGGTGCTCATAAATGACCCAAGTTCCTCATTTATCCTCCCGGTGAAATAAGTTTCTCGTCTCCTTGTTCATATCAATCCAATCTTTTGTTTCGTTAGTGGCAGATTTTCACCTCAAGAGTTCAGATGTTCTCCATAAGCCCACAACAATCTTACTCTTTCCATTGTTGGTTTTCCAACAACTCCGTTCAACCCTTCTCCTAAAGATGCTTTTTCAAGCTCATTTGAGGTAGAAGATGTTGTTTTCTTCTCCGTTCCTTTAATTCCATTCTTTTATTCTTCCTCTCTTAGGCATTGTGATGTTGCTTTTTTTAATCATCATCTCGAATTGCAAGGATCATGTTATTTTTCGTTCTTATCCATTTAACCGGAGTGTTGTGGCTATCATTCCTCTTCTAACCGGAGTATCATCCAAGTGCTTTAATTTTGCAAAGTTCATATTCTATGCCTTCCATTTCCAACCGGAGTGTTGTCGTAATTGATCCTTATCGTTCCTTGTACATCTCATTTCTACCGGAGTGCTTGCATGTACTTCTTGTCCATTGCAACCCTTTCTTATGTCTTTCAACCTACAAGGTTCTAGTAATGTTCCTTGTTCCTCTTTTCTAACAGAGTGTTTT
This sequence comes from Triticum urartu, assembly GCF_003073215.2. Lineage (NCBI taxonomy): Eukaryota > Viridiplantae > Streptophyta > Magnoliopsida > Poales > Poaceae > Triticum > Triticum urartu. The sequence continues at coordinate 160,085,365 of NC_053022.1, read as the reverse complement.
CATCTTCGTTCATCTCCGTTGTATTCTTTCTTTCAATTTGTTCAACCTCGCAAGGTTCTTTGGTTTTACTCATTGGTTAAGGAAGCAACTTAGTTTTCCCTCTTCCCCTTCCTCTTCCATTTTCTCCGGTGCCATCCCTAGGATCTTGGGTCAAGATCCTCTTGTAGTGGTGGAGTGTTGTGACGCCCCGAGACTGTTGCGCCAGGTGTCTTCCAGTTATTCGCTGTCTTTGCCATGTCATTTGTTTGCATGTTGCATCTTGCCATGTCATCATGTGCATTGGATCATCATGTTTTAAAAACTTGCATTCGTCCAGGTTCCCCAATTCCGTCCGTTGTCCGTTCTGAGCCTAGACACACTTGCACGCACCCGCGGCACGTCCGAAATATTATATTGTAAGTGGCCGGGAAAATGTTCTCGGAATGGGTTGAAAGTTGGCATGCAGTGTTGTTATGTTGTCAGTAGGCCGCCTGTCAAGTTTCATCGCATTCGAAGTCCGTTTGACGCCCCAACGGATAACTATAGCGACATTATAGTCGATCAAATCGTCGGACGTTTTCGGTCTCCGGAAACAGTCGTCGGGTCTCTCTCTTATCTTCTCTCGGCCCAAGGCTTTCTGCACAGCCCACTACCTACCGCCAGGCCCAACCTAACCTCTCTCGTCAGCCCGCGGCTCTCCTCGCGCGCGCGTCCGAAAGCTGTCCCGGACCCGACCCGGACAGTCGTCACCGTTGGGTCCGGATCATCCCCTAACATCCATAAAACATCTCCGTTTTATTATTTGGACTCCCTAAGCTTTTTATTTTGCGACCGTCCGATTCCGATCAGAGGGACCGAGGTAGCCCCTAACCTAATCTGTGATCTATATATAGTCCACCCTTAGTCATTTTGGACAAACCCTAAAATCTAGGGACTTTGTCTCGTCGAGCCGCCGCCACCTAGTGCATCTTCTTCGGGATCCCCATCACCCCAATCCAGCGCCTCCACTATTTTGTTTTCTTTTCCGATCCAATCTCCTCTGCCTCTACTCTCTTCCATCCAGCCTCCCGTCCCCGCAACAGAGCAAGTCACGACCATTCCTACACAGCCTCGTGCACGAGTGCCCAAGTCCTCAATCCAGCCGAGGAGTACGCCTCCGTGGATGCCAGGGACTCACCCGTGCACCTCCTCCCTCCGTCGCGTCATCAGCCACACACGAGCTCGATCGGGAGAGGAGCTCCCGGTCATGCGCGCCTCTGCCTCATTTCTGACCATCGCCGATGCTGCCGGCGTCCACCACCCGGGGCACTAGCACCCGTGCCCCTCCTTGCTTCCTCCATCCATGGAGACGAGCTCCTTGAACCTAGGCCATGCCCCTGCTTCCATCCCTCTTCCTCGAGTTCTCTCTCTCTCTGTCGCTCAATCCCTCTCTGTTGTCTTGTCCCGCAGGACGTCACGGATACACGAGCTCGGTCCTCGCTCGCTCGCGCCTTCGTCTTCGACCCTCGTCGCCTCCGGCCGACAACAGGGAACTGACGCTACCCCTGAGCTCCACCCGCGCCGTCGTTTCCCGGATCCAGCGCCGGTCAGCCGGATCCGCCCCGTTTGCACCTCGCCGGCCTTCCCTGGAGCCCGCTGCTGCTCGAGTCCGCCGCTGCATCCTCTTCTTCCCCTGCGCTGCGTCCTCTTCTTCCCCCTGCATCGAGAGGAGCAGAGTGCCGCGCTGCAGTTGCGTTGACCGCAGCCTCCCAAGGCCCATGCCAGATCCGGCCTCTCGAGCCGGCCCACTCCTACACTGAACCGGGCCAAAGCCCATGGGTGAGGCCACCCCTAGCGCCTCCTTTTTTTCTGTACGGTTTGGGCCAGGCAGTTTCGGCTAGATAAATTTTTTCCTGGTCTGGATGATTTGTCTAATTTTTTCCCAGAGAGTGTTGTTCTGCAGAAAACCCCCCAAGCATTATGCATTTCATAACTCATAAACGGTGCATCATATTAAAACAAATTATATATGTAAAATGCATAGAATTTTTTGTAGATTAACAATATGAAACTTTCATCCATGTTTAAAATGTTGTTTGTATAAATTTGCTCCAATGCCATATTAAAATGTTTTATTTCATAACTAAATAACCGTAACTTGGTTTTTAATAAACTTTATATGTAAATGGGGTGCAGAAATGCCTAGTTTAACATGGTGCACTTTTCTTACATGTTTAACAACTCTAAAATATTGTTTAGGGCAGAACAATACCAATGCATATGAGGATTTACAGGAATTGTTGTTCGTTGTTTCCGGCCTCATTTAAACTTCCCTAGGTAGGTAGTTTTGTTATGCTTCACCTCTTTCCATGCTAACCAACATTTAATATTGTTGAGTACTTAAACGGGAGAGAACTAAATAATTATTGTGGTGTCGTCAATATGCAACTCGTTGCATATTGAGCTCCACTTAATTTGTAGGATTGTTTGTGCATTTTTTCCATGCCATGTTTCTTTAAACCGGACATGCATCATACTGGGTTGTGCATCATGCCATGTTTATGTGATGGTTGTTTACCATGTTGTTTGCTTCTTTCCGGTGTTGCTTTTTCTGGTTAGTTCCGATAACGTCGCGTTTGTGAGGACTCGTTCGACTACGTCTGTTTGTCTTCTTCATGGACTCATTCTTCTTCCTTGCGGGATTTCAGGCAAGATGACCATACCCTCGAAATCACTTCTATATTTGCTTGCTAGTTGCTCGCTCTATTGCTATGCTGTGATACCTACCACTTTCTATAACATGCCTCCCATATTTCCATGTCAAGCCTCTAACCCACCTTTCCTAGCAAACCGTTGTTTGGCTATGTTACCGCTTTGCTCAGCCCCTCTTATTGTGTTGCTAGTTGCAGGTGAAGCTGAAGTTTGTTCCATGTTGGAGCATGGATATGTTGGGATATCACAATAACTCTTATTTAATTAATGCATCTATATACTTGGTAAAGGGTGGAAGGCTCGGCCTTATGCCTGGTGTTTTGTTCCACTCTTGCCGCCCTAGTTTCCGTCATACCGGTGTTATGTTCCTTGATTTTGCATTCCTTACACGGTTGAGTGTTATGGGGACCACTTGACAGTTCGCTTTGAATAAAACTCCTCCAGCAAGGCCCAACCTTGGTTTTATGATTTGCCTCACCACCACCTACTTTTCCCTTGGGAGTTGCGCTCTCGAGGGTCATCTTTATTTTAATCCCCCCGGGCCAGTGCTTTGTCTAAGTGTTGGTCCGAACCTGTCAGCCGACGGTGGCCACCAGGGCCAACTCTGGGTTGGCCTACCGGAAGTTTGGACAATCCGGTATTGCCCTGAGAACGAGATATGTGCAGCTCCTATCAGGATGTCGGCACATCGGGCGGCTTTGCTGGTCTTGTTTTACCATTGTTGAAATGTCTTGTAACCGGGATTCCGAGTCTGATCGGGTCTTCCTGGGAGAAGGAATATCCTTCATTGACCGTGAGAGCTTGTGATGGGCTAAGTTGGGACACCCCTGCAGGGTTTTGAACTTTCGAAAGCCGTGCCCGCGGTTATGGGCAGATGGGAATTTGTTAATATCCAGTTGTAGAGAACTTGACACTTAACTTAATTAAAATGCATCAACCGCGTGTGTAGCCATGATGTCTCTTTCCGGCGGAGTCCGGGAAGTGAACACGGTTCTTGTGTTATGCTTGAACGTAAGTAGTTTCAGGATCACTTCTTGATCACTTCTAGTTCACGACCGTGCTTTGCTTCTCTTCTCGCTCTTATTTGCGTATGTTAGCCACCATATATGCTTAGTGCTTCCTGCAGCTCCACCTCATTACCCTATCCTACACATAAGCTTAAATAGTCTTGATCTCGCGGTTGTGAGATTGCTGAGTCCTTGTGGCTCACAGATACTTCCAAACAGTTGCAGGTGTGATACTTCTCCAACGTATCTTCTTTTCCAAACACTTTTGCCCTTGTTTTGGACTCTAACTTGCATGATTTGAATGGAACTAACCCGGATTGACGCTATTTTCAGCAGAACTACCATGGTGTTATTTATGTGCAGGAGCAAACGTTCTCGGAATGACCTAAAACTTCACAGAGACACTTTTTAGAAAATAAGAAAAGTACCTGCCAAAGATGAAGGCCAGGGGGCCCACTGTCTTGCCACGAGGGTGGGGGCGCACCTGCCCCCCTAGGGCGCGCCCCTTACCTCGTGGGCCCCCTGTTGCCTCTCCGACTCCAACTCCACCTCCATATATTGAGCTTCGATGAGAAAAAAATCAGAGAGAAGAAATCATCACGTTTTACGATACAGAGCCACCGCCAAGCCCTAAAACCTCTCGGGAGGGCTGATCTGGAGTTCGTTCTGGGCTCCAGAGAGGGGAATCCGTCGCCATCGTCATCATCAACCATCCTCCATCACCAATTTCATGATGCTCACCGCTGTGCGTGAGTAATTCCATCGTAGGCTTGCTGGACGGTGATGGGTTGGATGGGATCTATCATGTAATCGAGTTAGTTTTGTTAGGGTTTGATCCCTAGTGTCCACTATGTTCTGAGATTGATGTTGCTATGACTTTGCTATGCTTAATGCTTGTCACTAGGGCCCGAGTGCCATGATTTCAGATCTGAACCTATTATGTTTTCATCAATATATGAGTGTTCTTGATCCTATCTTGCAAGTCTATAGTCACCTATTATGTGTTATGATCCGTTAACCCCGAAGTGACAATAATCGGGATACTTACCGGTGATGACCGTAGTTTGAGGAGTTCATGTATTCACTATGTGTTAATGCTTTGTTCCGATTCTCTATTAAAAGGAGGCCTTAATATCCCTTAGTTTCTGTCAGGACCCCGCTGCCACGGGAGGGTAGGACAAAATATGTCATGCAAGTTCTTTTCCATAAGCACGTATGACTATGTTTGGAATACATGCCTACATTATATCAATGAACTGGAGCTAGTTCTGTGTCACCCTAGGTTATGACTGTTACATGATGAACCGCATTCGGCATAATTCTCCATCACCGATCCATTGCCTACGAGCTTTCCATATATTGTGCTTTGCTTATTTACTTTTCCGTTGCTATTGCTATCATCACTTCAAAATACCAAAAGCATTACTTTTATTACTTTTACCTTTTGTTACCGTTATCATTACTATCATATTACTTTGCTACTAAACACTTTGCTGCAGATATTAAGTTTCCAGGTGTGGTTGAATTGACAACTCAGCTGCTAATACTTGAGAATATTCTTTGGCTCCCCTTGTGTCGAATCAATAAATTTGGGTTGAATACTCTACCCTCGAAAACTGTTGCGATCCCCTATACTTGTGGGTTATAAAGACCATTTTCTGGCACCGTTGCCGGGGAGCATAACTCTATTCTTTGAGTCACATGGGATATATATCTTCTTATCATTATGAAGAACTTGAGAGATCCAAAGACCAAGATCTATCCCTCAACTACGAGGGGAGGTAAGGAACTGCCATCTAGCTCTGCACTTGATTCACCTTTTGTTTTGAGTAAGCTTGCGACACCTACACCTGCTTCTGCTATTCGTTCTCATATGTCGCATGTTATTGATGATGCCACTTATGCTATGCATGATACTTATGATGAAACTACCTCTATGCCTGATACTACTATGCCACATAGTGCTTTTCTTGATGAACAACTTCCTAGGGCTAGAGAAATTGAAAATATTGAATCTGATGATACTGATGAAAGTGATGATGAAGCACCACTTGCAATTCCTAAGGGTTATGTATTTGATCAAGACGCTTCTTTAGCCATTTTAGCTTGCAGAAATAGAATTGAACTTAAAAAATTATTAGCTAAATGGAGTAAGCAATCCCTAAATGATAGAATGAAACCTGACCCTGCTTTTGCTACTTCACCTATCTTTGTTACTGATAAGGATTATGAATTCTCTGTTGATCGTGATATAATTACTTTGGTTGAATCTGATCCTTTTCAGGGTTATGAATCTGAAACTGTTGTGGCACATCTTACTAAATTGAATGATAGAGCTACCCTGTTCACTAAAGATGAGAGAACTTGCTACTTTTATATCCTTAAAATATTTCCGTTCTCATTAAAGGGTGATGCTAAGATATGGTTTAATTCTCTTGATCCTGGTTGTGTGCGTAGTCCCCAGGATATGATTTATTACTTCTCTTCTAAATATTTCCCTGCTCATAAGAAACAAGCTGTGTTAAGGGATATATATAATTTTGTGCAAATTGAAGAAAAGAGTCTCCCACAAGCTTGGGGGAGGCTTCTCCAATTACTTAATGCTTTGCCTGATCATCCTCTTAAGAAAAATGAAATACTTTATATCTTTTATAATGGACTAACTGATGCCTCCAGAGATTTCCTGGATAGTTGTGCTAGTTCTGTTTTCAGGGAAAGGACGCCGGATGAAGCTGAAATTCTATTGAATAATATGTTGACAAATGAAAATAATTGGACACCTCCGGAGCCAATTCCTGAGCCTATTCCTAAACCAACTCTGAAGAAGAGGGGTATTCTATTTCTCAGTCCTAAAGATATGCAAGAGGCAAAGAAATCTATGGAAGAAAAGGGTATTAAAGCTGAAGATGTTAAGAATTTACCTCCTATTGAAGAAATACATGGTCTTAATTTACCGCCTATTGAAGAAACATATAATCTTAATCCTTCACCTATTGAAGAAACTCATGGTCTTAATTTACCGCCTGTTGAAGAAACATATAATCTTAATCCTTTACCTATTGAAGAAACTCATGGTCTTGATAACCCGACACAGGTAGTAAAGGTAAATTCTCTGTGTAGATATGATAAAGCTGTAATCCAATTTACTAAAATTTGCTAGCCCATGCTTAGATGAGTTTGATAAATTTATGGCTAAGCAAGAAGACTTTAATGCTTATTTTGGTAGACAATTGAAATACAATTCAAATATGCTTGGACACTTGGGTGATTATATTGCCAATGTTAAAGGTGAACTTAAACTTATTAGTTAACATGCTTCTATGGTTACCACTCAAGTAGAACAAGTACTTAAAGCTCAGAATGATTTGCTCAATGAATTGAACAGTAAGAATAATGATAATGCTGTTAGAGTTATGACTAGAGGTGGTAGAATGACTCAGGAACCTTTGTGTCCTGAAGGCCATCCTAAAAGAATTGAGCAAGATTCTCAGAGAAATAATATAGATGCACCTAGTTCTTCTAAAAAGAAGAAAAAGAAAAATGATTGGACTTTGCATGCTTCTAGTGATCCTATTGTTGAAACACCTGAGAATCCAAATGATATTTCTATTTCTGATGCTGAAACTCAATCTGGTAATGAACCTGAAACTAGTGATAATGTTCACGATGATGCTCAACCTAGTAATGATAATGATATAGAAATTGAACCTGCTGTTGATCTTGATAACCCACAATCAAAGAATCAACGTTATGATAAGAAAGATTTTGTTGCTAGGAAACACGGTAAAGAAAGAGAGCCATGGGTTCAGAAACCCATGCCCTTTCCTCCTAAATCATCCAAGAAAAAGGATGATGAGGATTTTGAGCGCTTTGCTGAAATGATTAGACCTATCTTTTTACGTATGCGATTAACTGATATGCTCAAAACCAATCCTTATGCTAAGTATATGAAATATATTATTACAAATAAGAGAAAGATACCGGAAGCTGAAATTTCCACCATGCTTGCTAATTATACTTTTAAGGGTGGAATACCAAAGAAACTTGGAGGTCCAAGAGTACCCACTATACCATGCTCCATTAAAAGAAACTATGTTCAAACTGCTTTATGTGATCTTGGAGCCGGTGTTAGTGTTATGCCTCTCTCTTTATATCGTAGACTTGATTTTAATAAGTTGACACCTACTGAAATATCTTTGCAAGTGGCTGATAAATCAACTGCTATACTTGTCGGTATTTGTGAGGTTGTGCCTGTTATAGTTGCAAACGTTACTATTTTAAGAGACTTTGTTATTCTTGATATTCCCGAGGACGATAGTATGTCTATTATTCTTGGAAGACCCTTTTTGAATACTGCAGGGGCTGTTATTGATTGCACTAAAGGCAATGTCACTTTTCATGTTACTGGTAATGAGCATATGGTACACTTTCCGAGGAAACAACCTCAAGTTCATAGTATCAACTCTATTGGAAAAATTCCATCGATTATATTTGGAGGTTTTGAATTTCCTCTTCCTACTGTCAAGAAGAAATATGATATTCTTATTATTGGGGATGTGCATATCCCCATTGAGGTAACATAGTGTTATTCGAAATTTCTCCGGTTCCATGTTATTCGGAATGAGTTCGTTAACAAGACTTGATCAACCTTGTTAGTGGATTCCTTTTGATGATCATGAGATGGATGAAACTAGAAGGCACAACCTTCTGTACCCCACTTTTACTTTCTGTTATTTATATTAAATAAAATAAAAATAAATATTTTTCTGTCTGTTATCTGATTATCCGTGCAATATAAAAATACCTCGAAACTAAAAGTTCTCCAAATGCCCTGAAAATTAAATATGATTTTGTCTAGAATATTTGAGGATTTATGGAACAAAGAACACACCAGGGGGGCAACCACCTTGCCACGAGGGTGGAGGGCGCGCCCCCTGCCCCATGGGCCCATGGCGGCCCTCCTCCACTTATTCTTGCACCCATACACTCCTTCCTCCCCCAAACACGAAAAACCAGCTCAAACCCGAGTCCAAGCTCGTTTTGCTGCCATTTTCAATCTCCTTCCTCAAAGCACCTCTCACAAAACTGCTTGGGGAGATTGTTCCTTGGTATGTGACTCCTCCATTGGTCCAATTAGTTTTTGTTCTAGTGCTTTATTCATTGCAAATTTGTGTTGCTTAGGTGACCCTGTTCTTGAGCTTGCATGTCAAATTTATATGGTCAAAAGTAGTTTTGATGCATGATGTAGGCCCTAGGCACTTGTAGGAGTAGTTGCTATCAATATTATTGAGTTTGGTTTACTTTTATTTTGAAGTTACTAAAAATTTTAGAATTTTTCAGAAAATGATGAGAAGACTTTTGAGGGGCTCATCGAGCCAAAGCTAGAAGGAAAAGGAACCAAAGCCTAAGTATAATATGCCTCGCACTGCGGAGGTTCGGGCGTGTGAATGGCCTTCCGAGGATTTCTTGAGAGCAGCCGGGATTTATGAAGATTTTCATGAATTGGCTCAGACTTCAGGCCTTGCCGCTTTCCTCCACGACCAATGCGATCAGGCCTTGCCGCTTTGTGCAAAACTTTCATTTCCATTCTAGGAACTCACCACCTACGGTGGAGTTTCATTTATATGATGAGAATAAGGAGACGTCACTTTATGTTTTTTATCAGATCTTTTTAGTCCCTTTTGGGGGCAAGACAGAAGAACCACATCGTGATGATGTGGAGGGATTTATTGACACTATCACTGTAGGGGAAAACAAGGAAGGTTTCCGATGCACGAATCACTAGCATACATTTTCCTGTTTTACGCTACTTTGCAATATTTGCTAGTCGTTGCTTAATTGGTCGCGGCAACTGTGGAAACCTGAGTATCCCTGATATTATTATTTTGCACCATGGTTTATACAATGATAACTCTTTTAGTATGGGCAGCATTGTTGCCAAATGGTTAAGTCTGAACCGTACCAAGGGCCCCATCTTTGGAGGCATCTATGCTACACACCTAGCTGCACATTTTAACATACCTATTAGGCATTATGAGAAGGAAGAAAAAGTGCTGCCTCGTGTTTATCTAGATTATAAAAGTATGGTGGCACATGATTTTATTGTTAAGAATATGGAAGGAGAGCTTAAATATCAATTGTTCTTTAATAAACATCATCCTAGGACTATTACCTTGTCTGCTCCTTCTTTGTTTGATTTGACTGTAGGCACGTACCTTGTTCCGTTGACGGCTATCCACGCCTACCGGAACCCTACACCAGCTGAGGAGCCAGAGGCGGAACCACAATTTGATCCTTCACGGCAGTCTAATTACTAGTGGGATCCGGAGATGATTGTCAGCCAGTGGCAATCTGAGCCTTCTTATTCCTCATCACAGTACGACCCCAACTATTATTATGGATATCCGCTAGGCCAGCCGTGGCCTTAGACCAACTTAGGCCAAAAGCCTAAGCTTAGGGGAGTATGTATTTCCCACCGACTTTACATTTATGTTCACACACTCATTGCTAAATTCCGGTGCTCATACTTTTTCATTGTGTCATCCATGCTAGTTTATTTTCCTTTTTATGCTTTCTTCTTGTGTGTTTAATAAACCTTAAGAAAAACCCAAAAAATTTAGTTGTAGATTTTAATTAGTTCACTTTCCATGCTTGTAGTAGTAATTAAAAAGAAAACCCAAAAATATTTCCTGTTCTTCTTTTGCTTGTTGGGAGCTTTCACATGTAAATAGTTTTATTTCTTTTCTTTTCTTTGGGGGTCGATAGGAGAAGACCATTATTAAATTGTTCAAGTGGCTCTTATATGCATTATTGTTGATCTGACAAAAGAGCCCATATTGCCTTGTCTTCTCCTATTTATTGAATGTTTGCAGATTCTAGCTTAGTCCAATGCACGTGCACTATTATTATTATTCACACTATTCTGTCGTGCAAGTGAAAGGCAATTATGATGATATATGATGGACTGACTCAAATGAGAAAAGCTGGTATGAACTCGACCTCTTTTGTTTTTGTAAATATGATCAGTTCATCGTTCCTGATTCAGCCTATTATGAATAAACACGTTTGCAATGACAATTAGAGATCATAGTTTCTTGTGCCATGCTTGATTAGCTATGAGTTATAATGGTTTACCTTGCGTGCCAACATGCTATTGAGATGGTTATGATGTGGTATGATAGTGTGGCATCCTCCTCTGAATGATTTAAGTGACTTGACTTGGCACATGTTCACGCATGTAGTTGAAACAAAATCAACATAGCCTTCACGATATTTATGTTCATGATGGATTATATCCTACTCATGCTTGCATTTGATGTTGATTAATTTTAATGCATGTTCATGACTGTTGTCGCTCTCTAGCTGGTCGCTTCCCAGTCTTTTGCTAGCCTTCACCTGTACTAAGCGGGAATATTGCTTGTGCATCCAAACTCCTTAAACCCCAAAGTTATTCCACACGAGTCCACTATACCTACCTATTTACGGTATCTACCTGCCATTCCAAGTAAATTTGTATGTGCCAAACTCTAAACCTTCAAATAAATATCCTGTTTTGTACGCTCGAATGGCTCATGTATCAACTAGGGTTGTCTGTATCTTCCATGTTAGGAGGGTTATTCTCAAGAGGAGTGGACTCCGCTCCTCACTCACGAGATAAATGGCTAGTCACCGGGATGCCCAGTCCCATGCTTTATGCAAACTAAATCAAAATAATTGCAAACAAAACTCCCCCTAGGACTCTTGTTAGTTGGAGGCACTCGTTGTTTCGAGCAAGCCATGGATTGATGCTTGTGGTGGAAGGGGGAGTATAAACTTTACCATTCTGTTTGGGAACCGCTTATAATGTGTGTAGCATGGAAGATATCGCCATCTCTTGGCTGTTATGTTGACAATGAAAGTATACCGCTCAAAATATTATTCACCTCTTTTTCAAAACCGAGCTCTGGCACCTCTACAAATACCTGCTTCCCTCCGCGAAGGGCCTATCTATTTACTTTTATGCTGAGTCATCATCCTCTTGTTAAAAAGCACCAGTTGGAGAGCACTGCTGTCACTTGCATTCATTACTGTTAGTTTACATTGAGTATGACTTGATTGGATCTCTTTTACTATGAATTACAATTTCTAGTCAGTCCTTGGTCTTTAAAGGTGCTCTGCATTTATGTTTTGCGGTCTCAGAAAGGGCTAGCAAGATACCACCCTATTATATCATATTATGATTGTTTTCAGAAAGTGTTGTCATCTGAGTTTTATTATTATGGCTCGCTAGTTGATTATGCTATTGATATGAGTAAACTTGAGACCTATGCATTATTGCGAATGGGGTTAGTTATAATCTTTGCTGAAAACTTGGATGCTGGCTTTACATATTTACAACAATAACAGCAAATAGAGTTTCTAAAAGTTTTTCTTTATCAATTTTAGCTTGTCAACTAAATTGCTTGAGGACAAGCAAAGGTTTAAGCTTGGGGGAGTTGATACGTCCCCAACGTATCTACTTTTCCAAACACTTTTGCCCTTGTTTTGGACTCTAACTTGCATGATTTGAATGGAACTAACCCGGACTGACGTTGTTTTCAGCAGAACTACCATGGTGTTATTTATGTGCAGGAGCAAACATTCTCGGAATGACCTGAAACTTCACGGAGACACTTTTCAGAAAATAAGAAAATACCTGCCAAAGATGAAGGCCAGGGGGCCCACCGTCTTGCCACGAGGGTGGGGGCGCACCTGCTCCCCTAGGGCGCGCCCCCTACCTCGTGGGCCCCTGTTGCCTCTCTGACTCCAACTCCACCTCCATATATTGAGTTTCGATGAGAAAAAAATCAGAGAGAATAAATCATCGCGTTTTACGATACGGAGCCGCCGCCAAGCCCTAAAACCTCTCGGGAGGGCTGATCTGGAGTCCGTTTGGGGCTCCGGAGAGGGGAATCCGTCGCCATCGTCATCATCAACCATCCTCCATCACCAATTTCATGATGCTCAGCGTCGTGCATGAGTAATTCCATCATAGGCTTGCTGGACGGTGATGGGTTGGATGGGATCTATCATGTAATCGAGTTAGTTTTGTTAGGGTTTGATCCCGTGTCCACTATGTTCTGAGATTGATGTTTCTATGACTTTGCTATGCTTAATGTTTGTCACTAGGGCCTGAGTGCCATGATTTTAGATCTGATCCTATTATGTTTTCATCAATATATGAGTGTTCTTGATCCTATCTTGCAAGTCTATAGTCACCTATTATGTGTTATGATCTGTTAACCCCGAAGTGATAATAATCGGGATACTTACCGGTGATGACCGTAGTTTGAGGAGTTCATGTATTCACTGTGTGTTAATGCTTTGTTCCGGTTCTCCATTAAAAGGAGGCCTTAATATCCCTTAGTTTCGGTAAGGACCCAGCTGCCACGGGAGGGTAGGACAAAAGATGTCATGCAAGTTCTTTTCCATAAGCACGTATGACTATGTTCGGAATACATGACTACATTATATCAATGAAGTGGAGCTAGTTCTGTGTCACCCTAGGTTATGATTGTTACATGATGAACCGCATCCGGCATAATTCTCCATCACCGATCCATTGCCTATGAGCTTTCCATATATTATGCTTTGCTTATTTACTTTTCCGTTGCTATTGCTATCATCACTACAAAATACCAAAAACATTACTTTTATTACTGTTACCTTTTGTTACTGTTATCACTACTATCATATTACTTTGCTACTAAATACTTTGCTGCAGATATTAAGTTTCCAGGTGTGGTTGAATTGATAACTCAGCTACTAATACTTGAGAATATTCTTTGGCTCCCCTTGTGTCGAATCAATAAATTTGGGTTGAATACTCTATCCTCAAAAACTGTTGCGATCCCCTATACTTGTGGGTTATCAAGGTGCTGATGATACCAGTGCAGATGACGCAGCTGAGCTCAAGTGGGAGCTCGATGAAGATCGTGTTCGTTGTGTTGTTTTGTTTCTAGTTGATCAGTAGTGGAGCCCAGTCGGGACGATCGGGATTCTAGCATTTGGGGTTGTCTTTCTTTTATTTGGTTCCATAGTCGGACCTTGATTGTATTATGGATGATGTATGTTGTATTTATGTATTGTGTGAAGTGGCGATTGTAAGCCAACTCTTTATCCCTTTCTTATTCAGTACATGGGATGTGTAAAGATTACCCCTCTTGCGACATACCTACCATGCCGTTATGCCTCTAAGTCGTGCTCCGACACGTGGGAGATAAAGCCGCATCGTGGGTGTTACAAGTTGGTATCAGAGCCATCCCCGACTTAGGAGCCCCTGCTTGATCGAACCGCTGACGTTGTTGAGTCTAGAACAAAATGTTTTGAGTGTTAGGATTATATATATCGGAGAGTAGGATTATTTTTACTCCTCAGTCCCTTCGTCGCTCTGGTGAGGCCTCTTGACGTAGAGTTTTGACTCTTCTCTCCTTAAATTTCATGATTTTTTTAGGCTCACACGGGTATCTTGGAATCGCTCCGATGGTTTTCTGACGAGAACATTGTTCTTGGTGCCTCCTGACATTTAGGGGTTGTGGCAGTGTCCCGCGGAGTTGAGCTCCGAGGTGTTGTCGTCACAATTTTATCGTTGTAGTTCTGGAATACTTGAGTTCGCCGACACCGAAAATCTCTTATATGCAGTTGTTGGTGAGATAACCTCGACGCCACCCAGTACTGGGGCGGGAGTTCGGAAGTATTGCCATAACTCGTATAACGGATGCTTTTCGAAGGTTGAGGTAAATGATTTCCGAAGGTTTCTTGGTTATGTGTTGAAGGATGGATATAGCTGGATGTAGGTATTGTTAGTTTGGGTGAGATATTATGCTTCCCTTGTATACCCAACACCTGACTGCATAACCAGAAAGTTTTGGGAGTTTATAAGTGGGAATTCAAGTAGCTCCTAGGATATCTTTTCGACAGATGTATGCGATGAAATTGGGGTACGACGTCTAGTGGTCCGCCTATCCACGGTTGGTTTTACAGTGGTCTCGTTGTGTCTTAAAGAGTCCTTGGCTATGCTGACTCGGGGACGCTTCGTATGTCATGTGCACTTCCTTGTACATGATGGTGCTATACGATCGCTGTGTCTTAAACCCCTATCATATGTTTGTTTCGGCTTATTTTGCAAGCCAATCCTTTGTTTTGTTTTGAGTTGTGGTATTCGATTTGCTTCAATGTCAAGTGTTGATTACCTTTCCTAAGCTATTTTCTGATACTTCTGTGTGAATACCAATCCTTCTTGATAATCGGGATTGTCATGTCAATCCTTTTTCAACCGGTGCGTTTCTCTTCAAGTGGATCCGATCATTTCAACATCCGCAAGATCAATTATCAGTTATTCTCAACGATGCTCATTTCATCTGTCCCAAGCTGCCTTTGTTTTCCTGCCCTCCCACCCTTTTCCTTCAAGGATTCGGATTTCTTAATCAACTATCCTGTTATTGATGTGAAGTTTCTTCATTCTTTTCCTTCAAAGTTCTTACCCGTTGATTCTCATGAAGATGCTAAGGAAGCTTCAAGTTTATTATTCTTCGTTCTCTTTTCTTCTCCGGTGGATTTAGTTCAAGCTTTGTCAATCATATCTTTTCCTCGTTTCTAATGTTTTCTCATGCCGGTGCACCTCTTAATCATTCCCCGCTTGCTATTCAATTCTTCCGGAGTGCTGAAGATATCTTGAAGATTCGTGTTTCCACTCTGTATTCATTCAAGCTCTTTGCAGTTTGTTATCTCATACAAGCTATTTAATTCAACCGGTGCAATCTCTCTTTGAAATTGTTCAACGGTGTTTCTTTTGAGTGTGCCCTAACCCACAGGTCTTTTCCCAGGATCTTACGCGACCCTTCTAATTTATCCGGAGTGATTCCAAATTTCTTTTCAATGTATGACATAAGTTTGAATTGTCATCAGTCATATCTATTTCTCCAAGATCTTTCAAATTCTTTTCATTGTTGGCTCAACCTCTTCGCTTTTCATTCTCCTGGAGTATCTCAACAATTCATGGTGGTGTTTCTCATTGTCATTCTCAACATTTGAAGACCTAAGAAGATTTTTCTCTCTCAATCTTGTCCATTCTCTCGATGATTCGTGATTCTAGGTTGATGCCATCCTCTCATAATTGTTTTTGATTGTGAGAATTCTTTTCACCCATCCAGAACATTGCATGAGTTGTTTCCATTTCTTTCCTCTGAAGGCCATCTTCTCAAATATTATTCATTCCAGCTTTCAACTCTCGTTCTACAAATCTTACCGATGCATCGTTCAAATACCCTCTAATTAGTTCATGGTCTCTTCGTTCATTTGTATCTATATTCTCTCAAGTACCTTCGTTCATTTTCTAATTCTTCCCGGTGTTTCGTTATCTCTTCTTTATTCAATTCTTACGGTGGTTCTTCCAAGATTCTTCTTCCTTCATTTATCATATCAATTTATTCGTTGTTTCAATCCTACCGGTGGTTCGCTGAAGACCTTCCCAAGTTGGCGCTATATCTATCTTAATCCTTTCTACGAGAATAAGTAGTATGCCAAATCCGTTGCTTGTCATCAATTTAAATTGGTGAAGGATACGCATAATGTAATTCTTATTATTGTTTCATCCAAGTGATCTAGTTTTCTCTTTCTAGAGTTGTTCATCGGGTCTTATTTCTCGATTTGAGATCCTTCATCTTTTCTTTCCGGAGTTCCAAGTTTTTCTCGGTTATATCATCGCGAAGCTCCATCTAAATCATTGGAAGGCTTCACCTTGTGTTTTCAACCTCTCTTTCTTTTATCATCCTTATTACCAGAGTTCTTCATGGTGGCTACATGTTGGTTCATCAATGATTTAATTCCTTCTCGAAGTGTTCTTCGAGATTCTTTTTAGAGGAGTTCAAGCATTCTTCACCTTACATTCCGACGTGCAATTCTTTCATATCTCATATTTTGAGGTGGTGTTATGTCATTGGTGATAATTTTCCTTCGTGTTCATGATTGACAAGTTGTCTGGAATGACATATTTTAAACCCATCAATTTCAATTCGTTCATGAGATCCTTTGAAACCCATCAATCTCTTCGTTGGAGTTATCTTGTGTCATGTTTCACCTTAAGCTTTCCCTAAGGATCGTGCAATTTATGGTGCTCATAAATGACCCAAGTTCCTCATTTATCCTCCCAGTGAAATAAGTTTCTCGTCTCCTTGTTCATATCAATCCAATCTTTTGTTTCGTTAGTGGCAGATTTTCACCTCAAGAGTTCAGATGTTCTCCATAAGCCCACAACAATCTTACTCTTTTCGTTGTTGGTTTTCCAACAACTCTGTTCAACCCTTCTCCTAAAGATGCTTTTTCAAGCTCATTTGAGGTAGAAGATGTTGTTTTCTTCTCCGTTCCTTTAATTCCATTCTTTTATTCTTCCTCTCTTAGGCATTGTGATGTTGCTTTTTTTAATCATCATCTCGAATTGCAAGGATCATGTTATTTTTCGTTCTTATCCATTTAACAGGAGTGTTGTGGCTATCATTCCTCTTGTAACCGGAGTATCATCCAAGTGCTTTAATTTTGCAAAGTTCATATTCTATGCCTTCCATTTCCAAACCAGACTGTTGTCGTAATTGATCCTTATCGTTCCTTGTACATCTCATTTCTACCGGAGTGCTTGCATGTACTTCTTGTCCATTGCAACCCTTTCTTATGTCTTTCACCCTACAAGGTTCTAGTAATGTTCCTTGTTCCTCTTTTCTAACGAAGTGTTTTCAACTTCTTTCATCTCCGTTATATTCTTTCTTTCAATTTGTTCAACCACGCAAGGTTCTTTGGTTTTACTCATTGGTCAAGGAAGCAACTTATTTTTACCTCTTCCCCTTCCTCTTCCGTTTTCTCCGGTGCCATCCCTAGGATCTCGGGTCGAGATCCTCTTGTAGTGGTGGAGTGTTGTGACGCCCTGAGACCTTTGCGCCAGGTGTCTTCCAGTTATTCGCTGTCTTTGCCATGTCATTTGCTTGCGTGTTGCATCTTGCCATGTCATCATGTGCATTGCATCTTCATGTTTTAAAAACTTGCATTCGTCCGGGTTCCCCCAGTTCCGTCCGTTGTCCGTTCTGAGCCCAGACACACTTGCACGCGCCCGCGGCACGTCCAAAATATTAGTTTTTAAGTGGCCAGGAAAATGTTCTCGGAATGGGTTGAAAGTTGGCAGCGGTGTTGTTATTTTGTCAGTAGGCCGTCTGTCAAGTTTCATCGCATTCGGAGTCCGTTTGACGCCCCAGCGGATAACTATAGCAACATTATAGTCGGTCAAATCGTCGGACGTTTTCGGTCTCCGAAAACAGTCGTCGGGTCTCTCTCTTCTCTTCTCTTGGCCCAAGGCTTTGTGCACAGCCCAGTACCTACTGGCAGGCCCAACCTAACCTCTCTCGTCAGCCCACGACCCTCCTCGCGCCCGCGTCCGAAAGCTGTCCCGGACCCGACCAGGGCAGTCATCACCGTTGGGTCCGGATCATCCCCTAACATCTATAAAACATCTCCATTTTATTATTTGGACTCCCTAAGCTTTTTATTTCGCGACCATCCGATTCCAATCAAAGGGACCGAGGTAGCCCCTAACATAATCTGTGATTTATATATAGTCCACCCTTAGTCATTTGGACAAACCCTAAAATCTAGGGACTTTGTCTCGTCGAGCCGCCACCACCTAGCACATCTTCTTTGGTATCCCCATCACCCCAATCCAGCGCCTCCACTATTTTGTTTTCTTTTCCGATCCAATCTCCTCCGCCTCCACTCTCTTCCATCCAGCCGCCCGTCCCCGCAACAGAGCAAGCCGCGGCCACTCCTACACAGCCTCGTGCACGAGTGCCCAAGCCCTTGATCCAGCCCAGGAGTATGCCGTCGTGGATGCCATGGACTCACCCGTGCGCCTCCTCCCTTCGTCGCATCATTAGCCACACACGAGCTCGATCGGGAGAGGATATCCCGATCATGGGCGCCTCTGCCTCGTTTCTGACCATCGCCGATGCTGCCGACGTCCACCACCCGGGGCACCAGCACCCGTGCGCCTCCTCGCTTCCTCCATCCATGGAGAGGAGCTCCTTGAACCAAGGCCGTGCCCCTGGTTCCTTCCCTCTTCCTCGAGCTCTCTCTCGCTGTCGCTCAATCCCTCTCTGTTGTCTTGTCCCGCAGGACGTCATGGATGCATGAGCTCGGTCCTCGCTCGCTCGCGCCTTCATGTTCGACACTTGTCGCCTCCGACCAACAGCAGGGAACCGACGCCGCCCCTGAGCTCCACCCGCACCGTTGTTTCCTGGATCCAGCGCCGGCCAGTCGGATCTGACCCGTTTCCACCTCGCCGGCCTTCCCCGGAGCCTGCTGCCGCTGCATCCTCTTCTTCCCCCTGCATCGAGAGGAGCATAGTGCCGCGTTGCAGTCGCGTTGACCGCAGCCTCCCAAGGCCCATGCCAGATCCGGCCTCTCGAGTCGGCCCACTCCTACACTGAACCGGGCCAAAGCCCATGGGTGAGGCCACCCCTAGCGCCTCCTTTTTCTGTACGGTTTGGGCCATGCAGTTTCGGACCGATAAGTTTTTTTCCTGGTCTAGATGATTTGTCTAATTTTTTTCAGAGAGCACTGTTCTGCAGAAAACCCCCCAAGCATTATGCATTTCATAACTCACAAACGGTGCATCATATTAAAACAAATTATATATGTAAAATGCTTAGAATTTTGTGTAGATTAACAGTATGCAACTTTCATCCATGTTTAAAATGTTCAAAATGCTGTTTGTATAAATTTGCTCCAATGCCATGTTAAAATGTTTTATTTCATAACTAAATAACCGTAACTCTATTTTAATAAACTTTATATGTAAATGGGGTGCAGAAATGCCTAATTTAACATGGTGCACTTTTCTTACATGTTTAACAACTCTAAAATATTGTTTAGGGCAGAACAGTACCAACTTTGAAATATGCATATGAGGATTTACAGGAATTGTTGTTCGCTGTTTCCGGCCTCATTTAAACTTCCCTAGGTAGGTAGTTTTGTTATGCTTCACCTCTTTCCATGCTAACCAACATTTAATATTGTTGAGTACTTAAACGGGAGAGAACTAAATAATTATTGTGGTGTCGTCAATATGCAACTCGTTGCATATTGAGCTCCACTTAATTTGTAGGATTGTTTGTGCATTTTTGCCATGCCATGTTTCTTTAAACCGGACATGCATCATACTGGGTTGCTCATCATGCCATGTTTATGTGATGGTTGTTTACCATGTTGTTTGCTCCTTTCCGGTGTTGCTTCTTCTGGTTAGTTCCGATAACGTCGCGTTTGTGAGGATTCATTCGACTAAGTCCGTTGGTTTTCTATGTGTTGGTCCGAACCTGTCAGCCGCCAGTGGCCACCAGGGGCAACTCTGGGCTGGCCTACCGGAAGTTTGGACAATCCAGTGTTGCCCTGAGAACGAGTTATGTGCAGCTCCTATCAGGATGCTGGCACATCGGGCGGCTTTGCTAGTCTTGTTTTACCATTGTCGAAATGTCTTGTAACCGGGACTCTGAGTCGGATCGGGTCTTCCTGGGAGAAGGAATATCCTTCGTTGACCGTGAGAGCTTGTGATGGGCTAAGTTGGGAAACCCGTGTAGGGTTTTGAACTTTCGAAAGCCGTGCCCGCGGTTATGGGCAGATGGGAATTTGTTAATATCCGATTGTAGAGAACTTGACACTTAACTTAATTAAAATGCATCAACCACGTGTGTAGCCGTGATGGTCTCTTTCCGGCGGAGTCCGGGAAGTGAACACGGTTCTTGTGTTATGCTGGAACGTAAGTTGTTTCGGGATCACTTCTTTATCACTTCTAGTTCACGACCATGCTTTGCTTCTCTTCTCGCTCTTATTTGCATATGTTAACCACCATATATGCTTAGTGCTTCCTGCAGCTCCACCTCATTACCCTATCCTACCCATAAGCTTAAATAGTCTTGATCTCGCAGGTGTGAGATTGCTGAGTTCTCGTGGCTCACAGATACGTCCAAACAGTTGCAGGTGCCGATGATACCAGTGCAGATGACGCAACTGAGCTCAAGTGGGAGCTGGACGAAGATCGTGTTTGTTGTGTTGTTTCGTTTCCAGTTGATCAGTAGTGGAGCTCAGTCGGGACGATCGGGGATCTAGCATTTGGGGTTGACTTTCTTTTATTTGTTTCCATAGTCGGACCTTGATTGTATTATGGATGATGTATGTTGTATTTATGTATTGTGTGAAGTGGCGATTGTAAGCCAACTCTTTATCCATTTCTTATTCAGTACATGGGATGTGTAAAGATTACCCCCCCTTGCGACATACCTACCACGCGGTTATGCCTCTAAGTCATGCTCCGACACGTGGGGGATATAGCCGCATCGTGGGTGTTACACTCGCACTACACGGTGATTGAAAAACGGATGACCAAGACACAGTCTTTCAGAAGCATTAACTCTAACCCTGGGTAGACCGTACCAACCTAAATCCCCTACATCTGCTAGTCTACCACTTTAAGAGGTCATGCAACTTAATCCACTATGCCAGAGCCCATAATGGCTTGTGGCTACACACGGAAGTTACTAGCATGAATAATCTTATGATCCCTTTGAGCCTGGGTGGCGGACCGTAGGATGATCACACGGGTAATCCGGGATATCCTAGGACAACACTGGATTCTACAGTTGCCCACAAGCAATCCGCCCAGATGTGTGTTAATGTTGCCACCTTAAGTTGAACCATTAATTAACAACTCACATCTGTCATGGATACTCTCAAACCCAATCCACGTCTACGAGCATAGCATAGCAGTATAAGCATAACGTAGAAGTGACTCCCAAGGGTTTGATAATAAAACAGGTAATAGGTTCTACCTCATCATCTACTTCCCAAACCCACATGTTAAGGGATCCTACTCATGCAGTGTGTGAGGGTTGAAACTAATGCATAAAAACTAGGTAATAAAGGGGTATGGTCAAAGTGTTTCTTTCCTTGCT
Source organism: Triticum urartu (assembly GCF_003073215.2). NCBI lineage: Eukaryota > Viridiplantae > Streptophyta > Magnoliopsida > Poales > Poaceae > Triticum > Triticum urartu. The sequence goes on along the minus strand of NC_053022.1, from coordinate 160,063,686 downwards.
GATGATCCGCAAAACTTAAAGACTCGTAGTAGCACGCTTCGCACTCCAGGTGTTCTATCGCAAACAAACAATAGCATACATAAGGAATCAAGCAAAGATGCACGGGGAAAACTCAAATAAACAGATCGAACTAGAAATTTCAACTGAAGAACTCCGGTTTGCAAAAAGAAACAAATCAAACAGAGCAACGAAACTCAAACTATGAAAGAAACAAGATCTGATTACTAATCTGGACTAAAGTCAAATTTTACAGTAGCAAAATCTTGTTCAAGTTGGTTAAACAGAAAGAGGGCTTCGAGACGAAGATCTAGGTGCTTGTTTCACCTGATTCGGATAAACGGGCGAAAAGTTATACTAGATTGAAGATTAGGGCAGAAATCACGATCGAAAATAATCGCGGAAAAACCTTGGAAAAAGAAAACTTACGAACAGGCTAACGAACGAACGTTCGCTGTCTGTGGCTAACGGGTGAATGGCGTTTGTTAAAACGAATGTACGGACAAACATCCACTATTTAACTAAACCAAGAAAAACCGAACAGAAACCGATCTAGTAAAAAAACAACTAGGGTTTTAAAAAACCGAACGGTTTTCTTGTGAAAACCGGCGGCGGCGGCGCGGCTTTATCTCCGGCGAGGTCGGCGGTGTGCGGCGGCGCGGCGACGGTGGCGGGACGGTGGCGCTCTAGGGTTTCGGGGGTGGGACGCGGCTTGGGCTGGGGCTCGGGTCGCGGGGTCCCGGTTTATAAAGCCCCCGGCCGGAGGTTTCTGGCTCGGGTACGGCCCGATAAGTCGGTTACTTTAAAAAAATCCTGACGTAGAAAAACAATTAAAAGAAATACTAAACGGACTCCAAAATCCTAAAATAAATTTTCACGATCCTCTAATAATATTGCAGACAAAGTGAACATTTATTTGGACCTCTAATGCAATTGTGAAAAACACATTTTTTCCTAATTCAAATAAAATTGCAATAAGATCCAAATAAAAACCTTAATTGATTTTAATATTTTTTCTGCAATATTCATTTTATTTTGGAGAAGTCATATTATCTCCTCTCATATACTTTATTATGGAATATTTTCGGAGAGAAAAATAATTAAAACCAAATGATCCTCTTTTCAAAATTTCAGAACACTCAAATATGAAAATATCGAAATTCCCAACTCTCTCCACGGGTCCTTGAGTTGCTTAGAATTTCAAGGATTCGCGAGAAAAAAATGCAATGAAACACGTTATGCATGAATCACTTGTGTATAACATTCCAAATTGAAAATTTGGGATGTTACATTATGACACGGTTTATCATTGTCATATTGCCTTGCATTATCATGTAGTTGACATCGTATTTGTGGAAAAGCCACCCTGCATAATTTATCATACATGTCACTCTTGATTCATTTCCCTTCCCGGTACACTGCCGGAGGCGTTCATATAGATTCATATTTTGTTCTAGTATCGAGTTGTAATCATTGAGTTGTAAATAAATAGAAGTGTGATGATGATCATTAATAGAGCATTATCCCAAATAAAAAAAGGGGTGGAAAGGCCAAAAAAGGCCCAAAAAGAAGAGACACAAAAAGGGACAATGCTACTATGCTTTTTCCACGCTTGTGCTTCAAAGTAGCACCATGATCTTTATGATAGAGAGTCGCTTGTTTTGTCACTTTCGTATACTAGTGGGAATTTTTCATTATAGAACTTGGCTTGTATATTCCAACAATGGGCTTCCTCAAATGCCCTAGGTCTTCATCAGCAAGCAAGTTGGATGCACACGCACTTAGTTTATTTTGTTGAGCTTTCATACATTTATAGCTCTAGTGCATCCGTTGCATGGCAATCCCTACTCCTTGCATTGACATCAATTGATGGGCATCTCCCTAGCCCATTGATTAGCCGCGTCGACGTGAGACTTTCTCCTTTTTTGTCTTCTCCACATAACCCCCATCTTCATATTCTATTCCACCCATAGTGCTATATCCATGGCTCACGCTCATGTATTGCGTGAAAATTGAATAAAGTTTGAGATTACTAAAGTACGAAACAATTGATTCGATTGTCATCGGGGTTGTGCATGATGAGAGTATTCTTGTGTGACGAAATGGAGCATGACCAAACTATATGATTCTGTAGGGATGAACTTTCTTTGGCCATGTTATTTTGGGAAGACATGATTGGTTAGTTAGTATGCTTGAAGTATTATTATTTTTATGTCAATATTAAACTTTTGTCTTGAATCTCTTGGATCTAAATATTCATGCCACAATAAATAAGATTACATTGAGAATTACGCTAGGTAGCATTCCACATCAAAATTTCTGTTTTTATCATTTACCTACTCAAGGACAAGCAGGAATTAAGCTTGGGGATGCTTGATACGTCTCCAACGTATCTATAATTTTTGATTATTCCATGCTATTATATTATCCATTTTGGATGTTTAATGGGCTTTATTATACACCTACTAACCCAAGGCCTAGTGCAAATTGTTGTTTTTTGCCTATTTTAGTGTTTCGCAGAAAAGGAATATCAAACGGAATCCAAACGGAATGAAACCTTCGGGAGAATTATTTTTGGAACAAACGTGATCCACGGGACTTGGAGTAGACGTCAAGAAAGGAGCGAGGAGGCCACGAGGCAGGGAGGCGCGCCCCCCACCCTCGTGGGCCCCTCGCTGCTCCACCGACCTACTTCTTCCTCCTATATATATATATCCATATACCCCAAAAACATCCAGGAGCACCACGAACCCTATTTCCACCGCCGCAACCTTCTGTACACAAGAGATCCCATCTTGGGGCCTTTTCCGGAGCTCCGCCGGATGGGGAATCGATCACGGAGGGCTTCTACATCAACACCATAGCCTCTCCGATGATGTGTGAGTAGTTTACCACAGACCTTCGGGTCCATAGTTATTAGCAAGATGGCTTCTTCTCTCTTTTTGGATCTCAATACAATGTTCTCCCCTTCTCTCGTGGAGATCTATTTGATGTAATCTTCTTTTGCAGTGTGTTTGTTGAGACTGATGAATTGTGGGTTTATGATCAAGTTTATCTATGAACAATATTTGGATCTTCTGAATTCTTTTATGTATGATTGGTTATCTTCGCTCTCTTTGGATCTCAATACAAAGTTCTCCTCAATCTTCTAGGAGATCTATTCGATGTAATTCTTTTTGCGGTGTGTTTATCGATATCCGATGAATTGTGGGTTTATGATCAAGCTTATCTATGAACAATATTTGATTCTTCTCTGAAATCTTTTATGTGTGATTTTTTTATCTTTGCAAGTCTCTTCGAATTATCAGTTTGGTTTGGCCTACTAGATTGATCTTTCCTGCAAAGGGAGAAGTGCTTGGCTTTGGGTTCAATCTTGCGGTGTCCTTTCCCAGCGACAACAGGGGCAGCAAGGCACGTATAGTATTGTTGCCATCAAAGATAAAAATATGGGGTTTATATCATATTGCTTGAGTTTATCCCTCTCCATCATGTCATCTTGCCTAATGTGTTACTCTGTTTTTATGAACTTAATACTCTAGATACATGCTGGATAGCGGTCGATGTGTGGAGTAATAGTAGTAGATGCAGAATCCTTTTGGTCTACTTGTCGCGGACATGATGCCTATATACATGATCATGCCTAGATATTCTCATAATTATGCACTTTTCTATCAATTGCTCGACAGTAATGTGTTCACCCACCGTGATACTTATGCTATTTTGAGAGAAGCCACTAGTGAAACCTATGGCCCCCGGGTCCATCTTTTATCATCTAAGTTTCCAATCTATTTTACTTTGCAATCTTTACTTTCAATCTATATCATAAAAATACCAAAAATATTTATCTTATTATCTCCATCAGATCTCACTCTCGTAAGTGACCGTGAAGGGATTGACAACCCCTTTATCGCGTTGGTTGCGAGGTTCTTATTTGTTTGTGTAGGTACGAGGGACTTGCGTGTAGTCTCCTACTGGATTGATACCTTGGTTCTCAAAAACTGAGGGAAATACTTACGCTACTTTGCTGCATCACCCTTTCCTCTTCAAGGGAAAACCAACGCAGTGCTCAAGAGGTAGCACGTGCGCGTCCGAAACTACCTCGAACCCGACCCGCTCGGTCATCACCGTTGGATTCGGATCATCCCCAAACATCCCTAAAATATCTTAGGTTCATTGTTTGGGTTTCCTATCCTATTTATTCCGGACCGTCTGATTACGATCCGAGGGACCGAATACCCTACACCTAGTCCCCTACCTATATAATCAGTCCAAACCCAAACTTCTAGGGAGATGTCCTATCCCTGCCTACACTCTCTCGGGATCCATCCCGCAGCCACCTGGTCTCCCCTGCCACCCAGTCCCGTCAATCCATCCATCCATCGATCACCACCAACCAGAGCTCCCCTCGATCCAACTCCACCTCACCCACTGCCTCCTCGATCATCTACCCGAGCCCCTCCCGCAACTCGCCGTCAACCTCGACCCCGCCTTGTCGTCCGGATGACAACGACAACCGTACCCTCATCGGAGATGAGTCTTGACAGCCCTGCTCCTTTCCCCTCCTGCTTCTCTTTCTCTCTCATATCACATCTCCCCTCTCTCTCTCTCTGAGGAACCTCTTCTGCGGCCCATCGCCATGGAGGGCCACAGGAGCTCCGCCGCAAGCCCCAAGCCGCACGTCGCCACCAAGGAACTGCCGGATGTGGCCTCTACCCGGATCTGGCATCACCGGCCCTGGATTCGCTCCTCCTCCGCCCGGTTCGAGCAAGCACCGGCGTCCTGCCGTTCTCCTTCAACGCTGGAGCTCCCGCAAGCAATCCTCGACGCCGGTCCTCGTCCACAGCACCCCGGCCTCGGCGCCTCCTGCACTCCTCCCGCATGAGCATCACGAACAGAGGATCTACATGCCATGGCCGACGACCTCCTCTCAAGCCCGGCACCGCCAAGATGCTTCCTCGCGAGATCCGCCGTCCCGCCGATGACCACGACCACCAGCGCCTCAGCAAGCCGCTACCGCTGAGCCTCTGCATCGAGCCGCTGCATCCCTCTGTTTGTCTCGAGCACAAGTCGCGCTCACTCCACCCGCGCCCGTTGACCGCGTCGTTGCCTCCAGATCCGGCCCAGTCAGCGCCTCCTCAACTGGCCTACCTCCACCTCCTCACCGATGGCCCAAGGCCCAGGGTGGGTAGCCCCCAGCCTTTTCCCTCTGTTGGGCTTCTAGTCCAGATTTGGCCCAGAGTCTTTTTTCAGGCTCTGCGATTTAGCTATTATCCCAGGATTTACAGATTTGCAGAAAAACTCCCTAGTGTTCATCCATCTAATAATTTAATAACCATGCATCGGATTAAAATGTTTTGAACATGTAAAATGCTTAGAATTTCGTCTAGTCTCATAATATGCCACTTCCATCATTGTTAAAAATGTTTAAAATGTTGTTTCATTAAATTTGCTCATATGCCATGTTAAAATGATTTATTTTCATAACTAAATCACCGTGGCTACGAATTAAATAAACTTTATATGTAAATGGGGTGAAAAAATGCATAGATCAACATGGTGGCATTACTTTGCATGTTTAACAACTCTAAAATATGGTTTAGGGCAGAATAGTACCAAATTCAAAATATACATATGGAAATTTTCCAGAATTGTTGTTTGTTGTTCCGGCCTCTTTTAAACTTGCCTAAATAGTTAGTTTACTTATGCTTCACATCTTGCCATGTGTAACAACATTTAATATTCATGGATACAAAAACGAGAGCGAACTAAATACTTGCATGTGGTGTTTCATCAATATGCAACTCGTTGCATATTGATCTCCACTTAACTCGTTGTTTGTTACACTTTGCCATGTCATGACTCATTAAACCAGACATGCATCATACTTGGTTGTGCATCATGCCATATTTATGCTTTTTGGTTTACCATGTTGTTTTGTTTTTCTGGTATTGCTTCCTCTTGATAGTTCCGGTAATGTTGCGATTGTGAGGATCCGTTCGACTATGTTGGTTCGTCTACTTCATGGTTCCGTTCTTCTTCCTAGCGGGATTTCAGGTAAGATGACCATCACCTTGGATCTCACTACTATCTTTGATATGCTAGTTGTCTCGATGCTATGGTTATGTCGCGCTACCTACCATTTGTTTATCATGCCTCCCCAAATTGCCATGATAGCCTCTAACCCTTTTCCACCATCCTAGCAAACCGTTGTTTGGCTATGTTACCGCTTTGCTCAGCCCCTCTCATAGCATTGCTAGTTGCAGGTGCAATTGCAGGTTTTTCCATGTTGGGACATGGATAACATGGATATCTTCGGATATTACAATATCTCTTACTTAATTAATGCATCTATACACATGGTAAAGGGTGGAAGGCTCGGCCTTTTTCTTGGTATTTTGTTCCACTCTTGCCGCCCTAGTTTCCGTCATATCGGTGTTATGTTCCTTGATTTTTGCGTCCCTAACACGATGAAGGTTTATGGGCCCCTCTTGACAGTTCACTATGAATAAAACTCTTCCAGCAAGGCCCAACCTTGGTTTTACCATTTGCCTAATAACAACTAAAACTTGCGTCGGGACTCTCCGGACCCCCAGGACTTAATCAACCCCCCGGGCCAGTGCTCCTCATGAGTGTTAGTCCAAAATGACTGTAGCCGGGGCCACCAATGGGTGTGCCAGCTGGAAACTTAGCCAATCTGATTGTGGCCTGAGACGAGATACGCGCGGCTACTATCAGGGCGTGTCGGCACGTCAGGAGGTCTTGCTGGAATTGTTTTACCATTGTCGAAAATGTCTTGTGCACCGTGATTCTGAGTCTGATCGGAGGGTCCTGAGATGGAGGATTGTCTCCGCGGATCGTGAGCTTGTCATGGGCTAAGTTGGGCACCCCTGCAGGGTTTAAACTACCGAGAGCCGTGCCTGCGGTTATGTGGCAGATGGGAATTTGTTAATATCCAGTTGTAGTGGACTTGAACTAAACTCAACTAAGATACACCAACCACGTGTGTAGCCGTGGCTGTCTCTTTTCGGGTGCATTCAAGAAGAGAACACAGTTGGGTTATGTTTGAACGTAAGTAGTTCAGGATCACTTCTTGATCATTACTAGTTCGTGACCATTTGCATAGTTGCTCATCTTATTCTTGTACTCGTAAGTCAACCACCATACTATGGTTAGTCTCTTGCTGCAACCTCACCAGTTATCCTTTCCATACCCATTAAGCTTTGCCAGTCTTGATAGCCATGGTAATGGGATTGCCGAGTCCTCGTGGCTCACAGATTACTACAACAATAGTTGCAGGTACAGGTAATGCGATGATCGGACGCGAGTGTGATGCTTGCTTGTTTGGAGTTCTTCCGCTTCTTCTTCTTCGATCAAGGGATAGGTCTTGGGTCGGGGAACCTGGGATTAGCAGGGTGGATGTTGTTCTTCTTTTTTGTTTGATTTCATCCGTAGTCGGATCCTGCTCTTCTGTATGATGGTTGCTATGTATTAATGTATTGTTGCATGAATGTTGTAACTTGTGGCGAGTGTAAGCCTTTATCTTGTATTCTCATCTATTCAGTACATGGTATGTTGTAATGATATCCAGCGTGCTATGCACTCGAAATGCGGTTGTTCCCCAATCATGAATTCATCACGTGATTGGGATAGAATCGCATCTTGGGTGCTACAAGTTGGTATTAGAGCCTTACCGACCTTAGGATCCCCCTTGATTGATCGAACCGCTGCCGTTGTTGAGTCTAGAAGAAAACTATTTTGAGTCTAGTTATATCGGAGGGTAGGAATTCTTTTTACTCCTCAGCCCCTTCGTCGCTCTGGTGAGGACTCTTGACGTAGATGTTTTGACTTCACTCTCCTATTTTTCACTCAATTTTTTTAGGATCGCGCGGGTATTGTTGGATCATTGCGATGGGGATTCTGTCTTGGTGCCTCATGACATTTACGGGTTGTGGTAGTGTCCCGGGGAGTTGAGCTCCAAGGTGTTTTTGTCACAGTGCTTATCGTTTCAGTTCCAGAATACGAGAGGACACCGACATCGAAAACGCTTCTATACTCTTTGTGGTGAGAGTAGTTTGACGACACCCAGTACTGGGAAGAGCGATCAGATGTATTGCCACATCTAGTATCTCGGATGTTTTCGAATGTCTGAGGTACATGATTTCTGAGGTTTTCTTGGTTATGTTTTGACGGATGGATACAATTGGAGTGTAGGATTTGTTAGTTGTGTGAGATATTTGTGCCTCCCTGTATCCCCAACACCAGATTGCATAACCGGAAAGTTTCGGGAGTTCATAGGTGGGAATTCAAGTAGTTACCTAGGATATCTTTCCGATAGATGCATGATATGAGATTGGGGTTCGACGTCTAGTGGTCCGCCTGTCCACGGTTGGTTTTAAAGTGGTCTCGCTGTGTCTTAAAGAGTCCTTGGCTATGCTGACTCAGGGACACTTTGTATGTCATGTACACTGCCTTGTACATGATGGTGTTGTACGATCAAGCCCGTGCGGGCCCCACCATGAAAATTTCAAACGAAGTCTCTATCATTTGTTTGTTTTCGGCTTATTCTTCAAGCCAATCCTTTGTTTTATTTTGTGTTGTGGTATTCGAGTTGCTTCGAAGTCAAATGTGGATTCCATACCTTTTCTAAACTGTGTTCTCATATTTCTATGTGGATGCTAATCCTTCTTGTTTATCGAGATTGTCATATCAGTTCTTTACCAACCGGTTCGCTTCTCATCAAGATTATCCGATCATTTTCCCCATTTGCAAGATCACCTCTCAATTTTCCCAACGTTTTTCGTTTCATCCGTCCCCAAGTTGCCTCTGTTTTCCCGGCCTCCCACCCTTTTTCTTGAAAGACTCAGAGATATCAAATCAACTATACATTTTAGTCATGTGAAGTCTCTTCACTCTTTTCAATCAATGTTCGTACCCGGTGATTATCATGGTTAGGAGTTCCAAGTCCATCATTTTTCATTCTTCTTCTTCTCTGGTGGATTCAATTCAAGCTTTTGGTGTTGATCATACCATTTCCTCATTTACCAAATGCTTTCTCATGCCGGTGCACCCCCTAATAGTTCACCTCTCCCTGTTCATTTGTTTCGGAGTGCTGAAGATATCTCAGAAGGCTCGTCTCTTCATTCAAGATCCGTGCGTTGTATTTTGAGGTTGTTATCTCATTCAAGCCACTTAGTTCAACCGGTGCAATATCTCTTTGAATATCATTTCAACGGTGTTTCTTTGAGTGGGCCCATGACCCATAGGTCTTTTCCCACTCTTCTAATTTCTTTTGGAGTTATTCTCAAATTCTTTTCAAAAGTGTGACGTAAGAATGAAGTTTCATCAATCAGATGCCTTCTCCAAGATCGGTTTCAAATTATTTTCATCTTTTGCTCAACATTTATATTCTTCATTGTTCCGGAGTGTCTCAACAATTCATGGTGGTGTTTCCCATCGTCATTCTCATCTTTTGAACACCGAAGAAGTGTGTCCTCTAAATCTTGTACATTCTCTCGAAGATTCATGGTTCTAGCATTATGCCATCCTCTCATAATTGTTTTCCACTTTGAGAATTATTTTCACCCATCCGGAGCAATTCAAGAGTCTTTTTAGTTTGATTCTCCGGATCCCATCATCTCACAATTATTCATTCTCAGCCTTCAGCTCTCGTCCACCAAACCTTTCCGGTGCATCACTCAAGTCTTCCCTAGTCAGCTCGTGATCTCTTCATTCTCTTGTATCTAAAATTTCCCAAGTATCTTTGTTCATTTTCTAATTCTTCTCGGTGATTCATTCCGTTTTCTTCATTCGTTTTCAATCCACCACGGTGGTTCGTTCAAGATTCTCCTTTCTTTGTTATCATTTCAATTCATTAATTCTTTCCAAATCCTACTGGTGATTCTTTGAAGAATTTCTCAAGTTTGCGCTATATCTTCCTTAACCCTTTCAACGAGAATGAGTAGAATGCCAAATCCATTGCTTGTCATCAATTTCAATTGGTGAAGGATGCACATACCATAATTCTTATTCTTGCATCATCCAAGTGATTAATTCCTTCTTCCGGAGTTCGTTCATGATATCAATTTTACAGTGCTAAGTTGTTCATCTTTTGTTTCCAGAGTTCCAAGCTCTCTCAGTTAACTCGCCGCGAAGCTCCATCTAAATCACTGCAAGGCTTCAATCATATTATTTTCATCCATCACTTCCTTCTTGTAGGGGGTGTCGTGCGACATATGCCAAAGGATGGCTTATCATGGAGGGGGCTATAAGACATCGTCGGTGCCAGGAAACGGGATGAGGCGAAGACATGCACGTCGGTGGTTCTTACCCAGGTTCGGGGCTCTCCTAGGAGATAACACCCCTAGTCCTGCTCTGCAGGGTCTCCGCATGATCACTAACTCAACAAGAGTGAATACAAGATTGCTCCTTGAGCTGTTTCTCTGGAGGAGTAAGAAGAACAAGGCAAGCCCTAATTCCCTCTCTTTATGTGTGTGTGTTTCTCTAAGTATCTGAACCCTTTGCATGGGCGCCCTGGGGGTTTATATAGGCCTACCCCCAGGGGTACAATGGTATACTGGCCAGGTGTAGGCCCAGGCCGTCAGTGTCTCTTGTGGCTGGCTTCTCCGCTGGTAGCTGGGGCCCGTCGACTGTAGCCATTCCCTATTTCTCCTCGCTGATGGTGCACAAACTCTTAAGAGGGGGAGGGCTGCCTGCCAAAAACTGGCCTCCCCCCAAGCCGGTTGGCTGAGCTTGCCTCCTCCTGGCTTTCACAGGTTGGTAGGACCTACTACCTGCGAGCCGTACCGACAACCCGTCGTGGGAGCTGAGCCCCTTCTGTCTTGGGTGATGTTATGGTCGGGAGGGCTACAGTGCCGCGCCATGCGGGAGATCACCAGCCGGTACGGCGCACTGTAGCCACGACCCGCCCTGGCTTCGAGGGTGGCAGGCTTCTCTGTAGCCATGCCTCGTCTCGTAGCATTCATGGTGGCTCAGGCTTTGAGGGCGTTTGGGGCCGCCTGCTAGGAGTCGGCCCCTCTTCGCAGCAGGCCACTCGGACCAGCCGGCCACAAGAAGGCAGCGATCAATCTTTGAGGCTTGAGGGGCGCAGTTGGCCCCGACTTCTTGAAATGCCATGGGGGCAGATAAGGCTACCCATGGCCAATAACTCCGACACTTCTCATCGTCCTTTTGTTACCGGAGTTCTTCATGGAGGCTCTACATGATGGTTCATCAAGGATTTAATTCCTTCTTGAAGTGTTCGATAAGATTCTTATTGGAGGAGCTCAAGCCTTCTTCATCTTGCATTCTGAACTGCAATTGTTCTCCATTATCTTTTGAGGTGGTGTTATGTCATTCTTGATAATTTCTCTTTGTCTTTCATGATTCACAAGTTTTCAAGAGTGACATATTTTAAACCCATCATTTTCAATTCGTTCACGAGATCTTTTGAACCCATCAATCTCTTTGTTGGTGTTATCTTGGTATAGATTTCACTTAAAGCCTTCCCTAAGGAATGTTGCTATTTGTGGTGCTTATCAATGATCCGAGTTATCTCTTTATCATCTTGGTGGAAGAAGTTTTTCATCCCTTCATCGATCTAAAGTAGGCAATTGTTTTCCTTTAGTGGCCGGTTGTCACCTCATAATTTTGAGATGTTTTCCATAAGCCCACGAGAAGCAATTCTTTTGCTTGATGATTCTTCCAACAACTCCATTCAATTCTTCTTTTAAGGATGCTCTCTCAAATTGATTTGAGGTAGACCATGTTGTTTTCTTCTCCGTTCTTTTGATTCCATTCTTACATTTGTTCCAGAGGCATTGTGATGTTACTCTCTTCGACCCATCATCTCATTTTGTAAACATCATGTTCTTTTCCATGCTTATCCGTTTAGCAGGACTGTTGTGTCCTCTGCTCAAGTTCTTTTCATCTTATCAAGTCTTGCCTCTCTTTTCAATCAGAGTGCTGCCCGGATTCTTCCTTTCTCTTCTCGTTTCAACCGGAGTGGTTTCAAAGTCTATCTTGTCCTTTAAGCTCTTGGTTCCCGTCGTATTCGTTGTTACTATTCTCCAACGGACTATTTGCAATCTCATTCATCTCCGTTGTATTCTTTGCTTCAAGTTGTTCAACCTCTCGAGGTTCGTGGTTTCACTCGTTTGTCAAAGAAGCAACTTTGTTTTACCTCTTCCTCTTTCGCTTTTCTCCGGTGCCATCTCTAGATCTCGGGGAGAGGTCTCTTGTAAGCAGAGGAGAGTTGTAATGACCCGAGACCGCCGCTTCAGACGCCTCCCATTTGTTTTTTGTTGTCGAGTGTGTTTTATTTGTTTGTTGCATTTCATCATCGCATCATCTGCATTGCATCCACATGTTTTCATTAAACCCGTAGTCGTTCGTAGTGGCCATGTCCCCTGCCTTCGTTGACCTTTCGAGACCAACCACACTTGCAACCTTGTTCTTTGTTTTCTCTCTTGTCTAAACCGGAGTCTCTCTACACAGTGCATCGACCCCTCGCGTGCGCGTCCGAAACTGCCCTGAACCTGACCCGCTCGGTCATCACCGTTGGATTCGGATCATCCCCAAACATCGCTAAAATATCTTTGGTTCATTGTTTGGGTTTCCTAACCTATTTATTCCAGACCGTCCAATTACGATCGGAGGGACCGAATACTCCTACACCTAGTCCCTTACCTATATAATCAGTCCAAACCCTAACTTCTAGGGAGATGTCCCATCCCCGTTGCCACTCTCTCGGGATCCATCACGCAGCCACCTGGTCTCCCCTGCCACCCAGTCCCATCGATCCATCCATCCATCGGTCCCCACCAACCAGAGCTCCCCTCGATCCAACTCCACCTCACCTGCTGCCTCCTCGATCCGCTTCCCGACCTCCTCCCGTAGCTCCTCATCAACCTTGACCCCGGCTCATTGTCTGGCCGACACCGGCGACAGGACCCTCGCTGGAGATGAGTCCTGATAGCCCTGCTCCTTTCCCTCCTGCTTCTCTTTCTCTCTCGTCTCACATCTCCCCTCTCTCTCAGGAACCTCTACTGTGGCCCATCACCATGGAGGGCCACAGGAGCTCCGCCGCAAGCCCCAAGCCACATGTCGCCACCAGGGAAGCGCCGGACGTGGCCTCTTCCTGGATCTGGCATCCCCGGCCCTTGATTCGCTCCTCGTCCACCCGGTTCCAGCAAGACCCGGCGTCCTGCTGTTCTCCTTCGACGGCGGAGCTCCTGCAAGCCATCCCCGACGCCGGACCTCGTCCGCAGCACCCCGGCCTCGCACGCCTCCTGCACTCCTCCTACACGAACCCGGCGAGGCCCTCCTCGCACCTGCACATGCATGAGCGCCACGAACGGAGGATCTCCACGCCGTGGCCGATGACCTCCTCTCAAGCCCAGTGCCGCCAAGCTGCTTCCTCACGAGCTCCTCCTTCCCGCCGATGACCTCGACCACCAGTGCCTCCGCAAGCCGCTGCCGCTGAGCCTCTGCATCGAGCCCCTGCGTCCCTCTGTTTGTCTCGAGCACAAGTCCCGCTCGCTCCACCCACGCCCGTTGACCGCGTCGTTGCCTCCAGATCCGGCCCAGTCAGCGCCTCCTCAGCCGGCCTTCCTCCACCTCCTCACTGATTGCCCAAGACCCAGGGTTAGCAGCCCCCGGCCTTTTCCCTTAGTTGGGCTTTGTAACGCCCTCGATGCGGCTATATCTTCCACGTGTCGAAGCATGACTTAGAGGCATAACCGCATTGAAAGTAATGTCGCAAGTGAGGTAATCTTCGCAAACAACCCATGTAATACATAAGGGAAAGAGATACATAGTTGGATTACAATCGCCACTTCACACAATTACAGGAATAAAGCATTACAACATCCAAATACAATCAAGGTCCGACTACGGAACCAAAATAAAAGAAAAACCCCAAAAGCGACAAGGTCCCCCGATCAACCCCAACTGGGCTCCACTACTGATCAACTAGAACGAAACAACACAAAGGACAAGATCTTCATCGAGCTCCTCCTTGAGCTTGGTTGCGTCATCTGCACGGACTCATCGGCATCTGCAAGCTGGTTTTGGAAGTATCTGTGAGTCACGGGGACTCAGCACTCTCGCACCCTCGCGATCAAGACTATTTAAGCTTATGGGTAAGGTAAAGGTATGAGGTGGAGCTGCAGCAAGCGACTAGCATATTTGGTGGCTAAACATACGCAAATGAGAGAGAGAAGAGAAGGAAAAGCACGGTCGAGAAACTATGATCAAGAAGTGATCCTAGAACAACCTACGTCAAGCATAACTCCAACACCGTGTTCACTTCCCGGACTCCGCCGGAAAGAGACCATCATGGTTACACACGCAGTTGATGCATTTTAATTAAGTTCAACTTCAGGTTTTCTACAACCGGACATTAACAAATTCCCATCTGCCCATGACCGCGGCACGGCTTTCGAAAGTTCATAACCCTGCAGGGGTGTCCCAACTTATCCCATCACAAGCTCTCATGGTCAACAAAGGATATTCCTTCTAGTGGGAAGACCCGATCAGACTCGGAATCCCGGTTACAAGACATTTCGACAATGATAAAACAAATCCAGCAACACCGCCCGAATGTCCCGAAAAATACCGATAGGAGCTGCACATATCTCGTTCTCAGGGTACACTCAGATTGTCTAAACTTCCGGTAGGCCAGCCCAGAGTTGCCCCTGGTGGTCACCGGCGGCTGACGAGGTGGACCAACACTCAGAGGAGCACTGGCCCGGGGGGTTAAAATAATGATGACCCTTGAGTCCGCGAAACCCAAGGGAAAAAGAGGCTAGGTGGCGAATGGTAAAACCAAAGTTGGGCATTGCTGGAAGAGTTTTATTCAAGGCGAACTGTCAAGGGGTTCCCATTATTACCCAACTGCGTAAGGAACGCAAAATCCGGGAACATAACACCGATATGACGGAAACTAGGGCGGCAAAACACCAGGCATAAGGCCGAGCCTTCCACCCTTTACGAAGTATATAGATGCATTAATTAAATAAGATATATGGTGATATCCCAAAAAGTAAACAATGTTCCAACGAGGAACGATCTCCATGTTCCAACAAGGAACAAACTTCAATCTTCACCTGCAACTAACAACGCTATAAGAGGGGCTGAGCAAAGCGGTAACATAGCCAAACAACGATTTTCTAGGAAAAGGTGGGTTAGAGGCTTGGTTCAACAATATGGGAGGCATGATAAGCAAGTGGTAGGCATCGTAGCATAAGCATAGCAAAAGAGCGAGCATCTAGCAAAGCAAAGATAGAAGTGATTTCGAGGGTATGATCATCTTGCCTGCAAAGTTGTCAGAGTTGACTTGATCCTCGTAAGCAAACTCAACGGGCTCCTCGTTAGCGAACTCGTCTCCCGGCTCTACCCAAACAAGACAAACAAGCAAAAGGAACACAATCAACCACGTGCAAATGCTCGAACAACATGATGCCAACATGGTATGCTATGCGAGATGCGAAATGATGCATATGCAAGATTTGACAAGGAATGATTGAACCTGGCCTCAACATGGAAATCCAAGAGTGCCACTGGAAAGGTGAGGTGATTTAAGTTGAAATCGATATAAAGATCACCGGAATCGGATGCACGGTTTGGAAATGGCAAGCAAAACAAATATGGCACCGGTCTGCGATAAACAACAAGTAGACATCTAAATGCATCAAGATAAACATGCTACAGCACTCAAACATGACAACAAAATACATGGAAGGGATCCACTCATGATGCTTGACAAAATATGAACATTGAGCTATGGCCCATTCGTCCATTAACAGGTTCAAACAAACATGGCAAAAATGCAAACGATAACAGGTTTCAGACTTGGTGAAATTAACACAAGTCTGGAATTTAACATCAGGTAGCACACTTTTGCGCATGAAAACTATATGCTACAAGAACTTCACATGGCAAAGCAAGGCATGACATGAAGCTACTCAAAGCACTTAAAAAAAGTCCCTTAGTGACCTTGAGCCAAAAGGGATCAGAAAATACAATTGCAAGCATGTGAACATGGCAAAAACATAATCAGGTTACAAAAAAACTGGAGCATGCAAATCTATTAACGAGTAGGCATGTTCACGAGCTCGATGCACTCACTACAGAGTAAGGTATGACAAACTAAGCATACACCCATCAATAATACATATCATAGAAGCTAGACATGGAAAGAACAACAACATAGCATGCACAGATCACTAGCAACATCCTCGGCAAAATCGCTAACAAGTCAACAATCTGCCAGGATTCACGAAATAACAAAAGTAGAGCTCGATTGACTCAAGCTAGGGTACTCCGTAATTGCAAACAAAGACATGGATGGATAGAGCACCACAATATTAACAAAACATCATTACTGATCATCCTCAAAATAGGCACGAATCACTAGGAAACAACAAGAACATATGGCATATTGACAAAAACAGATCAAGGACTTAGTGAAATTCTAAGTACCTGAAATCAACATTAATGAATGCACTACTTTGCAAGCTTGTGCTAGTCACCACACATATCACAAAAATACATGGTAAGCACCTCTGTAAAGATGGCATGGCATATAACAAAACTCATGAAGAGCTCAGGAGCATGTCATGCACACATTAATCATGGCAAAAATGACAAATAGCTATTTGACACAGCAGATCTGACAATTATCTCAAATAGCTCTCTTCCAACAGCATTTCGGGCATCAAGATGAGCTCAAATGAAAACGATGCAATGAGAAGAAATGATGTACTCTCTGAGACGAACATTTTGATATGCTACACGCGCAAAACGGAGTTACATATGCAGAGTTACGGCATGATGAAAAACGCAAAATAACTAGGGTTTCGGGGAAAGTCAACCCTAGCGGATCTCAGATCCAGATAGGCACGGACTTCGAGGTGCTCGCCGGAGTTCATCGGGGTTCGTCGTCGGACTTGGCGAGGCACACCGGCCGGAGGAGGGTGGACGACGGCGGGGCAGCGCGGCGGAGAGGAAGACGGCGGCAGGGTCGGCGGTCATCGCGGCGGAGCGGCAGAGGTCGCCGGGGCAGCCGGGCGGCGAGCTCGCCGGCGTGGAGGAGCGCGGAGCCGGGCGTCGGGGCGAAGAGGGCAGGCGGCGGCGGATCTGGATGGGCCGCGGGGGCCGGCATTGGGCTTCGGTGGGCCTGCGCGGGTGGCGGCGCGGTGAGGTGGGTGCAGGGCGGCGGTGAATGAGGGACTGCCACATGGTGGCGGCGGCGCGGGTCGGACACGTCCGGCCCGGCGGTTTTCGTCTGGCAGTGCGAGGAGAGGGGAAGGTTAGGGTTTGACCCAGATTTTCGGGGGGGGTGCCTTTTTATACATAGGAGGAGCTAGGAGAGTCCGAATGAGGTGAGATTTTCGGCCAGGCGATCGTGATCGAATGCTCTAGATGATGGAGAGAGTTTTGGTGGGTTTTGGGCCAAATTGGAAGGGTGTTTGGCTGCAACACACACAAGGCCTTCTTGGTCCCTCGGTTAACCGTTGGAGTATCAAACGAAGTCCAAATGGCACGAAACTTGACAGGCGGTCTACCGGTAGTAAACCAAGGCCGCATGGCAAGTATCAGTCCAATCCGGAAATGTTTAACCCCCACACACCAAAATAGGTAGAAAGGACCACCGGAGGAGATAGGAGCGCCGGAATGCAAAACGGACAACGGGGAAAATGCTCGGATGCATGAGATGAACACGTATGCAAATGCAATGCACATGATGACATGATATGAGATGCATGACAATGGCAACAACACACGGAGACCAAAAACCGAACCCGAGGAAATAAAATAACTTAGCGCCGGAAACGGCAAGAGTTGGAGTACATATAAGGTAAATTACATCCGGGGTGTTACAACACTCCACCACTACAAAAGGATCTCGTCCCGAGATCTAGGACTGGAAAATCGCCGGGTACTCAGAACGGAGGGTGAAGACCCAGGGTGAGCAGCCCCCGTCCTTTTCCCTTAGTTGGGCTTCCTGTCCCGGTTCGGCCCACGGTCTTTTTTTAGGCTCTGCGATTTAGTTATTATCCCAGGATTTACAGATTTGCAGAAAAAACCCCTAGTGTTCATGCATCTAATAACTTAATAACCGTGCATCGGATTAAAATGTTTTAAACATGTAAAATGCTTAGAATTTCATCTAGTTTCATAACACGCCACTTTCATCCATTTTAAAAATGTTTAAAATTTTGTTTGATTAAATTTGCTCATATGCCATGTTAAAATGATTTATTTCATAACTAAATCACCGTAGCTCTGAATTAAATAAACTTTATATGTAAATGGCGTGGAAAATGCATTAATCAACATGGCGGCATTACTTTGCATGTTTAACAACTCTAAAATATGGTTTAGGGCAGAACAGTGCCAAATTCAAAATATGCATATGGATATTTTCCGGAATTGTTGTTTGTTGTTCCGGCCTCATTTAAACTTGCCTAAATAGTTAGTTTACTTATGCTTCACATCTTGCCATGTGTAACAAAATTTAATATTGTTGGGTACAAAAACGAGAGCGGACTAAATACATGCATGTGGTGTTTCGTCAATATGCAACTCGTTGCATATTGAGCTCCACTTAACTTGTTGTTTTTTGCACTTTGCCATGCCATGACTCATTAAACCGGACATGCATCATACTTGGATGTGCATCATGCCATGTTTATGCTTGTTGGTTTACCATGTTATTTGCTTTTTACGTTGTTGCTTCCTCTTGATAGTTCCGGTAATGTTGCGATTGTGAGGATCCGTTTGACTATGTTTGGTCGTCTACTTCATGGTTTCATTCTTCTTCCTAGCGGGATTTCAGGCAAGATGACTGTCAGCTTGGATCTCACTACTATCTTTGCTATGCTAGTTGTCTCGATGCTATCGCTCTGTCGCGCTACCTACCATTTGTTTATCAAGCCTCCCCAAATTGCCATGATAGCCTCTAACCCTTTTCCACCATCCTAGCAAACCGTTTTTTGGCTATGTTACCGCTTTGCTCAGCCCCTCTTATAGCGTTGCTAGTTGTAGGTGTAATTGCAGGTTGTTCCATGTTGGGACATGGATAACATGGATATCTTGGGATATCACAATATCTCTTATTAAATTAATGCATCTATACACATGGTAAAGGGTGGAAGGCTCGGCCTATTGCCTAGTGTTTTGTTCCACTCTTGCCGCCCTAGTTTCCGTCATATCGGTGTTATGTTCCTTGATTTTTGCGTCCCTAACATGGTGAGGGTTTATGGGCCCCTCTTGATAGTTCGCTTTGAATAAAACTCTTCTAGCAAGGCCCAACCTTTGTTTTACCATTTGCCCAATAAGAACTAAAACTCGCACAGGGACTTTCCGGATCCCGAGGACTTAATCAACCCCCCATGCTAGTGCTCCTCATGAGTGTTGGTCCAAAATGGCAGTAGCCGGGGCCACCAACGGGTGTGCTAGCCGGAAACATAGCCAGTCTGATCGTGGCCTGAGACGAGAGACACGTGGGTACTATCAGGGTGTCTCGGCACGTCGGGAGGTCTTGCTGGACTTGTTTTACCATTGTTGAAATGTCTTGTGCACCAGGATTCTGAGTCTGATCGGAGGGTCCCGAGATGCAGGATTGTCTCCGCAGATTGTGAGCATATCATGGGCTAAGTTGGGACATCCCTACAGGGTTTAAACTTTCGAGAGCCGTGCCCACGGTTATGTGACAGATGGCAATTTATTAATATCTGGTTGTAGTTTACTTGAACTAAACTCAACTAAAATGCACCAAATGCATGCGTAGCCGTGACTGTCTCTTTTTGGGTGCGTTCAAGAAGAGAACACGGTTGGGTTATGTTTGGACTTAAGTACTTCAGGATCACTTCTTGATCATTTCTAGTTTGCAACCGTTTGTGTAGTTGCTCATCTTATTCTTGTATTCGTAATTCAGCCACCATACTATGCTTAGTCGCTTGCTGCAACCTCCCCACTTATCCTTTCCATACACATTATGCTTTGCTAGTCTTGATACCCATGGTAATGGGATTGCTGAGTCCTCGTGGCTCACAGATTACTACAACAACAGTTGCAGGTGCAGGTAATGCGATGATCTGACACGAGTGCGATGCTTGCTTTTTGAGTTGTTGTACTTCTTCTTCTGCGATCAGGGGATAGGTTCCCGGTCGGGGAACCTGGGATTAGCAGGGTGGATGTCGTTCTTCTTTTTTGTTTGATTTCATCCGTAGTCGGATCCTACTCTTCTATATGATGGTTGCTATGTATTGATGTATTGTTGTATGAATGTTGTAACTTGTGGCGAGTGTAAGCCTTTATCTTGTATGTCGGGTGGTAGGTGCGACATATGCCAACGGGTGGCTTATCATTGTGGGAGCCAATAAGACGTCGCCGGTGCCTGGAAATGGGATGAGGCAAAGACATGCACGCCGGCGAATCTTACCCAGCTTCGGGGCTCTCCGTGGAGATAACACCCCTACTGCTGCTCTGCGGGGTCTCCGCATGATCACTAGATGGACAAGTAGCTACACAATGCTCCTTGAGCTGTTCGGTGGGAGGAGGAAGAAGGGCACGGCTAGCTTGCTTCTTCTCCTTGTGTGGTGTCTAAAACTAGCTGGGGGTCCAACCCTTTGCATGGGTGCCCCGGGGGATTTATATAGGCCTACCCCCCGGGGGTACAATGGTAATCCGACTGGGCGCGGGGCCCAGCCGTCTGTGACTGCGGTCGCCGGCTTCTGTGCCGGCTACTGGGGCCCGCCGACTGGTGGGTCCCGCCGGCTACCGGCCCCTTGGTCGACAGGCAGGCCCCACTGTCCAGGACCTGGTCGGCGGCTGGTTACTGTTGCTCCATCTTGGTGACGTGGGCTTCGTCGTGGTAGGCGTGGCTACAGTGCCGCCGCCCGGCGGGCGATCGCTGTAGCCTCACCGCGTCTTGTCTCCTTAATGGGGCGTCTCCTTTGAGGAAGATGGCAAGCCGGCTGTGGGGAGCCGGCTCTCTCTTGGGCCGACTAGGGGAGGTGTGGCCGCCTTCGGGTGTCTCTCTGCCCGAAGGGACCCACCGCCCGTGGGCCGCGCTGGTAGTCCGTCGTGGATGGCGTCAGGGTCGGCATGGCAACAGTGTTGCGCCGGGCGGGTCATGGTCACCCGTACGGCGCACTGTGCCGATCGTGCTCCGGGATTTGGGGGTGGCAGGCTTTACTGTAGCCACGCCCCGTCTCATCGCCGCTAGGTGGATGCAAACTTTGAGGGTACGGTCTCGATCGCTTTATGGGAGACAGCTTCTTGGAGTCGGCCTCCTCGCGGCCGGCTTCTCGAAGTCGGCCCTCCCCTGGCTTTCTTCATGAGGGCTAAAGTCGGGCCGCCTTCCGAAAGCCGGCCTGGGTGACAGCCAGCAAGGGGAAGGCGGC
This sequence comes from Triticum urartu, assembly GCF_003073215.2. Lineage (NCBI taxonomy): Eukaryota > Viridiplantae > Streptophyta > Magnoliopsida > Poales > Poaceae > Triticum > Triticum urartu. Next base: position 160,042,279 of record NC_053022.1, on the reverse strand, counting down.
CCCATGTCTTGGATTCTTGAGAGCCGGACGTGCTCGTAATTTTTTCAGAAGGGCCAGGGGAAGCCGGCTAGGCTACCCATGGCTATTTACTCCAACAGTAGTCCCCGAAGCTGATCGAGCTTCGAGGCGGACAAAGGGACGAGAAGCTTGGTCAGCTTCCTACCCTGAAGAGCCGGCTTTGCTGGTGTATGCCGATTTCGGGGAGCCCTGCGTCTTGCAGGCGGGAAAGTGGTCGACCCGCGTGCTGACCGCGGGCCCTCCCACGGGCCACGTGGCGGCGAGACCCTGCCAGCGCACGTGCGAGACGGGACGCCGCCGCAGGCCCAGGCCCGTCACTCCTAGGCCTCGGCCCGAACGCTGATCTTCTGCGGCCCAGGTGGACCGCTCGCCTTCCCGTGGTGATTTTATTTCGCCATTTGGGCGCAATAAACGCGGGACGTGGGGGAGTGGGCACGATCGATCCCCACGTTTCCCCACGCCGTGCCTCCTCGGCTCCGCCACGCGAGCCTATAAGTAGGGGGAGGAGGGGGAGAGACAGAGGTTCGCACGCTCTCTCTCGCTCCGCCCCTTCTCGTCCTCCTTTCTTCCTCTCGTTGCCGCCGCAGGCACCCGTCTCAGTGCCGCCGCACCGCATCATCGTCTTGCTCCCATGGCGCTGTCGAGCTCGTGGGATGGCTCCAACGTCCATGAGTACCATGTTGAGTTCCTCCGCCAGACTCGGCGCCTGCCCGACGCCAACCTCATGCGGGTCCGCCTGGCGCCGGAGACGGAGATCTCGCCGGCACCGGAGGAGGGCGAGTGGGTCGTCTTCCGCTCGCACTTCCTGCGCGGCTTCGGCCTTCCGGCGAGCGGATTCCTGCGCTCCTTCCTCGAGTTCTACAATCTTCAGCCACATCACCTCACGCCCAACGCGGTGATGCTGCTGTCAGCCTTCGTCTCTCTCTGCGAAGGTTTCTTGGGGCTGCTCCCCATGCTGGAGCTCTGGGGGGAATTCTTCCAGAGCAAACTCGGCACCGTCGTCGCAGGCGTGCCCACCCCCTGCGGGGCCTACATCGCCATGAGGGAGGTCGGGCAAGAACAACCCGTTCCCGTCCATCCCCCTGATCCAGTCGGTGAAGATCTGGCAGAAGTCGTACTTCTATGTGAAGAACGTCGCCCAGCAAGGAGACCACGTCAACCTCCCGGCTTAGGCAGCCGGCCCGCCGGCTGGGAGGCAGCCCTCATGGAGTTTCTGGTCCAGGTCACTGTCTCAGGCCGAGAACGCTGCCGTCTCCCGGCTTCGGGTGATGATCTAGTCGGAAGGCCTGAGCGGGGCCGACTTGGTGGCCGCCTTCGTGGAGCGCCGGATACTTCCTCTCCAAAGCCGGCCCCACATGATGTGTCAGATGAGCGGCCGCTTCGACCCAAGCCGGCTGAGCACCAGGGAGATGCCTCATGCGGAGGTGTCGTACATGGTAAATTATATCTCCAATTGCAAGCTCGCCGAGGACTGGCCATACGGCAAGGTGCCGTATTCTCGCGCCAACCCTCCGCCCGTGGTAAGCTTTCCTCACTTTCTTCTTTTTGTTGGTAGCCGGCTTTATGATGGCCGGCTTGTGATCGGTCGGTTCTTCGTAGCAGAACCCCCTTCTTCCACCGACGACCAGGTCAGCAGGGATAGAACGCCAGTACGTCCCCGACCGCACGGTGGACGACGTCGACGACCCGGATTTGGGGGCGGCCGCCATGGAAGACGCCGTCGTGGGGGACGACGCCGAGCCCGGAGGCACAGGGCTTACCGCCAGCTTCGAGGACTGGCCAGATGATGCCGAAGCCGAAGTCGCCCCGCGTCGCCAGCCGGCGGCCGACCATCAGGGCGCGGGCTTGTCCACCGCGCCGGCTGCCAGCGGCGGCGCACAGAAGCGCCGGGCCGCGTCAATCCTCTTCGGCAGTCGGCCAAAGAAGTCCAAAGCCTCCATCGCGGCGACCAAACGAGATGAGGCGGCCGCGAAAGCGGCCCGCTTCCGCAAGGCGGTGAAGCAGCCTCAGGCGGTCTCAGCGTAAGTCGTCGATTGCCGGGTCGCATGCTTTTCATCGTTCTCTCTCGCGTGGACCCCCATGCCGACCTCAGGGAGGCCACGGAGCGGAACGCCCGTGAGGCGCGGGAGGAGTGTGAGGCGGCGGAAAAAGCTGCCACCCAGGCGGCGAGGGAGCAGGCCGACGCGGCAGCCAAGGCCTAGGCGGAGGCGGTGATCGCGGAAACGGAGGCGGAGGGTTCGTGTAACCAGCCTCCGATACTCGCCATTCCCCTCCGAGCCGTGGCCCCTGACACCCCATTGCCCCTGGCGGAGGAAATCGTCCAAGACCCGCCGCTGATGGAGAGGAGGGAGGACCTCGTGGTCTTCGCGGGGAGAGCGCCGCCGGCAGTGCCAACCGGAGCGGGCCCAGGCGGCCAATCGTCAGCGGCGCCAGAGGAGCCGGCCGGGGTGAGCCGGAGGACGGAGCCGGCTTCGAGGTGCAGCCGGTGACGCGTCGGCGCCCAGGGGGAGGCGCCGCTCCGCCGGAGTCGCGCCGAGTTGCGGGCGCCAGCCAGTCGGCGGAGGCTTTGGAGGCGGCCAGCACCGCCACGTCCGAGTGGACTCCCAGCGGGGGGACTGGCGAGCTGAATGTGGCGGCTCAAGAGGTCCGGAGCCGGCTTCAAGCTCAGGCCGCCCTGCTGCAGCAGTACACCCAGGAGTTCCTGTCGACGCGGGCTGCCATCCGGGTGAGTCTTTCATTCTTGGCCGCTTTGGTCTCTTGATTTCTTCCGTGGGGACGCGTCAGCGCACCCACTTGGTGTAGTCCCCAAGATTCGGGCCGACTGCTGAGCAGTCGGGTCGGATCTTTCTTGACGACTACCTTATTTTTGCTTCCTGTCTGAATTTCCAGGAATATCATAACTCCCGTGCTGCCGCCTTCAACTCCCAGGCTCAGGAGTTGGGTCGGAAGACCGACGACCTGGCCAACAGCCGAAGTAAGTGCTTGATCTAGTCTGTCTCCTTGGGGGCGCGTCAGCGCACCCACTGGGTGTAGTCCCCGAGATTCGGGCCGACTGCTGAGCAGTTGGGTCGGATCTTCCTTGACGACTTTTTCCTTATTGGTTTTTTTTCTTGTTTCGTCTTTCGTGCTTTCAGGGGCCAACACCGACATGAGGAGGGAGCTCTGCGAAGCGCAGGCCGCCCTTCGTACCAAGGATGCTGAGTACGCTGCCTTGGTCCAGGAGCGTGACCGCCTGGCCAAGAAGCTGGCTGACCAAGAGGAGAGCCACAAGGCGGCCCTATAGAAGGCGCGGGATAGCGAGGCCGCCCTGAAGGCAGAGTTTGAGACCGAGGCAGCGAGCTGGGCTGAGACCCGACGAGCGCTGGATGAAGGCTTCGGCCGCATCGAGGACTTGATCAACGGTAAGCCACCTTCCTCGCTCCTCTCCTGCCCCTTGCCGCCTGGTTTTTGGCCCGACTTGTGCTGCTGCCTATTTTCTTGTGCAGACTACTTTCCCGGCTACTCCGCCTTCGCCGCCCAAACCATCGAGGCCCATCGCGAGGCGCGCCGTCAGGCGGGGCTCAACATCGCGCCGGACGCAAATCGGACGCTTGAGGAGCAGCTCTTGGCTGTCCAAGTGCGGCTGCAGCCGGCTCACCGGATGCTTCGCCGGCTCCAACGTGCCGGGGCGCAGGTGTTGGCCGCCCTCTGGCCCGGCGAGACGATCCCCCGCACCCCAAGCCGGACTGCCGACTGGCTGGAGGTCGCAGTCGGTCGCTTTGAAGCTTGGAAGGCGTCGGCGGCCCGTCTTGGAGCCGGGCGGGCGTTGGAGTTCGTTCGAGCTTGGTACCCAGGGCTGAACCTGGACCAGCTGCGCACTTGGCGGCTGGAGGCTGACGCGGAGCTGGAGGAGGTGCGGCCGGCTATCGCCCAGCGTGCTTCGACGATCGCCGAGTGCACCAACATCAGCGTTTTTGCACCTGAAATCAATGATGACGGCGTTGCCCAGCCGGAGGAGTGGTTCGGGCTGAACCTGGCGGTGGGCGAGGACTCGACAGAGGAGATCGCCTCCAGCGACGAGAGCGAGGATGACGAAGAAGAGGACGGTGAAGACAACGAGCCGGCTAGTGGAACAACTGGCCGGCCTCAGGCTGACCGTGCCTCCAGCAACGAGGCGCGTGGAAGCGCGCCCTCTGCGGGAGGCGGTGATCAAGCCTAGGTTCGCCAGCCGGCCACTCCTTCAGCCGGCACAACCGTCTCCGCCGACCAGCCCGGCTCGTCGGTCGCTCCGCCAGCTTGACCTGCCGTCCTTATTTTTCCTGCTTCTTGCCTTTCGAACAATCTTTATTAAGCTTTCGCAGTTCCACCCACTGGGGGTGTATCCAAACTATGTTGAATGCTGGCCTCTTGGAGGTCTTTTAGGTAAATATTATTATGTGCATGTTTGGTTTCCATTCGCGTATGCTTTTTATCCTTAGGCTTTTTCCTTTGCCGCCTTCCCTCTTTGGCGAGGCAAGTACTCGAGCTTTCTTGGATTGAAGTGAAGTGAATGGAAACCGGCCGGCCGGCTACTTTGGTAGTCGGTCGGTGGTAGGCGGCAAATCGGCTTTCGTTATATTAGTCCGTTGGTCCCTGGCCATTTTTCGTGTGGGCATCCTTTCCTTCTTTTGACTCTTGCCAGCCGGACAGCTAGTTCTTCGAACTGCGACTTTGGCAAGAGCTAAGCCTGGGTGTCGGCACACTACTTGTCTGACCGCGGGTAGGACTTCTAATATAACTCCAGTCGGCCAGTCCCCGGGCCGACTAGTCGAACCCGGTGCCGGACGGAACAAGTAAATGAAATGACAAGGTCATAAGCATGATACTTTTCATTCATAGATAAAATATGGCAGTCCCCGAGCCCTCCTCGGGGGGCCTATTGTCTTGTATTTAGTACAAAAGTTAGCGTGATACATACTACATTTCAACTGTAAAATCTTCGAAGGAGGTTGGCGTTCCATGGTCGTTCCGACTCCTTGCCGGAGTCGTCTCTCTTGCGTGCATTGGGCTTCTACGCGTCGATTAGGTAGTAGGAGTCGTTGCCTAGAGCTCTGCTGATGACGAAGGGGCCCTCCCAAGGGGCCGAGAGCTTGTGCTGGCCGGCTGTTCGCTGGATCAGCCAGAGCACAAGATCGCCCTCTTGGAAAGATCTTGGCCTGACCTTCCGACTGTGGTAGGGGCGCAAACCCTGCTGGTAGATGGCAGACCGGCTGAGGGCTAACAGCCGGCCTTCTTCCAGCAGGTCGACGCCGTCTTCTCGTGCTTCCTTGGCCTCCGCCTCCGTGTACATGGTTACCTGGGGCAAGTCGAAATCGATGTCAGTTGGGATGATCGCGTCGGCACCGTACACGAGGAAGAAAGGAGTGACGCCGGTTGACTTGTTTGGGGTAGTGCGCAGACTCCAGAGGACAGCCGGCAGCTCATCGAGCCAACAGCCGGCTGAACGCTCTAGTGGTACGACCAGTCGGGGCTTGATGCTGGAGAGGATGAGGCCGTTGGCTCGCTCGACCTGGCCGTTTGACTACGGGTGGGCGACAGACGCTAAGTCCAGCCGGATACCTTGGGCTGCGCAGAAACGTGCCAAGGCTCCTTTGGCAAAATCCATGCCATTGTCGGTGATGATGCTATGTGGCACGCCGTACCGAGTTGTTATGTCTGCGATGAATGTCACAGCAGTCGGCCCATTCAGCTTCTTGATCGGCTTTGCCTCAATCCACTTGGTGAATTTGTCCACGGCGACGAGCAAATGCGTCATGCCGCCGCGCGCCGTCTTGAATGGGCCCACCATGTCCAGTCCCCCAACGGCGAAGGGCCAGGTGAGGGGAATGGTCTTGAGTTCCGAAGCCGGCATGTGTTGCTTGGAGCTGAAGAGTTGGCACCCTTTGCAATATTTAACTAATTCTTTGGCATCATCCAAAGCAGTCGTCCAGAAGAAACCATGGCGGAAAGCTTTGGCGACGAGTGATCTTGAAGCCGCATGGTGGCCGCATTCTCCTTGGTGAATGTCTCTGAGGATTGCAATGCCCTTCTCTTGCTCGATGCACCGTTGGAGGACTCTAGTGACACTACGCTTGACGAGTTCTCTGTTGACGATTGTGTATGGTCCGGCTCGACGTTGGACTTGTCTTGCCTCTGTTTCGTCAGCCGGCAGATCTTGGTTTACTAGGAAGTTGAGGATGGACTGAGCCCATGACGGAGCCGCGACTTCTCCTACTGCCAATGTGGCTACTGCCACCAGGGTGGGTGGGCGGGGTGGTGAGGTGCTGGAGTCGGCCGCCGGCTGTTGTGTTGGTGCAGTCCCCGGGCCGGCTACTGCAGTCCCCGAGCCGGGTGTGGCAATCCCCGAGCCGGTTGCCGAAGTCCCCGGGCCGACTACTGAAGTCTCGGGGTCGCCTGCTTGGTTCCTCGAGCCGGACCCGGCCGCGTCGGGGTCAGGCGGTACGAAGATGGAATCGGACTCTGGAGACGGCTTGATGGACGGCTTGAGGAGGCGTTGTAGAGCGACGCCGGTTGGTATTGCTTGCCGAGTGGAGCCTATTCGAGCCAGGGCATCGGCTGGCTCGTTGTCGGCTCGCGGTACGTGGAGGAACTCGCATCCTTCAAAGTATCCGCTGAGTTGTTGAACCAGGAAGCGGTAGCTTGCCATATTTGCGTCCTTGGCGTCCCAGTCGCCGGATGATTGCTGAACCACCAAGTCTGAGTCGCCATAACATAGGATCCGGCGGATGCCGAGTTCCTTGGCAAGCCGGAGCCCGTGTATGAGTGCCTCGTACTCGGCTACATTGTTGGAGGCGGCAAAGTGAATCTGCAGCGTGTATCTGAGCTTGTCGCCTTTGGGAGAGGTAAGGACGACGCTGGCTCCCAAGCCGGTGCGCATCTTGGACCCGTCAATGTGCATGCGCCAATGGGTGGAGTCGGGAGCCGGCGGCAGGTACTGGGTCTCGGCCCAGTCGACGAGGAAGTCGGCCAGTGCTTGGGACTTGGTGGCAGTGCGGGGCTGGTAGAAGATTGTGTAAGGGGCCAGCTCGATGGCCCATTTCGCCACCCGGCCGGATGCGTCCCGGCTACCTATGATCTCGGCCAGCGGGGCGGTGCATACGACCGTGACGGGATGCTCTTGAAAGTAGGGCTTCAGCTTCTTGGCGGTGAAGTACATGCCGAAACACATCTTCTGGTAGTGCGGGTAGTTCTGCTTTGAAGCGGACAGCACCTCGCTTAAATAATACACCGGCCTCTGGACCGGCTGGGCTCGGCCTTCTTCTGGGCGTTGGACTACGCTGACGGTGCTGACCACCCGGCTGGTTGCGGCAATGTAAAGGAGCATGGGCTCTTTCTCAGTCGGCGCCGCTAGGACGGGCGGCGTGGCCAGCATCTTCTTCAGTTCGTGAAAAGCTTGGTCGGCCTAGTCGTTCCACTCAAAGTGAGTGCTCTTCTTCATGAGGCGGTAGAGGGGGAGAGCTTTCTCTCCGAGCCAGCTGATGAAGCGGTTCAAGGAGGCCAAGCATCTGGTGAACTTTTGGATGTCTCGAAGCTTGGTGGGGATCGCCATTCTCTCGATGGCCTTGATCTTCACAGGGTTGCATTCGATGCCGCGTTCGGAGACCAGGAAGCCTAGGAGCTGGCCGGCTGGCACTCCGAACACGCATTTCTCGGGGTTGAGCTTGATTTGGAACTGGCGTAGGTTCTCAAACGTTTCTTTGAGGTCTTCCAGCAAGGTGCCACGCTTCTCCGTCTTCACCACAATGTCATCCACGTAGACGTGAGCGTTTCTGCCGAGTTGCTTGAGGAGGCACTTCTGCATGCAACGCTGAAAAGTGGCACCGGCATTTCTTAAGCCGAATGTCATAGTCAGGTAGCAGAAGGCTCCAAATGGCGTGATGAAGGCGGTCTTCAGGCGGTCGTCCGGATCTAGCTTTATCTGGTGATATCCTGAGTAAGCATCCAAGAAACTCAACAGCTTGCATCGGGCCGTGGAGTCTATCACTTGGTCAATCCTCGGCAGGGCAAAGGGATCTTTAGGGCAGGCCTTGTTGAGGCTTGTGTAGTCTATACACATGCGCCACTTGTTGTTCTACTTTAACACGGGGACCGGGTTGGCAAGCCACTCTGGAAAGAAGACTTCCATAATGAAGCCGGCTGCCAGAAGCCGGGCTATCTCCTCCCCTACAATCCTTCTCTTTTCCTCTGATAGTCGGCGGAGGGGCTGCTTGACTGGTTTCGCGTCTTTTTGGACGTGTAGTTTGTGCTCGGCGAATTCCTTCGGAACACCCGGCATGTCCTTGGGGGACCATGCAAAGATGTCCCGATTCTCACGGAGGAAATCGGCGAGCTTGCCTTCCTATTTGCTGTTCAGGCTTGCCCCGATGACGGCAAACCTCTCGGGGTGCTCGGGGTCAAGGGGTATCTTCTTGGTTTCTTTGGCCGGCTGGAAAGATCCTTGGGCATGATACTCCTTGGGGTCGGGGGACTGGTTCGGCTGCTTGCTGGCCATGGCCACGACCCGGTCCAACATCTTCTTCTCTTCGGCAATCACAAGGGACTCGGCCAGCCGGCTGCTGGCGGCAGCACACTCGGAAGACTTCTTGTAATCGCCGGCTACGGTGATGACACCCTTGGAACTTGGTATCTTCATCTTGAGGTATGCATAGTGGGGAACTGCCATGAACCTGGCCAAGGCGGGTCGGCCAAGCAACGCGTGGTAGGGGCTCTCCAGGTCCACCACTTCAAACCAGATTGCTTCCCGGCGGAAATGCTCCTTGTCGCCAAAGAGTACATCAATCTTGATCTTGCCAATGGGGGCGCAGGACAAGCCGGGTACGATGCCATGAAACACTGTCCGAGTAGGCATGAGCTGCTTCGTCTTGACATTTAGCTTCTCCAGGGTGTCACGGTACAGGATGTTGATGCTGCTCCCGCCGTCTATCAGCATGCGGGAGAAGCGGGCAGCGCGTCTGTCCATCGCGAGGGTGGCTTCCAGGACCAACACATAAGAGCCGGGAGACGGCATCACCTCTGGATGGTCGGCCCGGCTCCAGCTGATGGGTTTTTCTGACCAATGCATGTGTCCGGCGGGGTTGGCAGCGACCACGCTGACTTCCTGGTGCTCTCGGCGCTTGCCGCGCCGGTCTTCGAGCTGGCTTGTAAAGACGATGTAGGTTGCTTGCTCGTCGGGGAATTCGTCGTGCACGGCTCCGACTGCGGGCCGAACGGCCGGAGGCAGCGGAGCTAGAGGCGGCGGGCCGGCAGGCAGAGGCGGCGCGAGCCCCTCGCCTTTAGAGATTCGGGTGAGCCAATGGCACTTCCGGGCTGTGTGGTTGGACGGCTTCGCGCCGCTATGGAATTTGCACAGGGCGTCGAGAGTTTGCTCGTAGGAGAAATCCGGCTGCCAAGCCGGCTGGCCGCCCTTGGGCTTCTTGGGCGCGGGTCGCCCTTTAGGCAGTGTGTCTTCGACCGTGGCCACCTGCCGACTGGCGGGAGACGGCACAGGGCCCTTGCGCTTGTGGTCGTTCGGGTGTGGGCGTCGGCCGGAATCCCCTGCCGGCGTCTTGGGCGCCAGGTTGAGTACTTTCCCGGACGCGTCTACCCGGAGCTCGGTCTTCATCGAAGAGTCGGCGGTGGCGTATTTGTCTGCTATGTCCAGAAGCTCGTCGAGGGTAGTCGGCTCGTCACAGAGGAGCTTGTGCTTGAGGAGGGTACCTTCTCGGCACCCGGCAGTGAAGTATTCGATGGCTTGCACCTCGTGCACCCCCTCGCAAGAATTGTGGAGCTCGGCCCAACACATGAGGTAGTCAGGAGTGGACTCGGCGGGGCCCTGTATGCACAGGGAGTGCTGCCTGGGCTTGGGGGCCCGCATGTAGGTGCTGGTGAAGTTGCAGATGAAAGCTTCAGTGAAATCTAGCCAGCTGTTGATGCCGAGAGGCTTGAGGCTGTTGAGCCAGGTCCGCGCCGTGCCTTGCGTCATGAGGGGCACGTACTTCACGGCAACGCGCCGGTTGCCGTTGGCTATGCTGACCGCCGTGGAGTAGTCGATCAACCAATCTTCTGGCTTCACGGAGCCGTTGTACTTGGGCGTGTCTCTTGGGAGCGAGAACCCTTTGGGGAAAGGCTCGTCACGGATGCGGGGGCCGAAACAAGGTGGGCCGACATCGTCTTCTTCTTCCAGCGCCAGGGATCGCGCCAGGCGATCGATCCGATGGTGGGCGTCGTTCTCGCCGATTCCTTCACGGTGACCTAGTCGGCCGCTGAGAGTCGGGTGCGCCACTAGCGGCGGGGTGGGATATCTCTCCCCACGGGGTCGAGGCGGAGGCGGGTTGCCCCGCCATTCCATGGCTCGGGGATGGCCGTCCGCGTCTTGCTCGATGGAGATTCGGGTCCGGCTTCGGCTGGCCGCCGGCTCTTTCTCGCGCTGCGCGCGGGCGTTGCTCGTAGTCGGTGTCCGGGACGTCGCGCCGTGATCTCGGCGCGGGGGAGGGCTTCCCGTGCGGGCGTCGGCTTCGTGCCACCATGCGGCCGTTTCAATCAGTTGCTGGATGCGCCGGGTCATGTGGGGGAGTTCTTCGGCCTCCAAGCCGTCCAACTCGTCCACGGCCGCCTGGGCGGCACGCAAGTTCTCGAGCGGAGTGGCATAGACCGGGCGGTCGACTCCCAGCATGTCGGCGATGACGGCGCCGCGTTGCTTGACAATGCCGGCCCGGCTTGGCCCGCCCGGGGCCGGCATGCCGAAGGCGGCGCGGTCAGCTTTGCGCTGGTAGGCCTCAGTGAGGCGTCTCACGGAAGCCAGCCTCTGGCCCTCTGTGAGGAGGGCGAGGCGGCGCGCCTCCAGTGCTTCGTCGTTGGCATCAGCCGGGAGAGGGGTGGACAAGTCGTGGGCCGCCGCGTGCGGGGCGTCGTGGGCGCTCTCATCGGCCGAGCCGCCGTGGCCGGCGACCATCACTTCGGTGGTGACAGTATCGCGGCCGTCGGTCCGAGGAAGCGGGTCATTGTAGATCACGACGTTGGTGGGGAAGGTGTCGAAGGAGGCCGTGTCGGAGTCGACAGGCATCGTGTCAGTGGAGCCAACCGACTCCAGATCCACAGCGGGCTCGCTGGAGACATGGAGCTGGCCGAGGAGGTTGGCGAGGTGGTCGGTGCCCGCATCGGAGGCGAGCTCATCGGGGATGAGGGTTTCGTCGAGGAGATTGGCGAGGCTGCTCGCTGCGCAGATGCTGGTGACGCCTTGCAGCGCGTCGTGGCAAGCGCCATCGGGCGTGTCGGGCTGGCTACGCTCGCTGGGGAGGAAGAGGGTTCCCGTCCAGAACAGGTCTCCGGACGACGGTGCACCTGGCCCCACGGTGGGCGCCAAATGTTGGGTGGTAGGTGCGACATATGCCAACGGGTGGCTTATCATTGTGGGAGCCAGTAAGACGTCGCCGGTGCCTGGAAACGGGATGAGGCGAAGACTTGCACGCCGGCGATCGGGTGGTAGGTGCGACATATGCCAACGGGTGGCTTATCATTGTGGGAGCCAGTAAGACGTCGCCGGTGCCTGGAAACGGGATGAGGCGAAGACATGCACGCCGGCGAATCTTACCCAGCTTCGGGGCTCTCCGTGGAGATAACACCCCTACTGCTGCTCTGCGGGGTCTCCGCATGATCACTAGATGGACAAGTAGCTACACAATGCTCCTTGAGCTGTTGTGGGAGGAGGAAGAAGGGCACGGCTAGCTGCTTCTTCTCCTTGTGTGGTGTCTAAAACTAGCTGGGGGTCAACCCTTTGCATGGGTGCCCCGGGGGGTTTATATAGGCCTACCCCCCGGGGGTACAATGGTAATCCGACTGGGCGCGGGGCCCAGCCGTCTGTGACTGCGCTCGCCGGCTTCTGCGCCGGCTGGGGCCCGCCGACTGGTGGGTCCCGCCGGCTGCCGGCCCCTTGGTCGACAGGCAGGCCCCACTGTCCAGGACCTGGTCGGCGGCTGGTTACTGTTGCTCCATCTTGGTGACGTGGGCTTCGTCGTGGTAGGCGTGGCTACAGTGCCGCCGCCCGGCGGACGATCACTGTAGCCTTACCGCGTCTTGTCTTCTTAATGGGGCGTCTCCTTCGAGGGGGGAAGCGAGCCGGCTGCGGGGAGCCGGCCCCGTCTCGGGCCGACTGGGGGAGGTGTGGCCGCCTTCGGGTGTCTCTCTGCCCGAAGGGACCCACCGCCCGTGGGCCGCGCTGGTAGTCCGTCGTGGATGGCGTCAGGGTCGGCATGGCAACAGTGTTGCGCCGGGCGGGTCATGGTCACCCGGACGGCGCCCTTCGCTTTATGGGAGACAGCTTCTTGGAGTCGGCCTCCTCGCGGCCGGCTTCTCGAAGTCGGCCCTCCCCTGGCTTTCTTCATGAGGGCTAAAGTCGGGCCGCCTTCCGAAAGCCGGCCTGGGTGACAGCCAGCAAGGGGAAGGCGGCCCCATGTCGCTTCTCGAAGTCGGCCCTCCCCTGGCTTTCTTCATGAGGGCTAAAGTCGGGCCGCCTTCCGAAAGCCGGCCTGGGTGACAGCCAGCAAGGGGAAGGCGGCCCCATGTCTTGGATTCTTGAGAGCCGGACGGGCTCGTAATTTTTTCAGAAGGGCCAGGGGAAGCCGGCTAGGCTACCCATGGCTATTTACTCCGACATTGTATTCTCATCTATTCAGTACATGGTATGTTGTAATGATATCCAGCTTGCTATGCGCCCAAAATGTGGTTGTGCCCCAATCATGAATTCATCACGTGATTGGGATAGAATCGCATCTTAGGCGCTACATTTTATTACCTTGCAATTTTTTCGTAGTTTTATTATCGCAAAGTACTCATAGTTTTATTCTTGCAAAATAGTTTCATCCTTGTTCTAGGTAAAGCAAACATCAAGTGTGTGTAGAGTTGTGTCGGTGGTCGATAGAACTTGAGGGAATATTTGTTCTACCTTTAGCTCCTCATTGGGTTCGACACACTTATTTATCAAAGAAGGCTACAAACGATCCCCTATACTTTTGGGTTATCAATCTCATCCAACCCACCACCGTCCGGCAAGCCTACGAAGGAATTACTCACACCTGACGATGAGCATCATGAAATTGGTGATGGAGGGCGGTTGGTGATGATGAAGACCGAAGATCCCCCTCTTCGGAGCCCCAAATGGGCTCCAGATTTGGCCTCCCGATGAAGAACAGGAGGTGGCGATGGCTCCATATCGTAAAACGTGTGGAAACTTCCTCTCTTATTTTTTCTCCCAAAATAGGATTTTATAGTGTTGGAATTAGGGTCAGCGGAGCCTCGTGGGCCCCAGTACCCACCAGGGGGTGCCAGAGGGGGTGGTGTGCCCTGGTGACTAGTGGGCAGGTGCCCCCTCCAATGGGTCTTGGTTCCATTATTTTTTATATATTCCAAAATAATTCTCCAAAAAGTTTCATCCAATTTCCAGAAATTTTATTTGTGCACAAGAAACAACACCATGGTAGTTCTGCCGAAAACAGCGTCAGTCTGGGTTAGTTTCATTCAAATCATTCAAATTAGAGTCCAAAACAAGAGCAAAAGTGTTAGGAAAAGTAGATACGATGGAGAAATATCATAGGACAAATTTTAATTGCTTCAATAACTAAAATCATAGTTTGTTAGTTTTCAATGAAGTTTTTCGTTCATACTTTATCTTGTGAATGAATTAAGCATAAGAAGTTATATGACAATATATTGTTGTTCTAAAGATGATCATGATGCCCTCATGTCCGTATTTTATTTTATCGACACCTCTATCTCTAAACATGTGGTCATGATTATCGATTTTGGATTTCGCTTGAGGACAAGAGAGGTATAAGCTTGGGGTAGTTGATACGTCCATTTTGCATCATGTTTTTATGTTGATATTTATTGCATTATGGACTGTTATTTCAATTTATGGTAAAATTCTTATGCCTTTTCTCTCTTATTTTACAAGATTTACATGAAGAGGGAGATTGCCTGCAGCTAGAATTCTGGACCAGAAAGGAGCAAATCTGAGGTACCTATTTTGCACAACTCCAAATGTCCTAAAACTTCATGGAGAATTGTTTTGGAATAAAAAAAATATTGGGTGAAGAAATAACAGAAGGGGACCCACCAAGTGGCCACAAGCCTGAGGGGCGTGCCCTACCACCAAGGGCGTTCCTCCCGAGCTTGTGGCCCCCCTGGCCAGCCCCCGGTGTCCATCTTTTGCTATATGAAGGGTTTTGACCTAGAAAAAATGATAAGGAGACGTCGGGGCGAAGCGCCGCGATCTTAAGGCAGAACCTGGGCAGAAGCAATCTAGGGCTCCGACGGAGCTGTTCTGTCGGGGAAACTTCCCTCTAGGAGGGAGCAGTCGAAGACACCGTCATCACCAACGATCCCCTCACTGTGGGAGGACTAATCTTCATCAACATCTTCACCATCATGATGTCTACTATACAACCTTCTTCTTGTAGACTCATGCTGGGCCTCCAAACGCAGAGTTTTGTAGGACAGTAGCAAATTTCCCTGAAGTGGATGACCAAAGGTTTATCAATCCGTGGGAGGCGTAGGATGAAGATGGTCTCTCTCAAACAACCCTGCAAGCAAATAACAAAGAGTCTCTTGTGTCCCCAACACACCCAATTCAATGGTAAATTGTATAGGTGCACTGGTTCTTCGAAGAGATGGTGATACAAGTGTAATATGGATAGTAGATATAGGTTTTTGTAATCTGAAAATATAAAAATAGCAAGGTAACTTGTAACAAAAGTGAGAAAAAACGGTATTGCAATGCTTGAAAACAAGGCCTAGGGTCCATACTTTCACTAGTGCAAGTTCTCTCAACAATGATAACATAATTGAATCATATGGAAATCCCTCAACGTGCAACAAAAGTCACTCCAAAGTTCCTATCGCGGAGAACATAAGTTGAAATTGTTTGCAGGGTACGAACCCACCGCAAAATTATTCTTTCCAATCAATCCATTGAGCTATTCCTATAAGTGTCACGAACAACCCTAGAGTTCGTAGTAAAACAACACCATATGATACACATCAATCAACCCTATTGTCACCTAAATACGCCAATGTCACCACAAGTATTCGTGGGCTAATTATACGATATGCATCAAACAACTTCAAATCCCTATTATTCAATCCAACACAAAGAACCTCAAAGAGTGCCCCAAGATTTCTACCAGAGAAACAAGGATGAAAACGTGCATCAACCCCTATTCATAGATTACCCCGATCTCACCTCGGGAATCCATGAGTTGAGTGCCAAAACATACATCAATTAAATCAATAGAACACCCCATTGTCACCACGGGTATCCCATGCAAGACATACATCAAGTGTTCTCAAATCCAAAATAGTATTCAATCCGATAATAGTGAAACGTCAAAGGTAAAACTCAATTCATCACAAAAAGATAGAGGAGGGAGAAACACCATATGATCCAACTATAGTAACAAAGCTCCCGGTACATCAAGATCGTGCCAAATCAAGAACATGAGAGAGAGAGAGAGATAAAACACATAGCTATTGGTACATACCCTCAGCCCCGAGGGTGAACTACTCCCTCCTCATTGCGGAGACCGCCGAGATGATGAGGATGGCCACCGGTGATGGTTTCCCCCTACGGTAGGGTGTCAAAACGGGCTCCCGATTGGTTTTTCGTCGCTATAGAGGCTTGCGGCGGCGAAACTCCCGATCTAGATTTCTTTCTGGGGGGTTTCATGATTTATAGGAATTTTTGGCGTCAGTCTCACGTTAGGGGGGCTCCTAAGGGACCCACAAGGAAGGGGGCACGCCCTCCACCCTTGTGGTTCCCTCGGGACTTCCCTGACCCAATTCTGATGCTCCGTAGGCTTCTTCTGGTCCATAAAAAATCATCATAAAGTTTCAGCCCGTTTGGACCCCGTTTGATATTCCTTTTCTGTAAAACTCAAAAAAAGGAAAAATGGAAACTCGCACTGGCTCTAGGTTAATAGATAGTCCCAAAAATAATATAAACCAACATATTAATGCATATAAAACATCTGAAATAGATAATATAATAGCATGGAACGATCAAAAGCTATAAATACATTGTCGACGTATCACATCACCATTCTCCTCTCAAACCCTAGTTCATCTCTTGTATTCAATATTAGGTTAATTAGATAAATGTCATTCCAATTATGGCGATTCATAAAAATGCCACTGCAACTTCCAAACTTTGAAAAATGCCACTGTAATTTTTCCAAACTTTGAAAAACGCCACTCCAGACTTCGAAAAATGGCACTAGAAATGGCATGAAATGGCATTTTTCAAAGTTTGAAAATTGCAGTGGCATTTCTTGGAATCGCCAGATTTGATGTGGCATTTATCAAATTAACCCTTCAATATTTGCGTCCAAACCTTAGATTGGTACGTGTGGGTTGGTTGTAGTGTTGATTACTCCTTGTAGTTGATGCTAGTTGGTTTATTTGGTGGAAGATCATATGTTCAGATCCTTAATGGTATTTATTACCCCTCCGATCTGGTACATGAACATGATTTATGAGTAGTTACGTTTGTTCTTGAGGACATGGGAGAAGTCTTGTTATAAGTAATCTTGTGAATTTGGTATTCGTTCGATATTTTGATGAGATGCATGTCGTCTTTCCTCTAGTGGTGTTATGTGAAAGTCGACTACATGACACTTCACTACTGCAGGATGCTGCTAACGCAACACTACGATCAGAGACCGTTCGATGAAACTATGTGTGATGCAATAATTGCCAACAATGGTGTAAACGAACCGTCAAAAAAGGTGCAAAACGTTTGCGATGGAGGATGCATCAAACACGGTTCAGATTTTAGTTGCGTGTGCAATGCAGGGCATACGGTTCAGTTCAATGAACTGTTTGCGATGAGGCGGAACAAAAGAAACGGGCAGCCAGATGAAGGCATGTGCGATATACAACATACGGTTCACTCGGATGAACTATTTGTGATTAGGCAACACAAAAGAAACAGTCAGCCAGATCAAGGTGTGTGCGTTATACGGCATGCGGTTCACTCGGATGAATTATTTGTGTTGAGACAAGAGAACAGAAACGGTTCAATATAACAAGATGTGTGTGATACGCGGCAAACATATTTGTAATCAGAAATGTGTGCGAAGACCGATAATAACACAGACAGCTGCTGCTAATAAGACGTGTGTGTTGTGCGATGGGATTGCATACAGAATAACAACATATATATACACACAATTATAAGGACATGTTTGCATAACCAAATTAAACATCCACTTACATAGGTGGCTACTACAACCATGGCATTTGCACACACCAAAGTAAAATATTACATGCATAATTACATAGGTGGCTACTACACACCTGACATTTCCACACACCAATGAAGTAAACCATATATTACATGCATGATTAACTAGCATAAACCATCATCTGATCATCATATAGTACTCGGACAAGCGCGGAAGTACCAGGGGCTATAGAGTAGTCCCACTGTCAAACTCCTATGTCTAAGTGAAAGTGTTAAAGCAATATAGTCCGATTGCCTCATTCGCTGCGCTACCACCTCCTTCATGGACCAAGACATTGGATCAAGTGTGAATACGCATTTTTGCGAACACCCCCGCATTATATGCGTGGGGGCTGAAGCCGACGACTACAATCTTTCACAACCGACTGTTCTATGCCTTCCACAACCTGAACACCCACAACACCAGCGATTGCCAAGAGCTCCGAGCCCAACGCGAGGGATGCTACGGTCGACGCCCCGAGCACTACGACCGGGGCTACGGCCTTGGAGGAGGACGAGGAGGCGGACGCTGGGACAACCGTGGCCCACGCCAGGAATGGCGCGACAGGCCTTGTGAGGACCGCTGGCAGGACCATCCTCGCGATGGGGCCCTGGAGGGACCAGCCTCATGAGGATCGCCCCCAAGGCAACGCCGGTCTTCCTCCATTGCCGCCAAGAAGGAACGACGACCATCATCAGGACGATGGGGCGGGGGGCTTCCAGGAGCCGCGTGCAATCGCTTGCATCTCGGGCGGTGCCCAGGCCCCAGCCTCTCAGCATAGATTCAAACGGTTCGCTCTCCAGGTGAACGCGACGCTCCCCAAGCTTGAGGCCGCACGCCCGCTCAAGTGGTCCTAGTGCGCCATCACTTTTGACTCGGCAGATCAGCTCAAGTGCGCGGCCACCGCTGGCGTCCTCCCGATGTTGTGTTCCCTACTCATTAGCAATGTGCAGGTTATCAAGGCCCTCATCGACGAAGGTGCAGGGATCAACGTCCTGTCCGTCGACACCTTCGACAACCTCCAAGTGCCATATGAGCAGCTCCAGTCTACCAAACCTTTCTCAGGAGTGACCGACGGCTCCACCACACCAATAGGGCAGGTCCGCCTGCCTGTCACCTTCGGCACACGCGACAACTATTGCACCGAGCTCATCGACTTCGACGTCGCGCACATCTGCTGCCGTACAACGCCATCCTCGGGTATCCGGCCCTGGCAAAGTTCGTGGTGGTCACTCACCACAGCTACAACGTCCTCGGATGCCTGGAAGTGGCGGGGCCATCACGGTCCCGTATGAACAAAGGGATGCGGTGTGCTCCCTCGAGCGCGCCTTCCAAGCTGCAGCAATCGACGAACCCAACAGCAGAAGTGAGGGCCCTCCGAAGGCCATCCCCAAGAAGTAGCTGCGCCATGCGGGACCTCAAGAGGATGGCATCGCGGCGGCAGCCTTGTCAGGATCAGCGCCCGTCCCTGAGGCGCCTCCCTCCATCGCATAGGAAGGCGTGCCCAGCGCCCTCCTCGGGCAAGGCTCGGGGCTCTCTTCTGGAGGGCCTCAGGCCTTGCCAACGTCATGAGGGAGGCGCTTGGGCGCCACTTGGAGGCGTGCCACGTGGCATGTTTTTCTCAGGAGGACGCAGGGCAAGGGGTGCCCACCACTCAGGAATTCATCGCCAAGACCATGCAGGAACTGCAGGACGCAAGAGCCATGCGCGGCGACAGCCGCTCACAGGGCGCGGCTGACCACCCAGGCGAGGGTGCTGAGCTGTGTGTCTGCATCGACGTCCCAGGGCTCAGGAGGGCCGCGTCTTAGGAGCGCTTCTGGCCTTCGCGTGTGGGCCATTGCGAGGGCCCACCACACAGCTACGTTCGCATGCCCCTCGGCTTGCCGAGTGTGGCGTCGGCCTATCAGCGTGCCGTGCGGCATGACCTGGCGGCTCAAGAGGCCAGGCACCGCGTCTTCCTGGAGGGAATGGAGACGGTCTTCAGGAAGCCTCCTGAGCCCCCAGATCCTCCTGAGGATCAGGGCTCCGATGGCTCATGAGGAGTCCTTTCTCCAACGCACGCGTTCAGCTGCACCAACTCTGCTTCGTTTACAGAACCAGGTGACATCTTCCAAGCTCGTTAAGCTGGGAGAGCCCCTTGGGATGCATTATTCCCAGGCCGTGTGGGTCCATCCCTACGGCATGTATCCCATTTGCTTATGTCTTTAGCTTACCTTGCTGGGGGCGCCCCTCGGGCTGCATCATCCGCAAGCCGCTCGGGCCGGACCCAGTGGCATGTATCTTCCTGCATTTACCCAGGCTGATTTGCCTTCCTTGCTTAACCTGCCTACGGTTATCACCTGCTCGATCATCGCCTCCCACGGGGCCTCCTCACAGGCACGTCGCTGGTGCACGGGTCCATCCCTGCCACGTCAACAAATCTGAGCGGTCGAGCTTTGGCTCGCGGCACGCCCCGCGCACGTCACCTCACCAGGCCCTCAGTGCCTTCACTTCATCCGGACCAACCAGCGGCAAGCTGACGGCTGTAATGGCAAACTATGTTCTTCTTGTGCCTGTTCACAGGGACCCCGCGAGGAGGATAGCAGGCGGCACCGCGAGTCTCTTTTTCTCTCATGCAATTCGCTTGCGCGTTAAAAGGGGGGCTCCTGAGCAGCATCGTGAGTCAGGAGCTCTTACTGGCTCTCCAGCCCTCACCCCCTGGCCTTGACCACGGCATCGCGACCTGGCATACCAGCGGCGGCTGAGCTCTCTCAAGGGCCGGGACCTGAGGATGTAGAGCACTAAGGAAAGCATGGGAGGAGGGGAACTTTTATGGGCCGGCCTGGCTATGCCGCACGAGTTGGCACGCAGCCCTAGCGCAACATCAGGAATCGTCACGAAGTTCACAAGATAAGTCTCGCCCTTGGATCGGCTAAATGTGTGGGCCTTATGGATACTCACACCTTGCCGCAATCCCTTTGCGGCCACGTCAACTCCCTTTCTTCCCTTACCATGGCCGCTTGAGCGCTAAAGGGGACCTCCTGAGCATCGCACCTCAGGGGCTCTTACTGGACCCCGGGCCACACACCTCCTGGCCTTGACCACGGCATGCGACCTGGCATTCCAGCGACGGCTGTAGCCTGCCTAGGGACCGGGACCTGTCAGC
The DNA here is from genome assembly GCF_003073215.2 of Triticum urartu. NCBI lineage: Eukaryota > Viridiplantae > Streptophyta > Magnoliopsida > Poales > Poaceae > Triticum > Triticum urartu. The sequence goes on along the minus strand of NC_053022.1, from coordinate 160,021,846 downwards.
ATAGAGCAGCAAGCTATCGCAAGGAAAGAAAGGGGGACCGAGCCTTAACGGGACACACGCTCATCTAATCTTCATAACAGGGAAGATAAGCACAAAAGACATTACAGACCCTTACATGCCCCCACGGGGCGCTTCATGATTCTTCGCAGGAAACAAAAGCTAAAACTAAGGAGGACCCTATCTACACCCCCCATGGCAGACGCCATCATCAAGAGTGGGCCACGGGAGGCCGGCGCCAACCTCATCCAGATCAGTGGCGGCGACTGCGGGACGCGGCAGCACTGCTCCAAGTGCGGCAAGAGCTCGGGGGCACGTAGCTAACGTCGCTCGTCTCCAGAGTCTCGTAGAGCTCAGGAGAGCTGCAGGACTCCCATGGGCTGCTGCTGCTGGAGTGGTCACGAGCGGAGCGCGCATCAGCCTCGCGCTCCTCTCCGGAGTAGCACTCCAGGCGGCGGCCCTCGGCATTGAAGACCTTGAAGAAGAGGGTGGAGACGCCGTCGTATTCAAGATGGATCGCGAGGGCACCCCTCACGCGGCAGACCTGCACGATCTCGCCCCAGCCACGAGTCATGAAGATCTTGCCAGTGGGGACCGCTTTGATCTCCGCTCCCGTCGCCGGAGCGCCGCAGTCGGCATGCTGCAACCAGAGCTCAAGAGGCCCCCTCGGCGGCATCACGTCGGAGAAGAACCGCGGGAAGCGGATCCAAGAGCTTGGGGGCATCGGCGCCCACAGCACCAGCTCGTGCGAGGAGTCCGCGGCGTGGATTCCCGGGGCGACGGCGCGCATCGCCACGGCGCGGCGACTCCGGGCACGGTGCCGGCGGCGCTGCTCGTCGCTCCGCCTTCCTAAGTCCTCGGCTTGGGCATACAGGGGTGGCGGATACCCTGGGGGAGGCCGCTCACACCAAGGCCTCGTCACCACCTGCATCCGGGACATCTCGGGGAGCCTTCCCCTTCTATTAGGCGGACAACCTTCTAATAGGCGCCATTGGTTCTAGCAATGAAGCGAGAGAAAAGAAGTTAGCAGTGGAGCGAGGAGGAAGAAGCAAGCGAACAAGGAAGAGATGGGCAACGGGGGCTCCACCCCTCCCCATTTATAGCAAGATAAGGCCAACCGACACCTCCCACGATCGCAGGTAATGATGGTTTTCCTTGCATGTCACAGGGACTCGTCAAGTCGTGCAGTTGCCGAGGCAGCGTGGGGAAGCGAAGACGCCCATGTCCAATTAAACTGCCACGCGTCAACCGAGGCCGTGGGCTTTTGGGGCCCACAGTGCTCCGTACTTGACCCTTGGCTTCACAGCGAAGCCAAGCCCGAGGGCACCTTGGGCCCGGGGGCTACTGTCGGTGTTCTGGGAATAGGGGTCCCAAGACTTGCCTGCCTGCGGCCCACGGTGTGGCTTAACTAGCAGGCCGTACGGACCACCTTCATCAACAAGGCATCCAAGACCCTCGCGAGGGGCCAAGCCCTGCGAGGCGGACGACACAAGACCTCCTCTGGAGCGGCCTAGTCAGGCAGGCTCACGAGGAGCAGAGATATCAAGGCGAGGCAAACCTCACGAGGCTCTCGTGACATGAGCCATGACGATCGACACCAGGCGGGCGCCAGCACGCATAGCGTCCTTGTTTCCTCTTTGGTGCTAAGGAAACCAGCGCAGGCGAGGAGTACCGAGGCATCAAGCAAAGGTTTCCATTTTGGTGCAACAAGACCGAGACCAGAAGGACGGAAAGACGGAGGTCATCATGGAGCCCAAGACGGCGTCACCACCAGGGCCTTTGGCAAGCTTAGACCACTTTTGTCAGGATAGCTTGTACTGGATGTCCCCCTTCAAATTTGCCCGCCATTGTTGGCTCCCTTCCCGCTCAAGATTTGGGAAGAGGAGCATGGCCTCTATAACTAGGACTAGCCACCACCATAGGAGGAGGAGATCCTGGAGGATGACGAGATCTTAGATCACTCTCACCCACGCAAGTTAGCCAAGCACAAGAACACCTCAACCTCAGGAGGCTGTTCTTCCCATTGTATTGTTCATCATCAGCCCAAGAGGCAATCCACCACCACCACACTGGAGTAGGGTATTACACCACAACGGTGGCCCAAACCAGTATAAATCTTTTGTCTTTCCAGGTTGCGAGTTCATCGAGTTCATCCGTGAGATCTTAGCGAGTTAGGGCAAAGATCGATGAGAGGAAAAGACTTCGTGCACACCCAAGTGTTTGAACCTTAAGGGTTTGCCAGAACCCCACATCCGACAAGGCCTTTCCCCCTCTTGGGCGCCTCCGCCTCCAGATTTGTGGCGGCCGCCCTCTTCTTCCTACCCCCATCAGGGGAAGAGTCGCTCTCCTCCTCCTCCTCATCGTCGTCGTATTCGGCGGTGGAGGAGCGGGTCTTGTCTTCGGATGTCACGTCCGAAGCGCCCTTGCGGCGGGGGCCACTCTGGACCCTTGGCCTTCCCCTTGGCCTTCTTCTTCGGCGCCGTATAGGGCGCTGGCACCAGCATCTTCGCCAGGCGCAGGATGATTGGTTCCTCGGGTAGCGGAGCCGGACACCGGATCCGCTTCGCCCTCTCCATCCATTCCTAAAGAAGCAATGATCATAGAATTTTAGATATTCTCCTTGAAACAAGCAAGTAGAGGATGTGTTAAAGACTTACCTCATTGGCAGGGTGGGTAATGTCATGCCCGCGGTCTGAATCTATGGCTGGCGGCGTCTCGTTGCCTTTGAAGAGGAACTTCCAGGCGTCTTCGCGTGTGATTCCAAAGAGCCTTTCCAGAGTTTGGTAGTACTTTGGATTGAGCTCCCATAAAGGGCGGCTTCGGCTTTGGCAGGGGAGGATCCGGCGAACCAGCATCACTTGGATTACATCGACAAGCTTAATATTCTAATCCACCATGCTTTGAATGCGTGTTTGCAGCGCTATTAGCTCGCCTGACGAAGACCAATTCAGGCTCTTCTCAATCCAGGAGGTGAGCCGCATTGGAGCACCGGAGTTGAATTTGGCAGCCACGGCCCAGGTGGCACCGCAGGGTTTGGTGATGTAGAACCACAGTTTCTACCATTCCTTGATAGTCTCCGTGAAAGTGCCTTTGGCCAGGAGACATTGGTCAGCTTGCTCACCATGGCGCCTCCGCACTCCGCGTGCTGGCCATCCACCACCATCGGCTTCACGTTCAAGACCTTGAGCCACAACCCAAAGTGGGGTTGGATGTGGAGGAAGGCCTCACACACGACGATGAACGCCGAGATGTTGAGGAAAGTGTTCGGGGCTAGATCATGGAAGTCTATCCCATAATAGAACATCAGCCCGCGGATGAAAGGGTCGAGTGGAAACCCTAGCCCATGAATGAAATGAGGGATGAATACCACCGTCTCGTTGGGCTTCGGTGTGGGGATGACTTGCCCCTTGGCTGGAAGACGGTGAGCAATTTCCTTCGTCAGATACCCGGACGCCCGAAGCTCGGTAATGTCCTTCTCCTTGATAGAGGAGGCCATCCACTTGCCTTGACCTCTGGATCTGGACATCGTTGAGTGCTTGCTCGAGTGGGGAAAATATGAGAACTTGCGCTCTAGAGCTCAAAAATGGAAGGGAAGAGGAAGAGAGAAGGTGTGGGGGAAGAAGGGGAATCCTTATCCCCTTATAAAGGCAGTGAATATCGAACGCCTCCCCCACTTACCCTAAAACTCGCCTATTCCCAAGGGATGTGTAAACAGCACAGTTGGATTACCCATGCCCGTATTGATGTGAATCCCGCAATAAGGGGACACGATCTCTGCTTTGACAAGATGTGCCAATGTAAACCGCATCTCGAAATGCGGAACAGCAAACAAAAACGGTTCTATGTAATGACCGGATAGACGTGATGTCATCTTGCAAAAAGTTGTTAGCAGATGGGACTCGTGAAATATTATATTCTCTGCAGTCGTGTGTGGTACTTGTGTTGCAGATCCGGACACATTCGTTTTATCCGAAGACTATCTTGGAGTATTCGGAAAGGGGAACCTACCTTGCAATGCCAAAGACAATCTGAGTGCCGGACACCTCGTCATTGAGACCAAAGTGAAGCAATAAGGCAATGGAGAAATGACAAGCCAACTCGGTGAGACTGATCGCATAACTCGGTGAGACCGAATTAAATGCAACAAGTCACACAGAGCGTTGGCAAGGCCATCTTGGTGAGACCGAGACCCGTATTCGTGAGACCGAATTGCTAGGCTTTCTGGCAGTGGTTATGTCATATGAACTCAGTGGCGCCAGATAGAGAGAATCGATGGGGCCGAGTTTGAGTTTAGGGTTTTGACATATTTGGATGGAGAAAGTGGTTGAGGGTTTTGGAGAAATATCACTAAGCATTTGAGCAAGCAATCCATTAAGCAACACCTCAACCCTTTTTAATCATATTGGCTTTCCTATGGACTCAACGTGACCTTGTATCACTAAAATAAAAATGAAGAGTCTTGAGATTTTTCCAATATGTGTCCTTAGCATTTTGAGGGGTCCACATCTCTAGTCCATGCCATGCCATTCATTGAACTTCCTGAAATATTTATCTTGAATGGATATTAGTTCAATGAGCTATATGTTGTTATGAATTACCAAAACCACCCGGGGATTAGTTGCACTTTCAGTCTCCCCCGTTTTGGTAATTGATGACAACATATAGATCAAAGCTTCGACAAATGATAAAATGAATGAAATACATCGTCGCTTTGAGAAGTATGTGATAAGCAAGAGCTCCCCCTAAATTTTTGCATTATTTAAAATTTGTGTTTGAATGCAAATGCAAAATCAATCAGGATCATGGGTCACTCTTCCATGTCACATACATCTTGGTGGAGTGCACAAAATGGTAAGAGTGAAATAACATGCACACATCACCAAATATACAAGTGAATGATCATACACACATAATCATAGAGATAGGCATATAAGCACACATTAAGCATAGTATGATCAAACACATAACCAACCATAGTATCTCACGAGCATAAAAACAATAAGTAGCACCAATCAAACAAACTAGCAAGGCAATAAAACCAACAGATAAGCAAAAGACTCTCTCTCTCTCTCAGCCTGATCTATACATTTTTACGGTGTGCGTAGTTGGTATTGAGAGAACTACTTCTGCAAATGCTTCAGTTGATGTCTGTTGACTAGGTGGATTTGACACTAGGCTAGCTTCTAGGGTTTAGCCTCTCTGATCTCGTGGTAGATCAACTCTTGTAATACTCATATCATCAAGAATAAATCAAGCAGGACGTAGGGTTTTACCACCATCAAGAGGGCCCGAACCTGGGTAAAACATCGTGTCCCCTGCCTCCTATTACCATCTGCCTTAGACGCACAGTTCGGGACCCCCTACCCGAGATCCGTCGGTTTTGACACCGACATTGGTGTAGTCCAGGGTGAGACTTTTCTCCCCAGACAGATCTTTGTGTTCGGCGGCTTCCCATTGCTGGCCAACTCGCTTGGCCATCTGGAGCAGATCGAAAGTTACGCCCCTGGCCATAAGGTCAGGTTTGGAATCTTAAACTACACGGCCGATATCCGCGGAGACTTGATCTTCGACGGATTCGAGCCCCTGCCTTGTGCGCACGCGGTCGCGATGAGTACGATTTAGCTCTACCATCGGACCGTATTCAGGAGATCGCACCGGAAGCCGCTCTGACCCTCAATTCGGAGCCAGTTTCGCCATCCGTGGATGGGTGGATAGACCCCGTCACGAAGGCCGTACCCTCTGCGGCGATCGAGCCAAATATCGACCTTACCCTTCACAAGAGCCATGTCACCAAACTGCCGGATCCTTCTCTGGCCACGGACTCCGAACCGCCTGTGCCCGTTCCTATCGAATCCGATTGGGCGCCGATCATGGAGTTTACCTCCGCGGATATTTTTCAGCACTCGCCCTTCGGCGACATACTGAACTCATTAAGGTCTCTTTCCTTGCCAGAAGGATCCTGGCCGAACTACGCCCGGCAGGATTGGGATGACGAAGAAATTCTCCGCCCACCCACCACCCACTTAGTAGCCACTGTCGATGACTTAATCGACATGCTCGACTTCGACTCCGAAGACATCGACGGTATGGACGACGATGCGGGAGTCGAAGAGGAACCACTGCCCACAGGGCACTGGACCGCCACCTCATCATACGATATATACATGGTGGACACACCCAAAGAATGCAATGGCGACGAGACAGTGGAGGATGACCCCTCCAAGAAACAACCCAAGCGCCGGCGTCAGCGGCGCCACTCTAAGTCCCACCAAGGCAAAAGTGGTGATATCAGCACTGGAAATAATAGCACTCCGGACAGTGCCGAAGACAACAACAATCCCCTCCAGCAAGATTTAGAGGAGGAGGATGGAGGAGCCAGCCCTCCTGAGAGAGCGGCAGATGGAGAGGCGGAGGATGATAATTACATGCCCCCCTCCGAAGACGAGGAATGCCTCGGCGATGACGAATTCGCCGTGCCAGAGGATCCCGTCAAACAAGAGCGCTTCAAGCGCCGACTTATAGCCACGATAAATAGCCTTAAGAAAAGCAGCAGCAGCTTCAAGCTGATCAAGATTTGCTAGCTGGCAGATGGACTGAAGTCCTAGCGGCCAAAGAGTATAAACTCGAATGCCCCTCCAAGAATTACCCAAAATGTAGGTTTCTACCCCGACTGGAGGAGGAAGCACCAAAACCTACATCCCCGGTGTATGACGCGGCTGATCGGCCACCTCATGGCTGTGACAGAAAGATATTCTAGCCAAAAGCTCAGCCCGCACCCCGACGTCATTCAAATAAAAAGGCATGGGGAAATACGCCAGACCTGCGAGACGTATTGGAGGACAAAGCAAAACATGCAAGATCGATCTACGGATCACGAGGGCGTGCCACCATGCGAGACGATAATCGTCACGCCGAATACAGTAAAAGTAAGTCCGGCCGGGCCGAACACAGCGGGCAAGACTCATTTGAGCTGCGTCGCGATATAGCCCAGTATAGAGGTGCCGCACACCCCTTATGCTTCACAGAAGAAGTAATGGATCATCAAATCCCAGAGGGTTTCGAACCCGTAAATATAGAATCATACGATGGCACAACAGATCCTGCGGTATGGATCGAGGATTTTCTCCTCCACATTCACATGGCCCGCGGTGATGACCTACACGCCCTCAAATACCTCCCACTCAAACTCAAAGGACCAGCTCGGCATTGGCTCAACATCTTGCCAACAGAGTCCATTGGCTGTTGGGAAGATCTGGAAGCCGCATTCCTCGACAACTTTCAGGGCACTTACGTGCGACCGCCAGATGCCGATGACTTGAGCCACATAATTCAGCAGCCAGAGGAATCGGCCAGGCAATTCTGGACACGGTTCCTAACAGAGAAAAATCAAATCGTCGACTGTCCGGGTGCAGAGGCCCTAGCAGCTTTCAAGCACAACATCTGCGATGAGTGGCTCGCCCGGAACCTTGGCCAGGAAAAGCCAAAATCTATGGCAGCCCTCACGACACACATGACCCGCTTTTGCGCGGGAGAAGACAGCTGGCTGGCTCGCAGTAATAACATATCAAGGAACCATGGTACTTCGGATACCAAGGATGGCAATGGCAGGTCACATCGCAAAAAGCATAAGCGCCGCATTAACAGCGACAATACCGAGGATATGACATTCAATGCCGGATTCAAAGGCTCTAAACCCGGTCAGTGGAAAAAGCCATTCAAAAGAAGCACTCCGGGCCCGTCCAGTTTCGACCGTATACTCGATCGCTCGTGTCAAATACACGGCACCCCCGACAAGCCAGCCAACCGCACCAACAGGGACTGTTGGCTGTTCAAGTAGGCCAGCAAGTTAAATGCCAGAAACAAAGATAAGGGGTCACATAGCGATGACGAGGAGGAGCCCTGGCAGCCGAACACCGGAGGACAGAAGAGGTTCCCCCCACAAGTGCGGACGTTGAACATGATATATGCAACCCACATCCCGAAGAGGGAGCGGAAGCGTGTGCTCAGGGACGTATATGCGTTGGAGCCAGTCACCCCCAAGTTCAACCCATGGTCCTCCTATCCGATCACCTTCGATCATAGGGGCCACCCCACTAGCATCCGTCATGGTGGATTCGCCGCACTAGTCCTAGACCCAATCATTGATGAATTTCACCTCACTCGAGTCCTAATAGACGGCGGCAGCAGCCTAAACCTGCTTTATGAGGACACAGCGAGCAAAATGGGTATAGAACCCTCAAGAAGCAAAGAATTAATCTTCGACATCGTCCTGTTCCGCAGTGGCTACCATGCACTACTCGGACGAACTGCATTTGCAAGATTCAATGCGGTACTGCATTATGCATATCTCAAGCTCAAGATGCCAGGACCTCAGGGGTCATCACAGTCAATGGAAACACAGAGCGCTCTCTCTGCATGGAGGAGCACACTGCGGCCCTCGCAGCAGAAACGCAAAGCAGCATCTTAAGGCAATCCATTAGTTCAGCGATTAAGGACCCGGACAACTTCAAGCGCGCCCGGAGCAATCGGCAACTGGACCGCCTGGCACGTCTCGAGCTTGCATAGCAATGCGGCCCCCACCCTGGCCCCGGCCAAATGGCGAAATTCATGCCACGCGTACATAATTACGCATTAAAAATACCATGGGCACAGGCGGGGAGGGGGGCACAACCACGGCACGCCCCAATACGCGGCTTAAACCGCACTAGGGGCTTCCCGCTTTGTTATTTTTCTCTTTCAGGACTTTAATCTCTGGAAACCCTGTCCGGCAGCATGATTGCTGAACACATGATGCAGCAACCAAGGAGGCAGAAAGCTACACCACACCACGGAACTCCCAGGTGGATTACGATAATGAGTGAAATATTTTCTTTACTACTATTCCTCAGCTTGCCCTTGGAAGGGACATATCAAACAATCCTACTTTTTGCTTATCACACTACTTGTATCATTCTGCTTTAACACACCTTTTTTAAACAATGCATAGCATTAAGACTATTATTGCATTCCTCCTTTTTATATATGTGTTCATTCACGACATCTAGCACCCGTACACTCTGGTACGGCCAATACGCTAGGGGCTCAAGCATACCCCATAATATGGTGTGAGAAGTCTGAACACTTTCGACACTGCGGCACCCCAAACTTATACATTATATGCATCAGCTCCGAATCATGTCTTGCATCAATAGTTGGGTTTGCCCAGCTCCCATGTTTTCGTACCTTACATTCCGCTATATCGGCTAAGGTAGCACTGGGAGAACTACTGCGATTGTGCCCCGGTTCTGCTGGGCTAAGCACCTCAGTAGAGAAAGCTAAAACTTACTGTCATGATAAGGCGAGAGACCAGTCGCTGTTCGAGAGGTTTCAAGTCCCTAAAGACTTATGCCGCTTGGAGCGAGGAGTCAGCCCTGTCCGGCTTAAGGCGTGTATCATGCCTCGAATTCGGCCTTCCGAATACTAGGGGCTTCGCCAAAATTTAAAATTATAGAATTCTATGGCTAAGTGAGAGTGATAACGCATTATGGTCCGATTGCCTTGTTCGTTGTGCTGAGCACCTCCCTCGAAGGACCCAACAATGGGAACAAGAGTGCTCAGGTTTATCCCGAACACCCCAGCACTCGTGGCATGGGGGCAGAAGCCGACGACTAGCCATCTCTCAGATTTGATAAACAGCCGAACAGAAGGTAATATTTTAAATTCAGACAAGCGTTGCATAGCGCATATGAACAAGTTCTCATAATACAGGATCACACGAGCAAGTCTACTCAAATATTACATCTTTCGTACACTCGTCCGCTACGAGACGGGCACCCTTCAGGACACCCTCATAGTACATCTCGGGGTGGCGATGCTCCTTGCCCTGCGGTGGCCCTTCTTTCACCAGCTTCACGGCATCCATCTTGGCCCATTGCACTTTCACACGGGCGAAAGCCCGGGGTGCACCTTCGATGCAGACGGACCGCTTGATGACTTCAAGCTGTGGGCAGGCATCCACAAGCCGCCTCACCAGGCCGAAGTAGCTGTTGGGAAGGGCGTCGCCAGGCCACATCCGGACTATAAAGCCCTTCATGGTCTGTTCGGCCGCCTTGTGCAGCTCGACCAGTTGCTTCAGCTAGTCGCTCAGAGGCATCGGGTGTTCGGTCCCAGTATACTCAGACCAGAACAGCTTCTCCGTTGAGCTTCCCTCCTTGGCCTGGTAAAACTGTGAGGCATCTGACATGCTGCGGGGCAAATCTGCGAATGCTCCTGGAGAGCTCCGGATTTGGGTAAGTAACAAGTAATTCACTTTCACATGCTTACTTTGCATATAGAATCCCTTACCCGCCGCTATCTTCTTCATCGCATCAATCTCCCAGAGGGCCTTCTGCTTCGGCCTTGGCACTCTTTGAACTTTCAAGGGCGGTGGCAAGCTCAGACTCTCGCGTCTTCAAGTCAAGCTCCAACGCCTCGTGCTTTTTCACGAGAGCGTGGAGCTCTTGCTGCACCTCGCCCACCCGTGCCTCATGCCTTTCCCACTCGGTGCGCTCCTTGGCCGCATTGTTTTCAGCCTCGGATAGCGCTTGCTTCAGGGTCGCCACCTCGGTCGTGGCCCCTGGCAAATTTACGATGATCCTATCATTTTGCAATCACATTATTTTTATATATATCCATAGACTAGGTACTACTTACCTTTGTTCTCCTCGAGCTGCCTCTTGGCAAGGCCGAGCTCTTCCTTGGACCCCTCAAGGTCCTGCTTCAGTGCGGCGACCTCGGCAGTCAGTGCGGCAGAGGCCAGCAGCGAAGCCTGCATACGCATATAGACATACTTATATTAGACTCCTGCGATATTGTTTGATCCTCTGTTCGGCTTTTCTTTGTGAACACCGAACAGAGCATCAGGGGCTACTGTTTATGCGGTAATATTTTTCCTATATACTTACCTCAAAGCCTGTTAGAAGGCTGGCACAGGCTTCAGTCAGTCCGCTCTTGGTGGACTGAACCTTATGGATCACCGCACTCATAATAGTGCGATGCTCTTAGGTCGATGGAAGCGCTGCAAAGCGCTCCCAGCAGATTGTCCAGCGCCTCTGGATGGACAGAGGTCACCGGCACAGGCGTCTTGCCCCTTTTGGAAGGAGGCCGCCTGCCTGAGTCTGGAACTACTGGGGGTTTTGGCGCAGTGTTCGGCTGAGGGCCAAACTCGGAGCCCTCGGGTGCCTTGCTCCCTCTGCTCCCGGAATTCGGGAGGTCGCCTCGAGGCGCCTCCGGGACCGTCTCCCCTTGACCCGGTGCCTCTTGAGACAATACCTCGGCATTGTCCGTAGGGCAAGGGGAGGTGGTGGTCGGAAGTGGATCGCTATCCATATCCGACGAGCCCAGGGAGCCGTCCGACGATACGTCGATATGGGCTCGTGGCGGTCTACATAATCATAATTCGGCATTAGGAGAGGCAGTGCGACAAAGGTATGCTATGAATTACTATGGCATCCGAATACATACGACTTCGCCAGGGGCTTGGCCCTGAGCAGCCACTCGTCTTCGCCTTCGGCGGCGGTGGTGGAGTAGTCCGGAAGGAGGGTCCTTCCCATCTTGGACCCTTCGCCCCCCCCCCCCCGGTTGGGGCGGCCTTCCTTTTCTTGTCTCCCCCGACTGGAGGAGGAGTGCATTGCGGAGTTATCGGACGATAAGTCCGATAACACCTGGTGTCGGGAACTCTTTCGGATTCCCTTGGCCTTTTGGGTCTTCTCCGCCACCTTGTAAGGAGCCGGACTCAGCATCTCCGTCAGGAGACCGTCCGCAGTGTCTTCGGGCAGAGGGGCCGGACAGTTAATCTGCCCCGACGTCTCCACCTAGTCCTGTCAAAGGCATGGAGCTCAGACCCCGCACATGATTAAGCTAGGGGAAATAAAATATCCTACCAGATGTATAGAACTCACCGAATGTGCTCGGCACTTCGCGCTTAGCCCGCGGTCCTCGGTGAGAGAGGGAGGGACCTCGGCGCCCTTGAACAGCACCCTCCAGACGTCTTTGTGCATCGTGTCAAAGAGCTCGCTCAGAGTCTGGTGCTGGGCCGGGTCGAACTCCCACAAGTTGAAATCCCGTTGTTGACACGGGAGGATCCGGCGGATGAGCATGACCTGGACTATGTTGACAAGCTTGAGCTTCTTGCTTGCCATATTCTGGATACATATCTGGAGTCCGTCCATCTCCACCGATGAACCCCAGGATAGGCCCTTCTCTTTCCAGGAGGTGAGCCACGTGGGGATTATGGATCGAAACTCGGGGCAGCCACCCAGTTGGTGTCGCGCGGCTCGGTGATGTAGAACCATGTCGATTGCCACCCCTTTATGGTCTCCACGAAGGAGCCTTCGAGCCATATAACATTGGGCATTTTGCCAACCATGGCTCCGCCGCATTCTGCTTGTTGGCCTCCCACCACCTTCAGATTGATATTGAAGGTCTTTAACCACAGGACGAAGTGGGGCCGGATGCGGAGGAAAGCCTCACACACGACTATGAATGCTGATATGTTGAGGATGAAGTTCGGAGCCAGATCGTGGAAGTCCAGCCCGTAGTAGAACATGAGACCACGGATGAATGGATGGAGGGGAAACCCCAGTCCGCGAAGGAAGTGGTGGAGGAAAACTACCCTCTCGTGAAGTTCAGGGGTGGGAACGATCTGCTCCACATCGGGCAGCCGATGCGCGATATTCGCAGCTAAGTATCCGGCTCCGTGCAGCTTCTTGATGTGTCCCTCCGTAACGGAGGAAGCCATCCATTTGCCTCCCGCTCCAGACATGATTGGAGAATGTTGAGGGAAAGGATGTGGACTTGGGCGTTGGAGCTCGAGTGCGCAAGAATGGATGAGCAAGGAGGAAGAAGGCGTGGGTAGAAAAAGGTTAAACCTTGTCCCTTTATAAGGGCGGCCGAAAATATGCGCCCCCACTAGGATGGTAAAACTCGCTTATCCCCCAAGCGCCGTAATCGATGGTGCGGTTGGGTTACCCACGCCCATATTGATGAGAATCCCGTAATAAGGGGAACACGATCTCTGCTTTGAAAAGACGTGTCAAGAAACTGCCTCGCGTTATGTGCGGGGCTAGTTAAAGGAAACGGTTCGAATAATCATCGGGCCATGGCATAATGTCATGTTGCCAAAACAAGTCAGCAGATTAGATTTGTGTAAATATTATTCTCTCTACGGTGGTATGTGGAACTTATTTTGCAGGGTCGGAAACTATCCTTGTATTCAAATTCTTCCATGGTGTATTCGGAGGAGGAACCCGCCTTGCAATGCCGAAGATAATACTGCGCCGGAGTCATCGTCATTGAAGCCTGGTTCACGGGCTACTGAGGGAGTCCTGGATTAGGGGGTCTCCGGACAGCCGGACTATATCCTTTGGCCGGACTGTTGGACTATGTAGATACAAGATTGAAGACTTCGTCTCGTGTCCGGATAGGACTCTACTTGGCGTGGAAGGCAAGCTAGGCAATATGGATATGTATATCTCCTCCTTTGTAACCGACCTTGTGTAACCCTAGCCCTTTCCGGTGTCTATATAAACCGGAGGGTTTTGGTCCGTAGGACAACATAGAATCATACCATAGGCTAGCTTCTAGGGTTTAGCCTCTCCGATCTCGTGGTAGATCAACTCTTGTAATACTCATATCATCAGGAATAAATCAAGCAGGACATAGGGTTTTACCTCCATCAAGAGGGCCCGAACCTGGGTAAAACATCGTGCCCCATGCCGCCTATTACCATCCACCTTAGACACATAGTTTGGGACCCCCTACCCGAGATCCACCGGTTTTGACACCGACAATCATCGTTTAGCTTCTCAACAATGGATTGGATCTCTCTAACCTTGACATCAAGATTGTACATCTTATCTTCCACTATCTGCACTAGGCTCTCCCGATTCTTGGTTAAGTTTGCCAGACTCTTCTCAATCCTCAGAGTTGCTTCTAGCAGATATGTCAGTTGATCTTGCTTGGTCTTGAGATTCACTATTGAAGCATCTGGAGCACTTGTTGCCTTTGCTGCTTTAGCAACCTTTGCTTTCTCAGCTTCCTCTTGGGCCTCAACAGAAGTTGGACGAGAAGGATCCATCACCACTTCATTATCCTCAAATTCCGGCCGAAGAGGAAGGTGCTCTCCGTCAAGCAGATATGTCCCAGTTCCAACCTTGCAGTTGATAAGCATATGTATGTGGGGTGCATATCCACATGACCTCTTCAGATCAGCAACGCGCTATCCGTTTGATTGTCTCTACAATCAGGCTCATGACTTTCAATTTTTGTGGTATGTCGAACAAATGCAGCAGGTTTATGGAGTGACCACAGATCATTCTTTCTTCTCCAGACTTGGGCAACAAGGTATGCCTCAAGATATAGTTGATAGCGGCCAAACCAGCAAGCAGAAAGTATATGGAGCCAAACTTGTGAGTTTCCAAGGCTTCATCAGGGATGGTCTTGTACATGTGAGCCATAATGTTGTGATCCATCCTAGGCTTGCCATATACATCTGTAAGTGCATCTAGTGCCACCCCTAGTTGGTTTTGGAGTATTGACGACAAACCTAGTTAAGGGACTAATGTGTTTGTGAGATTTGTAGGATAACACAGGTAGAGGTCCCTCATTGATTCGGTTTTCCTACCAGAGATGACCCCTAAAAATGTATGAAGACATTGAAGTCAAAGGTGGTATATGAAGATATTCACATTGAAGACTATGACAAGAGAAGACACCACATGAAGCCTATGGAGCTCGAAGACTTAGATCTTTCGTAGTTCTCTTTCTTCTGTGTTGAGTCATAGGAACCACCGTACTGTTAAGTGGGGTCCAAGAGAACCAGTCAGAATGACTGAAGTGATGCTTAAACAAAACCTATGTCTTCGAGTGAAGACTTTGAGAGCGAATCTTGTCCAGAGTCGGGCAAGTCAGCTTTTCTTGAAGCCCAAGTAAAGTTGCCGTGTGAGTTTGAAATCTGACCGTTGGAACACGTGTCAGTTCCTTAGTGACCCAGGGTCATTTCGGACAAATCAGGTTGGGTTGCCAAGTGGCTATAAATAGCCCACCCCCTACAACCATAAACGGTTGGCTGCTCAGATTCAGAGTACGGCTTTTGTCATTTGAGAGCAACCCACCTCGAAGCCTTTGAGAGAGAATTCCTTGCGAGGATAAAGCCCTAACCACCCAGAGCCAAAGAGAATTAGGCATCACTTATGTCTTCTTGTCTGTGTGATCTGAAGACTTATTACACTTGAGGACTGTGCATCCTCCAGCCGGTTAGGCATCGCGTTCTGAGCATCCAAGAGACATTATGGATTGCCGGTGAACGAAGTCTGTGAAGGTTTGGGAGTCTACCTTGAAGACTTACCAGAGTGATTGGGCGAGGTCTGTGTGACCTTAGCTCAAGGGGAATACGGTGAGGACTGGGTGTCTTGAGCTGCGTGTTCAGGACTGTGTGTCCTAAGGTTTAAATACCTAGCCGCCCTAAGCAGACGTACAATTGTCATAGCAACTGGAACTGGTCCAACAAATCATTGTCTTAAGCGAGTCACTGGTTTCATCTCCCCTTCCCTTTACTCACTATTACTCCTTGTGAAGTCATTGTATGTTCGTACTATCTTTTGTCTTCACTGAGTGACTGCGTGTTCTGTGTGGCTTCACAATATCTTCCTACCTGATCCTTACTACATTGCTGCTATTAGTCATTGTGCCTTCACTCTATTGAATACTTGACTATGGCTTGCCTAGTGTAGTCTACCTTCCGCTGCAGGGTAATAGGTTTATTTCTATCGTTTGTCTTCATAACTTCCACGTTTTGAAGACTTTCATAAAAATCACCTATTCACCCCCCTCTAGTCGATATAACGCACTTTCAACATCAATGACATTCTCTCCTTCTGTTGGGGCATTGACAAGAGCAACCCACTCTAAGATTGATGACTGGTGAGGGAGTCGTGGACTAAGGGGTCCTCTGGTGTCCGACCTATTGGACATCGGCCGGACTGATGGGTCGTGAAGATATAAAGACCAAGACTCTGCCCGTGTCCACATGGGACTCTCCGAGATGTGGAAGGCAAGCTTGGCGACCAAATAGGAAGATTCCTTTCTCTGTAACTGACCTTGTGTAACCCTAGATCCCTCCTGTGTCTATATAAACTGAAGGGCTAGGTCCATAGATAGATCTTCATAATCATAGTCAGGCTAGACTTTTAGGGTTTAGCCATTACGATCTCGTGGTAGATCAACTATTGTAATACTCATATTCATAAAGATCAATCAAGCAGGAAGTAGGGTATTACCTCCATAGAGAGGGCCCGAACCAGGGTAAACATTGTGCCCCCCGTCTCTTGTTACCATCGATCCTAGACGGACAGTTCGGGACCCCCTACCCGAGATCCGCCGATTTTGACATCGACATTGGTGCTTTCATTGAGAGTTCCACTGTGTAGTCGTCAAGAGGTTTGATGGCTCCTTCGATCACTTACAACGACGTTGTCAAGAGGATTCATTGAGGTTTAGCGCTTGGTCTCACCGATCATTACACTTCGGTGGCACCGAAGCGTACTTAGCGCAATGGCAAGGGCCAATCGGTGGGACAGGAAACTTCATTTCAGTTGGTCCAAGATGAGCTTGGTGGAAACCTAACCCTAAGAGTTTTCGTCAAATCTAATGTAAAGGAATTTCTTTGTGGATAGGAAGTTCTCATTCGTGGCAAGAAGATAGGCATTAACTTTGTGCAAAGAATCAGAAAAGGAAATAGCACAAAGTGGTCGAAGCATACCCTAACTTGGTGATGATTCGCTACGGTGGCAACGGCAGCGAAGAATCCCGTTGACGGCGGCGGAAACCTGTGGCGAAGGCGCACAGGCAGAGACAACGACGATCCAGAGACCAAGGGGCAGCAACACTCGTGCGGTTTGAAGGAATTTTTAACTGTATGGGTACACAGAGTATATGTACCCGGTCGGTGGCACCGAATGGAATGGTTCAGTAGCACTGAGATGCAAAACTGCGTGCAGTTAGTGCAACTCGGTGGGACCGTGTCATTCTAATGGGTATCACTGAGATGAAAACCTAGATCAATCTGGTGATTTCAGTGGCACCGAGTAGGATTGTGTTGGTCTGACCGAAATGCACAAGAAGGTTTTCGAAGGCAGCCCTTGACGGATCGGTGACTCTGAGTGCTCCTCACTCGAAAGGTCCGAAAAAGACTTGTTCAATTTTTGTGATGTAGCATGAATAGAGTTTGAGAAGATAAAAGCATAGATATCTAGATAAGGCGCTTTGGCATTCTTGTCCATCCATTTGGCCAATAAAAACCAAGACAATCAAACAACAAATGGATGTCCTTGAATGGAGAAATTATGCAACCAACGTGCTCACACAATAAGAAAGCAAATGAAACATGTGACAAAGCATGCACAAACAATTCTAGCATCTATATAGCAATTGGCGGTGACTAGGTCATCTATATATGAGTATATTGACTGAGGAGTCAAATGAGAACATTTGATCGTAGGTCATACTCCTTGTTTAAGCACAAGTGGGGTTACCACTTTTACATAAAGCATTGATGTTTTTCACACGATTGGATTTGCTTTAGATCAATCCTTAGAGCAAAGCTCCCCCTTGATGTGATGCCCCCCCTAAGAGGGATGAACTGACCTTGGGTTTTGTCGATGATGACTTCATGTAGATAGTGAAGACATGGATGCTCAATGTTGATGTAGATCTTTTGGAGCAATCCGTTGGAGTGTTCCACTTTCAATACCTACATGGGTTAGTCCCACAAGGAACATAGAAGGATATCCATAAACATAGAGTGAATTGCACATTTGATGATGTCCATGAAAGCATTAGGTTACCTTGTCCCTTGTCTTACCAACAAGAGGGTTTGTGACTCCATGAACTAGTGCAAGATATGGAAGTTGATTGCACAAGTCCTTGCCAAAATGAATATGAGTTAAGTATGTTGGCAGAGTCACCCTCAAGAACACTTTAGTTCTTCTTCTTTTGGATCCACATCAACTTGATGGGAATACTTGGAGTTGTAGTCGTACTTGATGATCTAGAGCTTGACGTAGTCCTAGGAACCCACTTGACCATGTGATACGTCTCCGTCGTATCTATAATTTTTATTGTTTCATACCAATATTATTCAACTTTCACATATTTTTGGCAACATTTTATATGATTTATTGGACTAACCTATTGATCCAGTGCCCAGTGCCAGTTCCTGTTTGTTGCATCTTTTTTGTTTTGCAAAAAATCCATATCAAAGAAATTCCAAACACGATAAAAATTTACACATAATTATTTTGGAATAAATGTGATTTTGGGGGCTTAGAATCAACGCAAATGGAGGCCCACAGTGCCCACAAGACACCAGGGCGCGCCCCAGGGGCCAGGCACGCCCTGGTGGGTTGTGCTCTCCTCAGATGTCGGTTGGGTCTCTACTTCGGGCGCAAGGAAGCTTCTATCCGGAAAAAAATCGTGTTAAAATCTCAGCGCAATCGTAGTTACGGATCTCCGGGAATATAAGAAACGGTTTTTGGCCAAATCTGGGGAACGCGAAACAGAAGAGAACAGAGAAGAAGATCCAATCTCGGAGGGGCTCCTGTCCCTCCGCCACCATGGAGGCCATGGCCCAGAGGGGGAACTCTCCTCCCATCTATGGGGAGGCTAAGGAAGAAGAAGGAGGAGGGGGGCTCTCTCCCCCTCTCTCCCGGTGGCGCCGGAGTGCCATTGAGGCAAGGATCGAGACGGCGATCTACATCAACCATTTTGCTAACGTCAACACCAACTCTCTCCCCCTCTATGCAGCGGTGTAACACCCCTTCTCCCCGCTGTAATCTCTACTTAAACATGGTGCTCAGCTCCATATATTATTTCCCAATGATCTATGGTTATCCTATGATGTTTGAGTAGATCCGTTTTGTCCTGTGGGTTAATCGTGATCTTAGTTGGTATGATTGTATATTTTATTTAAGGTGTTGTCCTAAGGTGCCCTCCTCTCGCGGAAACATGGGGGATCCTCGCAGTAAGGTGTTGCAATATGTCCATGGTTCGGTTATGGTGGGTTGCGAGAGTGACAGAAGCTGAAACCCGAGTAAGTGGGTTATGGTGACTTGATACTTAATGCCATGATTGGGTTTCATGGCATTAATGATATTTATTAGTTGTAGATGCTTTCTAGAGTTCATAAATACATATGATCCAAGTAGAGAAAGTATGTTAGCTCATGCCTCTTCCTCATGTAAAATTGCAAGAATGATTACTGGTACTTGTTATCAATTGCCTAGGGACAAATGACTTTCTTGTTGACAAAAGCTATCTAATTTTATTACATTGCAATTTATTCGTAGTTTTATTCTTGCAAAGTACTCGTAGTTTTATTTTTGCAAAATAGCTTCATACTTGTTTTAGGTAAAGCAAACGTCAAGTGTGCGTAGAGTTGTATCGGTGGTCGATAGAACTTGAGGGAATATTTGTTCTACCTTTAGCTCCTCGTTGGGTTCGACACTCTTATTTATCGAAGAAGTTAGCAAACGATCCCCTATACTTGTGTGTTATCAAGACCTTTTTCTGGTGCCGTTGCCAGGTAGCAATAGTGTGGGGTGAATATTCTTGGGTGTGCTCTTTTGCTTTATCACTAAGTAGTTTTTATTTTCTGTTCTAAGTTGTTCTCTATCTTTAATTATGGATATGGAACATAGAACACCAAAAAAATTAGTGGTACTTGCTACTCATGGAGATGGGGAACCTCCTAAAACCCTCGATGCTCGTTATGTGAAAAATATTAAACACTACTTTGATAATCCTGAGAAAACCCCATTCAACTTGATAGTGGGAGTAATGTTGGATCAATGTGAATACTTTAGGGATTATCGCTTAACACAAAAAGGGAAATTATTATGGGATCAAATTGATATCCTGCATTGGTATGCTTGGAATTTATGCCAGAGATATGATTATGCTTGTTGCTCTAGGATGAATGCTCCACACCTTCCCTTTTAATGTAAATTTAATGATAATGAAACCTTGGATTCTTATGCTAACGGTAGGTATGCTTATTATGATGTGGAATGAATAGAAGAATTTGTTGCTTTTAAGGGTTCTTATGAAATTGAATCTTTGTTTTTAAAGTATGAAACTTTTGATGATGATGTTTATAGACCTAAAATTTTTGCCATCCTTAAACATTGCTATGATAATTATAAATATAATTCCGATATTGACGAAATTATTGAGAATATCTTCGCTATGCGAGAAGAGACTGATATTTTGCAGGAGTCTATGGAAGAAGAAATTGATGAAATTGTGAGCTCATTCGATGAAAAAGATGATGAGGAGAGCGAAGAACAAAAGGAGGAAGAGCGGATGAGCTACTCGTGCCCACCTTCTAATGAGAGTAACCCTCCAACTCATACATTGTTTAATGTCCCTTCATTCTTACCGAAGGATGAATGCTATGATAATTGCTATGATCCCGTCGATTCTTTTGAAATATCCCTTTTTGATGAACTTGATGATTGATATGCTTGTGGCCAAGATGCCAATATGAATTATGCTTATGGATATGAACTTGCTATAGTTCCTTATGTTAAGAATGGAATTATTGCTATTGCACCCACAGATGATAATCCTATTATCTTTTTTCTCCAAACTACACTATATCGGAGAATTTTGCACTTATTAAGGATTACATTGATGGGTTGCCTTTTACGGTTGCGCATGATGATTTTGATGAATATATTATGCATGTGCTTGCTGCGCCTACTTGCAATTATTATGAGAGAGTAACTACATCTCCGCCTCTCTATGTTTCCAACACGATAAAATTGCAAGGAACTGCTTATGCTATGTATTGGCCTTTACTTGATGTGCATGAATTGTTTTCGTATGACATACCGATGCATAGGAAGAGAGTTGGACTTCTTCATTGCATGATATATGTTGCTTTGTGCTCACTACTAAATGCCAAATCATTGTTAATTAAAATTGGCTTTGATATACTGTGGGATCCGGCTAGATTCATTACTTGAGCACTTTATGCCTAGCTTAATGGATTCAAAGAAAGCACTGCAGGGAGGAAACTCAAAAGTTTTAGAGAGTCATTTTATTCTATTGAGTGCTTTTATAAAGTTTAAAAAAAATATAGAGGGGAACTTAAAACTTCACAAAATGAAAAGTGAAAAGTGGGAGGGACGAGCATTGTGAAAGTGGGAGCTAGCCTTGAACTTTGTTCATGCCCTTGTATAAATCCTTTGTATTGTCAAATTACTGTGCCAAGATTTGCCTTTAGGATGAGTAGATTGCTTGTTTTTTATTGGAACGTCAAAAGCTTCTGAAACTTTTTGCATAGTATTTCTGTACAAATTTTTTATTTTGTCCTAATTTTTAGAATTTTTGGAGTATCAGAAGTATGGTAGATATTCAGATTGCTATAGACTGTCCTGTTTAAGACAGATTCTATTTTTGATGCATTGTTTTGCTTGTTTTGATGAAACTATCGATTCTATCGGTGGTATAAGCCATGGAAAAGTTATAATACAGTAGCTACAATGAAAAAACAAAATATGAATTGGTTTGCAACAATACTTAGAGTAGTTGCTTTATTATACTAATGGATCTCACCGAGTTTTTTGTTAAGTTTTGTATGGATGAAGTGATCAAAGATTGAGGTCTCGATATAAGGAGAAGGAGGAGAGGCAGGAGCTCAAGCTTGGGGATTCCCAAGGCACCCCAAGTAAATATTCAAGGAGACTCAAGCGTCTAAGCTTGGGGATGCCTCGGAAGGCATCCCATCTTTCTTCAACAAGTATCAGTATGTTTTCATCTTTGTTTCGTTCATGTGATATGTGTGAATCTTGGAGCATCTTTTGTGTTTATTTTTCATTTTTCTTTTATGCACCATGCTGGTATGAGATAGTCCATGGTTAACTTATAGAATTTTCATTGCACTTCACTTATATATTTTGAGTATGACTTTATAGAATGCTTCACGTGCTTCACTTATATTATTTGAAGTTTGGATTGCCTATTTCTCTTCACATAGAACACCGTTGTTTGTAGAATTCTCTTTTGCTTCACTTATTTTTATTAGAGCATGATCTTTTGTAGAAAGAATTAAACTCTCATGCTTCCCTTATATCTATTTAGAGACTCAACAAGAATTGATCAATTGCATGGTTAGTCATAAAATCATACATAAAACTTATGAATCATTGAATATGATTTGTTTGATTCCTTGCAAAAGTCTTGCGATATAGAGATTGAATATGTGGGTGGTACTAGTAAACGGTTGTGGTTAGTAAGAATATTGGTGTTCAGGCTTGTGATTCCTGAAGCATGCACATATAGTCGCTCGTTATGCTATGAAGTTGGAGCATGATTTATTATTGATTGTCTTCCTTATGAGTGGCGGTCGGGGACGAGCGATGGTATTTTCCTACCAATCTATCCCCTAGGGGCATGCGTAGTAGTACTTTGCTTCGAGGGCTAATAAACTTTTGCAATAAGTATATGAGTTCTTTATGCCTAATGCAAGTCCATGGATTATACGCACTCTTACCTTTCCGCAATTTGCTAGACTCTACGGTACCGTGCATTGCCCTTTCTCACCGCGAGATGTGGTGCAAACTTCGCAGGTGCATCCAAACCCCGTGGTATGATATGCTCTATCACACATAAGCCTTATTATATCTTCCTCAAAATAGCCACCATACCTACCTATTATGGCCTTTCCATAGCCATTCCGAGATATATTGCCATGCAGCTTCCACCGCCTCCATTTTGATGACTTGAGCATTCATTATCATATTGGTTTGCATGATCGTAAGGTATCTAGCATGATATTTACATGCCTTGTCCTTTTTTTGATATCGTTGCTATGCTAGATCATTGCACATCCTGGTACACTTCCAGAGGCATTCATATAGAGTCATAATTTGTTATAGGTATCAAGTTGTAATTTTTATTTCTTTTGAGTTATAAGTAAATGGAAGTGTGATGATCATTATTAGAGCATTGCCCCAGTGAGGAAAGGATCATGGAGACTATGATTTCCCCACAAGTCGGGATGAGACTCTAGACAATGAGAGAGAGAAATATAAAAAAGATAAAAAAAGAGAAAGAAAAGAAAAATAAAAAAGAAAGAAAGAAAATAAAGAAAGAAAGAAAGAAAGAAAAAAAGAATTAAAGAGAGAAGGGGCATGCTAGTTCCACACTTGTGCTTCAAAGTAGCACCATGTTTTTCATATGGAGAGTCTCCTATGTTGTCACTTTCATATACTAGTGGGAATTTTCCATTATAAGATTAGATGCACACGCACTTAGTTTTCATTTCGAGCTTTCATGCACTAATGGCTCTTAGTGCATCCGTTGCATGGCAATCCCTACTCCTCGCATTGATATCGATTGATGGGCATCTCCATAGCCCATTGGTTAGCCCGTCGATGTGAGATTTTCTTACCCTCTTTGTCTTCTCTACATTTACCCCTACCATCATACTCTATTCCACTCATAGTGCTATATCCATGGCTCGCTCTCATGTATTGCGTGAGGGTTGAAAAAGCTGAAGTGCGTTAAAAAGTATGAACCAATTGCTCGGCTCGTCATCGGGGTTGTGCATGATAAATACTTTGCGTTAAGAAGATAGAGCATGACAAGACTATAGTATTTTGTAGGGATAGCATGATGGCCCACAAGTATATGAGATAAATTGTAGCCTTTTCAATAAGTAAGAGTGTCGAACCCAACGAGGAGCAGAAGGAAATGACAAGTGGTTTTCAGCAACGTAATGTCTTCAAACGCTGAAATTGTAATTAATGAGTAGTTTGATAGAAAGATAATTTGTAACGAGCAAGTAATGATAGTAGTAGAAAAAGTGCAGCAAGGTATTCCAATCCTTTTGAGGCAAAGGACATGCCAAAACAGTCTCTTATAATAAGCAAAGCGCTCTTGAGGGTACACGGGAATTTCATCTAGTCACTTTCATCATGTTGATTCGATTCATGTTCGCTACATTGATAATTTGATATGTGGGTGGACCGGTGCTTAGGTTCTGTTTTTACTTTAACAAAATGCCTACTTATGATTAACCCCCTCGCAGGCATCTGCAACTACGAGAAAAGTATTAATAATAAATTCTAACCATAGCATTAAACTTTTGGGTCCAATCGGTCCCTTACGAAATAGTGCATAAACTAGGGTTTAAGCTTCTGTCACTCTCACAACCCATCATCTATTAACTACTCCACAATGCATTCCCTTAGGAGCAAATATGGTGAAGTGTCATGTAGTCGTCGTTAACATGACACCACTAAGGGAATCACAACATACATATTATCAAAATATCGAACACATATCAAGTTCACATGATTACTTGCAACGTGATTTCTTGCATGACCTCAAGACAAAAGTAACTACTCACAAGTGATAAACATGCTCAAGATCAGAGGGGTATTAAATAGCATAATGGATCTGAACATATAATCTTCCACCAAATAATCCATATAGTAATCAACTACAAGATGTAATCAACAATACTAGTCACCCACAAGCACCAATCTATATTTCTGGTACAAAGATTAAAGACAAGAGATGAACTAGGGTTTGAGAGGAGATGGTGTTGTTGAAGATGTTGATCAAGATTTCCCTCCCCGAGATGGGAGAGTTGTTGCTGATGATGATGACGATGATTTCCCCCTTCGGGAGGGATGTTCCCCTGGCGGAATCGTTCCGCCAGACGGCAAAAGTGCTCCTGCCCAAATTCCGCCTCGAGACGGCGGAACTCCATCCCGAAAGTCCTCTCCCTATTTTTTCTAGGTCAAAATGACTTATATACCGGAAGATGGGCACCGGAGGTGGGCTGGGCTGAGCACAACCCACCAGGGCGTGCTTGGGGGGCCAGGCGCGCCCTGGTGTCTTGTGCTCACTAGGTGCCCCCCTCCGGTGGTTATTTGCTCCAGTATATCTTATTTATTCCATAAAAAATCCTCGTGAATTTTCAGCTCATTTGGAGTTGTGCAGAATAGGTAGCCTGACGTAGCTTTTTCTCGTCCAGATTTCTAGCAGCCGGAATTCTCCCTCTTTGTGTGTACCTTGCATATTATGAGAGAAAAGGCATTAGAATTACTCCAAAAACCATTACTATGGATAAAAACTTTATAAATAATAGTGGGTAAACATGATGCAAAATGGACGTATCAACTCCCCCAAGCTTAGACCGCGCTTGTCCTCAAGCGAAAACCGAAATCGAAAAACATGTCCACATGCTTAGAGAGAGAGAGGTGTCGATAAAAACAAAATATGGACATAGAATCGTCATGTGAATTATTGTAGCAGCAACAAACTTTAACATAAAAACTTTATCATAAGAATTTTATCATAGACTTCTCATAAATAAGTAACAATTCATCACACTATCGAAGTATAAAGCATACACTCTATTGGGAACCAACAAACTATGTTCTCAATCAACTTTGCAAGTACAATTCATCATCTTTGCAGCAAGGGTCACATATAGGAACCGTTAGGCAAGTCCACATACTCAACCATCATACAGTCTTCTATGATTTCTAGCACTCACCGCATACACATGAGCAAAACGTTTGAACCGGACACATAGAGAGATATGAGCTTATAGTTTCGCCTCCCAACGTATTCACCTCAAGGGTGATGTGAACAATAATAACTCATGCTACCAATATTCAACTGGACATATGTGCCTAGATCTTTCCTCACCATATGATGCTTGCCAAAGGAGAAAAATAAAAAGGAATAGGGAGAAAAACTTTGACTCTTGCATAAAAGTAAATACATAAAATTAAAAGATAGGCCCTTTGCAAAGGGAAGCAGAGGTTGCCATGCACTTAATTGTTTGTATGCTCAACCCCTTAGTGCAAAAGAATGTCACGTTATATTGCCCCTTATGATAGTAACCTTTGTTATCCAGTCTGTCGCTTTTATTCTTTGCTATCACAAGTTCGTACAATGATCAATTTGCTCTTACACTAAATGATCTAACAATATTAGAGGCAATTTTTATTGCCTTATGGTACCGATGACAACTTACTTGAAGGATCTTACTCAATCCTTAGGTAGGTATGGTGGACTCTTGAAAATAAGATTTGGGTTTAAGGGTTTTTGGATACACAAGTAGTATCTCTACTTAGTGCGGAATTTTTGTCTAGAAAAGATGGGTGGCAAGCACCACATGTTGAAGGATCTATGACAATATAACTTCTATGTGAATATGAGAAAACATAAATCATTACGTTGTCTTCCTTGTCCAACATCAACAATTTTGGCATATAATATTTTTATGGGGGCTCACAATCACAAAAGATTTCTAGGATAGTGTATTTGTATGTGAATCTTCTCTTCCCTTATTAATTCTTTCATGAGTTGCATCATTGACCAATGCTATGTTTGTCAATCTCTAATAAAATTTTCTACTTATACTTTTCCTTATATGGTGTCATTACCTACCATAAGATTAGCATATGACCTTACTCATTTATTTCCTTTCTTTTTATTGGAACATGAAAGTAAAGAAAGAAAAAACTCAAACTAAACCTTATTATATATCTCGCACCCGATTACAAGGATAGATCGCTAAGCAAACTCTCAAAAAGAAAGGATTGAACTAAAATTTTATTCATCTAAAGCAAAAAGATAACTATGGATCGAACTACGATAAGTAAATGCAAAAGATAGTGGGGGTGGTACGATACCGGGGCACCTCCCCCGAGTTTTGTGGAAGCCAAGGGCAGGCCCATACCCGATACTCAATTTTCTTTTGGTGATGAAGAAGGTGGTGGTGATGAAGCAACATTTTCCAATATAACCATGAGTAGCTCCCTCAAACCTTGAATCTCCCGAAAGGATCGATGAAGTAACTTGGTATTTTTCCTCACTTCAGCCATTATGTGTTTATTTTCCGGGCCCCAAGAGTTTGTTCCTGCATTGCTTTCTCTTGGACGAACTATGTCCCAATTGGACGGTATGTGAACACGAGGAGTATTCTCGAACCCATAATTGTGAATCAAATTGTGAAAATTGTTACGATGTAACCTATGTAAGTGCCTTCTTGGTGGGAGTCCTTCATGCACTTCGGGGCTCTCTTGATTGTTTGATGATCTCATAGCTTGATGAGGATTAGGATGAGTGGAGATGCCAGCTAATCTCACTACAAAAAATACACTTCCGTGATGATACGTGTTTGTCACGGTAGGTCACGCTTTTTGTCATGCATGTACATCCATGACAAATTTATGATAGAATCAAGATAGTCATACCTCTGCTGTCGTAGAAGTGTTCCATGACATTACCAAAATTATCATCACAGAAGTGTCCACTTCCATGACGATAAATCGCGCTTCACAGAAGTGCTTTCGTCAAGGGTGACCGACACGTGGCATCCACCGTAACGGAACGCCGTTAAGCTATCGGTTCGGGTTTTGGATCCGATAACCCGTTAACAGCCCAAACCAATGGGGATTTTCCATGTGTAAAATCATCATTGGCTGGAGGAAACACGTGTCGGCTCATCGTCGGGACAGATGTCATCCACTCATTGGACAGAAGGCGCCTATGATACGTTGACACGTGGCATGGCCCAACAAAGGCCCATTCCTGTGAAAAGGCCGGCCCGTTTGACTTGGTCAAAAGGTGGTGGGCCGGCCCATGGAAAGCCTGTTAACGGCCTGTTCGCATATAGCCCATTTACAGCCCGCTAACCCAAGGCCCGTTACGCCCTACCGAATTAGGACCAGTAGTGTCATCTGGGCCATCCAATATGATTCCAGCATGTTTTCACTTCTGGCCCATGTATGGCCCATGACGTCTTTCGGCCCATATGAGGCCCTATGTAACTCTTGGCCTATTAACGGCCCGTGGTGAAACTGGCCCGTAATGAACAGTGTATCACTTTACACCCATTAACGGCCCGTGGTGAAACTGGCCCGTAATGAACAGTGTATCACTTTATACCCATTAACGGCCCATTATTCCGTTGGGCCGTCTCTAGCCCATGTTATCTTTCGGCCTTCTCAGAGCCCATTTATTCTTGGGCTCATTTCCAACATTCGTTTACTTAGGTCTGTTACTGTCATTTTCTCCTTGTGGGCCAAATTCAGCCCATGGTTACAGTCGGACCGTTTGTGGTTTGTTAATACGTTGGGTCATTTTCATAGCGTCATCAAATACGGCCTATTAACAATGGCCCGTTATGGTCGGCCCATGAACGGACGATTCCAACTCTAGGCCATTTACGGCCAGAATGCGCTCTGTTTGGCCCATGTTTGGCCAATCGATCATACGACCCGTATAAGGCCCATTGATGATACGGCCCGTAGAAGGCCCATTAATGATACGGCCCGTAGAAGGCCCATTGTTTCTACGGCCCGTAGAAGGCCCACTATTACTACGACCTGTAGAAGGCCCACTGTTTATACGGCCCGTAGAAGGCCCACTGTTTCTACGGCCCGTAGGAGGCCCAGTGTCACTACAGTAAATATTAGCCCATGGTTATTGTGGCCTAGTTTTAAAAAATAGGTTACTGCAGCCACTAGCAAACCGCAGAAAAAGAACTGCACGGACTACAAGAAAACAAATAAACAAGACAACAAGGAAATAAATAAGCAAGCAACTTACACTAGGCTATCACGGCTATTACACATATTACATCCACTGGGCATCAAAGTTCGCCACCAGTGCAAATATAGGGAACACAGCAGCATATAAACGCCGTAGCAAAACAAGTCCAGAACTGAAACCACTTCAGAAGAGCTCAAGAAACAATATCCTGGGTACCCATAATGCTAGCAAGATGCTTAGCAAGCTTATTAAGTTTCTCTTGTTTGGCGCTTAAGTCCTCCAGCGCTTGTTGTTGCACTAGAAAGTATGCATCTGAATTCTGCAGGGACTTCCTCAGTCCTTCGGCTTCCTGTCGCATAACATCTGATCGATGTCTTTCAACTTGAAGTTGAGACTCAAGAAGCCGAACTGATTTAGGCAATGAGTTCGAAGAGCTGGTGCCAGTAGTGGTAGCTAGTAACTCGAACACTACATCAAGACAGGACTTTGGGGTTGTCTCAGTGTCTTCAATATAGTTTTTATCAGTTGTCTTGGATACCAACAGGGATGTCTCACTATCTTGAACCTTATCTGCATTAGTTCCTTTACCATTGCATAACAGGGTACTCTTCTCCAATATTTTATCCGCGTTCTAAAAGAGAAACAAACAAACACATCTCAGGTTTACAAGGTAGTATATGGAACTCATTTTGGTAAACCAGTTCAGTAGTAAGGTGGACAGGATAACAGCATGAAACAAACATATATCTATGTAGTATGGTCACTCTATGTGTCGGCGTTCTGGGAACGGGGGTCCCCAGACTTGCCTGCCTGCGGCCTGCGGCGTGGCTCAAAGGGGGGCCCAGCATGGCCCATCTTCACCAATGCGAACTCAAGACCCTCGCGAGGGGCCAAGCCTCGCGGGGCGGACGACACGGAGCTTCCTCAGGCACGGCCTCGTTAGGCTGGCTCGCGAGGAGGAGGAGAGATCAAGGCGGGGTACCTCGCGAGGTGCCCGTGACGCAAGCCATGACGACTCAGGGCGCCAGGCGGGTGCCAGCCCGCGCAGCGTCCTCCTTTCCTCTTTGGTGCAAAGGGGGCAAGCGCAGCCGCGGAGTACCGAGGCATCAGGCAAAGGTTGCCATTTCGGTGCAACGAGACCAATACCAGGAGGACTACGAGACGGAGGTCACCGTGGAGCCCAAACGGCGTCATCGCCAAAGCTTTGCGCAGGCGAAGACTACTTTTGTCAGGATAGCTGATACTTGCTGCCCCCTTCAAATTAGCCCGCCATTGTTGGCTCCCTTCCCGCTCAATATTTGGGAAGAGGACCAGGGCCCCTATAAATAGGACCAGCCACCCACATGGCAAGGGGTCGGCCGGTTGGAAGCAGAGAGAGAGAGAGAAAGGTGACTGAACTCCTCCCAGAAGTTCATTGCCCCAGCCAAGAACAGACCCTCGCGAGGCTGTTCTTCCTTGTATTGTTCATCATCATCAACCGAAGAGGCAATCCACACACCACACACTGGAGTAGGGTATTACACCACAACGGTGGCCCGAACCAGTATAAACCCTGTGTCTCTTGTGTTGTTCTTTCGATAGTTTTGATCCTAGCACGGCGGAGGGGTGCAGGTAGGTTGGAGGCGAAATCTCCGCGCGCACCCTAGTGTTCGAACCTCAAGGGTCTGCCGGAACCCGAAATCCGACATTTGGCGCGCCAGGTAGGGGTGCGCCGGAATTCGTCTTCCACCGCCCCGTTCTCCTCCGACCATCGCGCTCATGTCTGACGCACGTCGGGCCCGTGCGGAGCGCCGGGCCAACCTCGCTTCCTGCGTCGCCCAGACGGCCCCTGTCGGCGGGCGTCCTCGCCGTTCCCCATCACCTGCCGTCAACGCCACCATCGGCCCGGCGGGGGACGAGCAGCAAGCATCGTCCCAACATCTGTCCGTGCGGCAAGACGGCCGCACCGCAACTCCCTCGCTCACCCCAGCTGGTTCTTCGTCCCACGTGCTCCGCGCGCCCATGGATCCCCGCAACCTCTCCCCCGCCTATCGCGTTGCACCAACACCCCCAATTGTCGCGGCCCTCTTGGGCGGCTCGCAGGCGCCGCCTACAAGTTACCACGTCAAGCCGTTCATCCGCCGGGTCAGCGCCGCTTCCACGCGGCAGGGGGCTCCCCTGGATCGGGCGGCGCCTGAGACCGGCCTGAGCTTCAGCCCGGAGGATCACCCCTCCAACTCGGCCTGCTCGGGCGCACTCCCCATGCTATGCACCCCCACCATCTGCCAGGTGGCCGTCACCAGAACTCTTATCGATGGCGGGGCGGGCCTCAGCGTGCTCTCAATCGAGGCCTTCAACCTCCTCTGCATACCCCTGGAACGGTTGCAGCCCAGCCGGCCCTTCTCAGGCGTTGGGGGCAGGTCGTCCAGCTCCTTGGGGAAGATCTGGCTCCCAGTGACCTTCGGCACCTACGACAACTTCCGCACGGAGCTGGTCGACTTCGACATCACCCCCATCGGCCTCCCCTACAACGCCATCCTCGGCTACCCAGCGCTGGCCCAGTTCATGGCCGCAACGCACCCGACGTACAACCTCATGAAGATGCCCGGGAGCAGCGGTGTCCTCACCGTGCACGGGGATACCGGTGACGCTCTGCGGGTGCTCAAGCTCGTCTTCAAGACAGCAGCGTCGGCACAGCCGGCCGACTTGGAGGCCCCCGAGCCCAAGGGGGCTGCGCCTGCCAAGAAGAAGCAGTTGTTCACCCAAGACAAGGCAGAAACCAAGCAGATACCTGTCGATGAGGAAGGGTCCACCAACGCCACTTTCACCATAGGCGCCCACCTCAAACCCGAGCAGGAGGAGGCCCTGGTCGGGTTCCTACGCGCAAACAAGAAGGTATTCGCTTGGGAGCCGGACCAGTTGGCAGGGATCCCCAGGAATGTAATCGAGCATCACCTCAATGTGTGCCCCAACGTGCGCCCTGTGAAGCAGAAGGCCAGGCGGCAGTCCACAGAAAAGCAGGCCTTCATCGTCCAAGAGACCCGCAAATTAGAGGCCGCAGGGGTCATTCGCGAGGTCCGATACCCAGATTGGTTGGCCAACCCTATCGTTGTGCCGAAGAAGGGAGGGGAGGAACGCATGTGTGTCGACTTCACCAACCTCAACAAGGTGTGCCCGCAAGATCCGTTCCCGCTCCCCCGCATCGACCAGATCATTGATTTCACTGCGGAGTGCGACCTGTTATGCTTCCTGGATGCCTTCTCTGGGTATCACCAGATCAAGATGGCGGTAGAAGACGTCGAGAAGACAGCCTTCCTAACCCCGTGTGGGGTGTACTACTACACCTGCATGCCATTCGGGCTGCGTAACGCAGGGGCGACCTTTCAGTGGCTGATGCATATCACCTTGGGCCCGCAGCTCGGGAAGAATGTTGAATCTTACGTCGATGACATCGTGGTAAAATCTCGGGAGGCTAGGACCTTGATACAAGACCTGGAGGAAACCTTCACGAGCCTCAACGCAGTGAACCTATGGCTCAACCCAGAGAAGTGTGTGTTCGGAGTCCCCTCGGGCAAGCTCTTGGGTTTCCTCGTGTCCCACCGAGGCATCGAGGCTAACCCGGAGAAGGTCAAGGCGGTGGAAGACATGAGCCCACCAAAGACCCTCAGAGAAATGCAGAAGCTCACGGGGCGCGTGACCGCGCTAGGGCGTTTCATCTCCAAGTTGGGGGAACGAGCCCTGCCCTTCTTCCAGCTAATGAAGAAAAAGGGGCCCTTCGAGTGGACTGAAGAGGCCGACAAGGCGTTCCAGGATCTCAAGAGATACCTGACCAGCCCACCGGTCATGGTGGCCCCACGCCCTGAGGAGCCCCTGGTGCTCTACCTCGCCGCCACTCCCTACTCCACCAGCGCAGCCTTGGTAGCAGTCAGAGAGGAGCGTCGAATCAAAACCACGGCAGCAGCCCGGGACAAGGCAGAACAGGGACAAGGAAGGCCCACAGAAACCGCCATCGTGGCTGAGGAGGATCAGCCGCCGCAGAGGGGCGCACCAGAGGCAGAAGAGGCCCCTCTTCCAGATGGCCAGTCTCAGGAGGCCTCCTTGCCTCAAGAGGCGCCATGGTCTCCGAAGGGAGCCACCAGCACTGACGCACTCCACCTCGTTGAGCACCCAGTGTACTTCATCAGCACAGTGCTGCGGGATGCAAGAGCATGGTACCCCATGCCTCAAAAACTCCTCCTCGCGCTACTGGTGGCTTCGCGCAAACTGCGGCACTATTTTCAGGGTCACCCCATCAAGGT
The DNA here is from genome assembly GCF_003073215.2 of Triticum urartu. NCBI lineage: Eukaryota > Viridiplantae > Streptophyta > Magnoliopsida > Poales > Poaceae > Triticum > Triticum urartu. The sequence continues at coordinate 159,988,973 of NC_053022.1, read as the reverse complement.
CGTCTCGTCATACCCCCTAGAGAAGGTGCTCAGGAGCCCCAATTCAGCCGGGAGGGTCGCTGAGTGGAACATAGAGCTGCAAGCGTTTCAGCTCGAATTCAGCACGACCCGAGTCATCAAGGGAGCAGCGTTGCGGATTTTGTGGCAGAATGGACAGAGGCGCCAGGCCTCAAGGGCGACGAGGATCGGTCCCTGTCCCCGGGAAGCGAGGCGCCAGAAGGCTGGGTCATGTACTTCGATGGGGCATTCTCCAGACACGACGCAAGGGCTGGGGCGGTGCTTATATCGCCCACCCAGGACAAGCTCTATTACGCTGTGCAGCTTTGTTTCCAGCAAGGCGAAAAGGTCTCCAACAACATAGCGGAGTATGAAGTTTTAATAGCGGGCATGAAGGCCGCAGCTGCCCTGGGAGTGAAAAGCCTCACCATCAAGGGCGATTCGCAGCTCCTTGTCAATTTCTCCAACAAGGTGTACGAGCCGAAGGATGAGCACATGGAGGCCTACCTTGCAGAGGTCCGCAGGATGGAAAAGTAGTTATGGGGGTTGGAGTTGCAGCATGTGCCCCGTGGCACCAATCAGGAAGCCGATGACATCGCCAAATGCGCGTCCAGGCGATTACCTCAGGAGACTGGCGTTTTTGAGGATCGGCTCTTCAAGCCTTCAGCCTTACCGTCATTATCAAACACGGCTCAGCCCAGGGAGGAGCTCCCTCAGCCACCTGCCTCAGGAGCTCCGGCTTGTGGCCCGGCCTCAGGAGCACGCCTGCTCCTGACGATGGAACCTCAGGAGGGATGTTGGATCATGGAGCTCCGGAGCTACTTAACGCAAGGGACCCTGCCGGAGAAGGAGGAGGAAGCAGAGCGAGTGGCGCGCCAGGCCACGGCATACTTCATCAAAGATGGAGAGCTCTACTAGAAGCGACCAAATGATGTATCCCTGCGCTGCATCCCCAGGGAGCAAGGGAAGGAACTACTGGAAGATATACATGGCGGAGACTGCGGACATCATTCATCATCACGGACCCTCGTTGGCAAGGCATTCCGCAGTGGGTTTTATTGGCCCATCGCGCTCAATGACGCCGTTGAACTAGTGAAAGCTTGTGAGGCCTGCCAGTTCCACGCCAAGAAGATCCATCAGCCGGCAGGGGGCTTGCAGACTATCCCCCTTTCGTGGCCATTCGCAGTCTGGGGGCTCGACATCTTGGGTCCGTTTCCTCGGGCGCCAGGGGGCTACCACTACCTTTACGTTGCCGTGGACAAGTTCACCAAGTGGGCTGAAGTGGAGGCTGTCCGCACCATTCCTGCGGGTTCCGCAGTCAAGTTCATCAAGGGCATCGTGAGCCGGTTTGGGGTGCCGAATCGCATCATCACGGACAACGGTTCGCAGTTCACCAGTAATCTCTTCAAAACATACTGTGCTAACCTTGGAACGCAGATATGCTACGCTTCAGTGGCGCACCCCCAAAGCAACGGCCATGCCAAGCGAGCCAACGCGGAGGTCCTGAGGGGCCTCAAGACTAGGACATTCAAGAAGAAGTTGGAGGCTTGCGGCAAAGGTTGGTATGATGAACTGCAGTCCGTGCTGTGGTCCATCTGCACCACCGCGACCAAGCCGACCGGAGAGACCCCGTTCTTCCTGGTCTACGGAGCAGAAGCATTCCTCCCTCACGAGGCCAGACATCGCTCCGCGCGGGTCCTGGCGTTCTACGAGGCGCAGCAGGACACCATGCGGGGGACGGACCTCGTGCTGGGGGAGGAGCGTCGCCGGGAAGCCACGCTGCGAGCGGCGAGGTACCCAGAAGCACTGCGGCGATATCACTGCCGCAACATCCGCCCCAGGACTCTTGAGGTAGGAGACCTCGTGCTCAGGCGGGTTCTCTCCAGGGAGGGATTGCACAAGCTCTCTCCCATGTGGGAGGGCCCGTTCAAGGTTGTTCATGTTTCTAGGCCCGGCTCCGCGCGCTTGGAGACTCAGGAGGGAGTGCCAGTCCAGAATGCATGGAACATCCAGCACCTCCGGAGGTTCCACCCCTGAAAAGGCCCGGAGCCTGTGAAGGAAGGCGAGTGCCTGTGAAGCTCTCGCGTTTTGGAAAAGGCCCGGAGCCTGTGAAGCAAGGCGAGTGCCTGTGAAGCTATCGCGTTTGGAAAAGGCCCAGAGCCTGTGAAGCAAGGCGAGTGCCTGTGAAGCTATCGCGTTTTTGAAAAGGCCCGGAGCCTGTGAAGCAAGGCGAGTGCCTGTGAAGCTATCGGAGGCGAGAGCCTATGAAGCTATCGCGTTTTAGTAAAGGCCCAGAGCCTGTGAAGCAAGGCGAGTGCCTGTGAAGCTATCGCGTTTTTGAAGAGGCCCGGAGCCTGTGAAGCAAGGCGAGTGCCTGTGAAGCTATCACGTTTTGGAAAAGGCCCTAAGCCTGTGAAGCAAGGCGAGTGCCTGTGAAGCTATCGCGTTTTTGAAAAGTCCCGGAGCCTGTGAAGCAAGGCGAGTGCCTGTGAAGCTATCGTGTTTTGGGAAAGGCCCGGAGCCTGTGAAGAAGGCCAATGCCTGTGAAGCTCGCCGCCCGTGACACTCTCACATAATAATGAGTTGGGGCTGTATACGCCTTGGAGTCTCAGGAGCGCGGCCTCAGGCCCTGGGGCTCCCTCCCACGCCCAGTGGTAGCACTTAGCTCCGCGCTGGTGAGAAGACGTCGAAGACTAGACTAGGTGCCGGACGCGGCTTTTCATTTGCTTTCCGCAGTTGGCTTGTTCCACTTCATTTGAAGTTTTATTGAAGTTGTTGCCATCTTTGGCTTGTGGATCTTCGGCTTTTCACTCTCCTGCCTCGATTTCTCTTGTGCAAGGCCTCGCGAGGGGGAGAGCCGAGCGCCCTCGCAAGTGTTCCTATCCTAGTCACTCAAAGAGTTCGCGACCTGGGCCCCTTACAGGAGCACCCCTCTAGTCCGTGCCCCACGGGCACCGCGACACAAACAAAGGGCCTGGGTCGGTCGCCCCCCACGGACGGGGCCGGGAACTATCCACGCTCGGGCACATAGCCGAAAGGTACGGTAACGAAAGCAAAATGATGATTAACAGCAATAACCCAAACACGCCCCCGCGGGGCTCCTCACTATTGTCTTTGTTACGCAGGAAAAAGGGAAAAGGAAGAACAAATCCGGCACGGCTCGCCTCAAACCGGCCTGCAGGGAAGGCCCGAGCTGCCTCCGGAGCTCAGGCGGACTCCCTCTCGCGCTTCACCAGGGCGCGACGGCGGGCGGACACGTTGCCACCCCCCAAGCAGATACGACGGCGTGGAGGCTAATCGCGGCCACCGCTAGAGGAGTCGCCGCCTAAAGAAGAACCGGAGAAGCTTGAGGAACCCCGAACGCCGCCAGCCGTGCGAGCGCTGCTCTCTCCATCATCACCGGAGCTGGGTTCCCAGCCGCGGTCGTCACCCTCGGGGCAGCACCCTGCGCGGAGACCATCTTCCCCAAACACCCTCACGTAGAGGGTGGCGTCGCCGTCGAACTTGAAGTGTAGGGTGCACCGACGGCCCAGGCCACGCGCACGGGCAAACGTCTGCCAACCGCGGGCAAGGGACAGGCTCCCGGCCGCGAAGACCTCCAGAGAGACCCATGAGGCCCGACTGCAGCAGCCGTCGGCCTGGAGCTAGAGGCCGCCCGGGGCGCCAGCCGGGAGCTCGCCGATGAGGAAGCGAGGAAGCGGAAGCCGGGTGCTAGCCGGCTCCGCCGACCACACGATGAACTCCGGTAGCACTTCAGCAACACGAACGCGTGGCCTCGGGGGACGCGCAGCCGGAGCGCGCCCCCTGGCTGCAACAATCCGCCCATCGCCGTGCTGAAGATTGCCTCGACGGCCGCGGGGAGCCACCATGGTGGCCACAGGATGCTTGCAAGGGCGCCCTCGGCCGCGCTTGGTTGGGGGAGAGGCGGGCTCAACCAGGCAAGCCTTCCCCTTCTCGGCGGCCGAGAACCTCCTCGACAGGGCCATGAAGAAAAGGAGAAGCAAGGGGGGATTAACTGGAAGGGCGCGCGCCGGTCCATACTTATGGCTGGCGATGGCCAACCAACGGCCCCCACGATCGCAGGTAATTATGACCCGCTTTGCATGCAGGGACTTGTCCAATCCGTGCAGTTGCCGAGGCGCCATGGGGAAGTGGAGACGCCCACGTCCAATCAACCGCCATGCGGCGCCCAAGGCCGCAGGCTATTAGGGCCCGCGGCGCTTCGCTCTTGCCCTTCCGCCTCCCTGCACGGCCAAGTCCGGGCGCGCCTTGGGCCCGGGGGCTACTGTCGGCGTTCTGGGAACGGGGGTCCCCAGACTTGCCTGCCTGCGGCCTGCGGCGTGGCTCAAAGGGGGCCCCAGCACGGCCCATCTTCACCAACGCGAACTCAAGACCCTCGCGAAGGGCCAAGCCTCGCGGGGCGGACGACACAGAGCTTCCTCAGGCATGGCCTCGTCAGGCTGGCTCGCGAGGAGGCGGAGAGATCAAGGCAGGGTACCTCGCGAGGTGCCCGTGACGCAAGCCATGACGACTCAGGGCGCCAGGCGGGTGCCAGCCCACGCAGCGTCCTCCTTTCCTCTTTGGTGCAAAGGGGGCAAGCGCAGCCGCGGAGTACCGAGGCATCAGGCAAAGGTTGCCATTTCGGTGCAACGAGACCAATACCAGGAGGACTACGAGACGGAGGTCACCGTGGAGCCCAAACGGCGTCATCGCCAAAGCTTTGCGCAGGCGAAGACTACTTTTGTCAGGATAGCTGATACTTGCTGCCCCCTTCAAATTAGCCCGCCATTGTTGGCTCCCTTCCCGCTCAATATTTGGGAAGAGGACCAGGGCCCCTATAAATAGGACCAGCCACCCACATGGCAAGGGGTCGGCCGGTTGGAAGCAGAGAGAGAGAGAGAGAGAGAAAGGTGACTGAACTCCTCCCAGCAGTTCATCACCCCAGCCAAGAACAGACCCTCGCGAGGCTGTTCTTCCTTGTATTGTTCATCATCATCATCCCAAGAGGCAATCCACACACCACACACTGGAGTAGGGTATTACACCACAACGGTGGCCCGAACCAGTATAAACCCTGTGTCTCTTGTGTTGTTCTTTCGATAGTTTTGATCCTAGCACAGCGGAGGGGTGCAGGTAGGTAGGAGGCGAAATCTCCGCGCGCACCCCAGTGTACGAACCTCAAGGGTCTGCCGGAACCTGAAATCCTACACTATGGTCTATATCATTCTAGTTTATGTTGCCAAATCAAGATAGATACAGTTTGAATCATATCTATTTAAGACAAAGCAGCATAGATAGAATATAAGTGTGGGAAACTACACAACAATAACAACACTTGTAATGTGCATGGCATGAGAACATAACTGTTTATTCAATTGAAACTGAAATCAACATAGAGCAAGTTACAACAGCAAACAACCAAACACGTTGAAGAAACAGGTTTAAAACATACCTGTTGCGCCGTTGGAGTTTCAATTGTATCCTTCAAATTTGAAATTAGTTGGTATCAGTAAATACAGTGATGCAAGAGCAAAGTATTATGAACCATAGCTACGGAACCTGACCTAAGAACAATTCATCTCCTGCTTTAAGTGTTGACTTCGTGTTCGGAGTGGTGGTCCTCGTGATTTGGGCACTGCAGTTGCCTTACTAACTGCTCGTGTTTGGGTGCTCTGTGGTGGAGACGGTGCTGTGTCAACGGGAACTGGGTGTCTATCTGCTGGGGTTGGGGTTAGAAGGGGTGTAGCTGGTTCTCTGTCCAACTGGGTAGGGGTACAATCTGCATGAGTGTGGGTTTTGTGTGGTGGAGCTGGTTCTTGGGAAAGTACAACCGTGGTTCTATCTACATCGACAGGTAGCACGATCTTTTCTGAAGACCATGTTTTTACTCCCACAGATACTGCCATCACTCCCTCCAATTGAAATGGTTGATAAACAAGAAAAGTAACTGAATGTACAGACATTGTAAGATAGACATGTGCAATGGATAGTAGGGAAGAAAACAGGGCATGAAATAATTCACATTTGTGTTGTCTAAGCAAACAGAATAGCAGGACATAATTTCACATATATGATGGCTAATTAAACAGGATAGCATGACATAATTTCACATGTATGATGGCTAACTAAACATGATAGAATGACATACTTCCAAATATGATGACTATGTAAATAGGATGACATGATATAACTATACGATGTGTTTATTAAAGTGGTTGGCATGCCATAAATCACAAACATGCCGTTGATGGAAACATGATGGCATGATATAATTCACAGATAGAATGGCATAATTTAAATATGATGACTATGTAAACAGGATGAGATGATATAACTATATTATGTCTTTACAAAATGGGTTGGCGTGCCATAATTCAGATACATGCTGTCTATGTAAACATCATGGCATGAAATAATTCAAATATATGATTTATATACTAAGGAAGTGAGCAGAGGGCAATCAATAATTCAAATGATGTGTCAACTAAGGAGATGGCATGCAATATTGTGTATATGATGTAAAAACTAAGCATTGCAATACAACATATGCATTATATGAGTAATATAACCCTGCCAAGTTTGAGCATATACCTCAGGGGGATAATAGGACTGGTCATCTGCCTCTGAATCCTCCTCTGAAGAGCTATCTATAACCAGCAAGATATCTGCTTCAGCAGGTAGCATTGTCTGCTCTGAAGACCTTGTTTCACTCCAGATTTCTCCATCACCAATTCAAATGGCTGATGTACAGGAAGAGCAGTTGAATATACAAACATTGTCGACAAAAGCAATGAGAAATATAAAAAAAAGGACGGCATGATATAATTCACATATATGACGCTTGCCTAAACAGCATGGCATTGCATAATTCACATACATAATGCCTTGCAATAAGATAACATTGCATAATTCACATATATAATGTCTTGTAACAAGATGGCATTGCATAATTCACATATATGGTAATTAGACACTAAACAGGTGGCATTCACACAAAGCATGTCTAAACTAAGCAAATGACATAGCAATGCAAGATACCATACGCACGATATGAGCAACATAACCATGCCAAGTTAGGGCATGCACCTCGGGGGGAAATATGACTGGTCATCTGTCTTTGAATCCTCCTCTGAGGAGCTATCGGTAACCAGCAAGACATGCGCTTCATCAGATAGCATTGTCTGCTCTGAAGACCTTGTTTCCACTCCAGATTTTTCCATGACCGTGCCAAATGGCTGATGCACAGGAAGAGTAATTGAATGTACTAAAATTGTTGACAAATTTAACACGTAATAAAAAAATGATGGCATGATATAATTCACATATAAGATGACTGGCTAACCAGGGTGGCATTGCAAAATTCACAAATATGATGCCTGGCTAGACAAGATGGCATTGCATGATTGACATATACGATAAAGAAACTAAACAGATGGCATTGACACAAAGCATGTCTAAACTAAGCAGATGACATCTTTAATGTATAGAGTAAGCAATGCAAGGCACCATATGCATGATATTACCAACATCAGCATGACAAGTTAGAGCGAAGACCTCATGGGGTAAATAGGAGTGGTCTTCTCCTTCTGAATCCCCCTCATAATAGTTATCTTCCTCTTGATTACGATCCGAAATGGGTGGAGGAGGGCTGCCTTTGTGCCCACCATGGAATGACGTCTGCATGAAATTTTATTGCCACGCAAGGCTCGTCTCTTTTGCTCTACATGATCAGTTCCATTGTGTACAATAACTAGCATGCATAGGAATAAAACATAGTGAGATTATGTAAGGAGTGCATGCACAAATCCAGAGTGATGGTAGCAAATTGTGGATAGACCCAAAACAAATGATAGCGGGCAGATAATAGCTTTAGTTAAAAAATACACATAAAGGCTCCTTTAATGTTTGTTTGCACCCAACATGAAACTCATAGTAGACACCAGAGATTAACCAGATAGTAGATAGATAGTACTGATTGCTGTCCCAATATGTACCCCACAACCATTTAAAAACTCAAATTTCAGCATTAGTTTGGACCTGACTCGGAGTATAATAGGTGAACACGACGATAATGTAGCATGTCATCATATTAAGCGACGCATAACGTAAGCAGACACGGAAGAGTGCGACCTCTCTTGCGGACCCGTGTAGTCCTCAAGGTCATCTGCTCAGTTGATGATGGTAATGCAGTTGCCATGGCTGCCGACGGCGGGGAAGAAGATCTGAGGCGGCGAAAGATAGTTTGGAGAGCGGATCCCTGCTGTGGTGAACCCTTCCGTCATTGGAGCACCTGAGCTGGGGTGGAACACAGCGCCGCAGGAGCAGGACAAACCACACAAGGTTTTCTTTGACACATATCTGTAACAGAAGTAATTGAGTAAGGGCTTGTTTGAATTTGAGGATTCTAACAATGCAGGGATAGGAAATAGACAGGAATAGGATAGGAATGCACGTGCAAAACAGAGAATTTAAAAACACATGATTTCTGCCAATCTAGGTGTTTGATTCACAACAATTGGAAGATCACAGGATGCAAAAAAGCATGGTGAGATTAAGTCAAACCATAAGAAAATGTACGGTTATAATGCTATTATGCTACTATCTCTTAGTCTTGTGCTTGATGAATAGGAATATGAAAAGGAGGAGAAGTGGAAATTAGAATTCCTATGTTTTTTTCTTTCAAGGAGACACTAAAGGAACAGTTCCTACAATTTTCCTTTGCTCCATTCCTTTGCACCAAATTCATGAAAAGTAGTACCATAGGAAACTTTCCAATTCCGATGTTTTTCATTCACTTTTCCTTTCAAGCACTGGCGATTCTAGTAGGCAGGCTTGAGCAAGGAAAATCCTACACTAAAAAATGTTTTTGTGCTACTTCTATTACTTTGGACCCAGGCCACTGCCATACTAGCTCAACTCCCAGGCCCATCGACAAATGCACAGCTCAAACGCGCAGAGATAAATAATGATGGCGTTCAAGAGAGTCCATCATGGATAGCTAAGTTGCCTGGTACCTCACTGCTTGTCATATAGTAGGAGAAAATAATCGTATTTCCCGTTACTACGAGTGCTCAGTGGACAATATATATATATAACATGTAGAGTAAAAAAGAGATGCAACAAGTGTACAACCTCTTTGGCGAAGCCATGTCGATCTCAGTGTGATTGGGTTGGCCGGTGAGGATGCTCCAGCTAACATGGCTGTCGGAGGAGGGGAAGAAGATCTTAGGCCTCTAGAGATGGAGCCCGAGGTACTGCTCCGCTGTCATGGAGGGTTTCGTCATTGGAGCAGCTCCGGTGAGTTGTACGACGCCGAGGCTGAAGCAGGACAAGAGAGACAACGAACAACGTTAACCTGAGTGGAATTCTAATAGCATCTCCAATACATGACGTAAAATACATAAACACAAAGTGCTAGATATAAAATACATCAGCCGCTCATCTCTGAACTTAACTACCGAAACTGAATTTAACTGTCGAAACAGAACTTAACCGTTGAAACTGAATTTAACTGTCGAAACTGAATTTTGCTGTCGAAACTGAATTTTGCTGTCGAAACTGAACGCACTAGCAAGGTGAGGCTACACGTCGGTTGACTGACTTTTTCATCTCTGGTCTGTTGACTTTGCAGCCGTTGGATACGAAATCAAGGGCCTGCGGTTCATCTTCAACCTCCACCCCACTGAGCCGGCCAAACAGCACCCCCCCGCCGCCCGCGGCCGGCGGTGCGCCGCCCCGCCCGCCCCGAAAACACTCCCCACCGGCGGTCCGCCGCCGCCTCGGCCATCCCTCTAGCCCCCCCCTTGCCGAGCTTTTTCTCCGGCTATCCCCACGCCACCGCCCCGCCAACGCCCCACCACCGCCGGCGACCACCGCCACGCCAACGCCCCACCACCGCCGGCGACCACCGCCCCCCTCCCCGTTGCGGCTGGTTCTTCCTTCACCCCAGCGGCATCAGAGTGAAGTGTAGCTAAATCGGAGCAGCATCGCAAGCAAGAGAAAGAGCGAGAGCAGCAGCGCGAGCAAGAGCAATAGCAAGAGCTCACCAGGTAGGGGACCGAGAGCAAGAGCAGAGCAGCAGCGCGAGCAAGAGCTAAAGCAGCAGCATGTCCTACTGATGTGGATGTCGCCGCCGAGGGAGCGACACCGTGGAGGAAGTGGCCGGCGACGCCGCCGTGGATGGAGTCGCGCCGTGTCAGCTCGGGACCGAGCGCCGGCAGCACCGTGAGATCGAATCAAGAAGAAAATGCGGCGATTAGTGTACAACATCTTTGGTGGCACCGATTAGGCTGCAGCTTCATCCGAGGAAACGGTGATGATGATGGTCTTCCGGTGGTGCAGGTGAAGACGGCGGTGTGGGAATGGAGGTGGCGCGAAAGACGAGGGGAATGTCGGGGCAGCTCCTTGGAGGTGGACGGCGGGGTGGCTGAACCGGCGGGATGATGAGATCGACGACGGATCCTCATCTAGTATGGTGGATGAGGGGCGTCGAGGTGTTGCTGTGGACGACGTCGTCGGGGAAGAGGCTCCATCTGGGTGGCAGACGGAGCAGGGTGTGGGGTTTCGTCGCGGGTTTTCGCGGCCTCGTTGTACGAATGGGTGGGCGGATGGGATGGCAGTGGGGAACCATGGCTTAGAGACACGCTTGTCCGAAATGTGGGGTACTTTACGAAAGTACCCCTACAGATTTGAGGTGGTTCTTTCGGTTCAGGGGTACCACAGGCATTTCGCGTGTCGGGATTTCACAGGAGGTGGGAGTTTTCGCGCGCGTTGTAATTTTGGTATAGCAAGGCGTGGGTTGCTATGGAGGGAGTTGTCGGAGCACAACGAGACAAAGATATATCTTAAATATTTCGCGCTAACAAGGCGCGGGTTGAAGAGGCGGGAGTTTCGCAGCATGATAGACAAAGACGCTAGCTTGAATTTTTGGCATAACAAGGCGCGGCTTGAAATTTAGGAAGAACAAGCTTAACGTGTACCCAAAAAAAGACAATTTGCACCTCAACAAGCACAACACACACACAAAAACCATTTAGACTAGAGTAAGGTACACGTGCATTGCACGCATGAGATTTGGCAACCAAATTATGAATAAATACCACATTATAGCATGCAAGCTTTGAGTCATATATGCATGATGTAGATGTTCGTTTAATTCTTGTAGTTCATTTCATTCAAAATCATCTAGTTTTTATAAGAAAGCTTATCTATTTTAAGATTCATGGAATTGTGCATCGTAAGATGGCAAATTTGAGCACCACTGGCCGTTGGATATCATCTGGATTCCACCAGATTGCGCCACATGTATAATCTAGAAGACTCCATGCTTGAACTTAAGCATAATGCACAAACATCAAAACACAAGCACTTCTTATTTGTTCTAGAATCTTCCGTATCATAACTGCCCAAACTTTTTTGAAGTTGAATTGCCATTATTTGTTTTTACTTTATGCTTTACAACGCACAATTCCATGAATCATAAAATAGATTAAGGGCTTCTTTGATTCAAAGGATTCTCAAAGGAATTTTGGAGGATTCTAATCATTAGGAATTTTTCCTATCTTGGTTGTTTGATTCGTAGGATTGTAAACCATAGGAATTTTTCCATATGATTCATTTGCACTAGATTTCATAGGAAACATCCCATCCACTTATACCTCTTTGAAAGAATTCTGCGTTTTTTCTATGCACAATCAAACACTTGTACAATCCTATAGGATTCAAGATGACATTCCACTATAATCCCATGTTTTTCCTATTCCAGCGTTCTTAGCTTTTTTATAAAAACTAGTTGATTTTGAATGAGATGAACTATAAGAATTAAACGAAGGGCTACATCAGGCATATATGACTCAGAGCTTACATGCTATAGTGTGGTATTATTCATAATTTGGTTGCAAAATCTGATGCGTGCAATGCACGTGTACCTTACTAGTACTTCGAGTATGTGCAAAACACGTAAATTAGAATACCAATGGCACGCTACACAGTGTCTCTCTTACAGTTCATGAAGCCACGTGGCACATGTGTAGGCATTGTCGCGACCTCCTTGCGTGGATTGATCACAATGACGTGATGCTGGTTCTAGAAGAATGTACTCATCCTCCCTGAGCCATACTGGCGGTACATGCATGAAGCGAAGATGTGCACACACGCCCTCCACGCACTCATTCCTCGCACACACACGCGGGTACATGGGCAGACGCAATTTTGTACCAAGATCCACCCCATGTGATAATTTGACGCGTGTAAAGTCATTCTCTTCATTGATGGCCAATTAATACAGTGCATGCTAATTGAGTGGACATGAGGGTGGAAGAAAGACATTATTACTCCACTGCGCGCATGTGAGTAGTTAAATCGTGGGTTGCTAGTAGTACATCCATTGGTCTCCTTCGTATTGTGTGCCAATTTTTGACAGTAACATAATATTTATGCATTTGAGCAGTGTAGTACTTGAAATTTATGTTCCGCTAAACTCATCGGGAGCCGTTTCGGGCCTCGAAACCAAAATCGTCAATTAATCTTTACCTTGTTCCCATCATATTCCAAAGCCTGCTCACACCTAGTAGTAGTACGCACCAAACCCGAACGTGTTCCCACTATGCAGGTATTAGTACTAGTGCTAGTACTTAGGTTATAAAAAGGGGAACTACCTAACCGAAAATCACTCTACCTTTCCTCCTCATAAGTCCTTCTTCGTTCGTCGTTGCCATGGCCGGTGAGCAGAGCTCTAGGTCGAGAACTACTCGTAACAAGGGAGCGGCAACCAAGGCTGCGAAAAGAAAAGAGAGGGATCGCCGCCACACAGAGACCTCGAAAGATCTCTCACGGGCAGGCGATGGCTCCCAGGAGCGCCCTAGCCGCGGAGGCGAACATGCCGAGCCGGCGGAGCTGGAGTCGTTATCCCTCGACGGCATGCCCGATCAGCTCAATAAGCAGAAGGAGTTCATCGAAGGCTTGATGGAGTTGCTGAAGGAGAGCCTCGACGACATGCCCTCTAAGCTCAATCAGCAGGGGGAGTTGACCGCCGGCTTGGTGATGCTGCTGAAGAAGAGCATTGCCTCAGAGAAGAAGGCGACCAGCGAAATCCTGCGACTTCGGGAGGACAATGCGAAGCCCTGCCACGAGATCGACATGTTGAAGGAGAAGAACGCCGGCTGGAAGAAGCTGCATGAGAATAGTAGTTCCTCGATGAAGATGTTGCAGGCCCTCGCCATGGAACAGAAGGAAGAGTCGGCGAAGCTCCGCATCGAGCACCCGGCTGCTGTCAAGGTACGTAATATGGTCGTGGAACAGATGATGAAGGCTCGCGTCGAGAAATGCCGCGTCATGGAAACATTGATGAAGATGGCGGAGGAGACGCGCAAGGAGATGGAGGTCGTGGAGGCGATGAAGAAGCAGTTACAACTCCGCGGCGAATTAGATCATTTGGGGTGACAATCTTCCTTCTTATTTTGCTCCTGTGTTTCATTTTTTGCTTCGGGTGTTTTGCCGCACGTGTCACGTTCTCTGCGAGGCATGAATAGAACAATGTTTTTTTTGAGGGAATGAATAGAACAGTGCTAACAATGAGATGACTAGCAAATTAGATCATTTTTTATCGCCATATGGCACTGGGCTACCGTGTTTCGTGCTCCTCCGTCGCAGTACTACTCCAGTGGAAAACTTGAGTATACCGCACGGTTCTTTGCTCCTCCTCGATTAGGTCGTCGGCGCATTTATACGAGCAGTCAAATCACAAGGCCCGGCCTTCCAGCAGTAATGAGCCCTCAAATCACAAAGGCCCTCACCTCTTGTGAAACCGACCAAGCTAGACTGCCCCGCCCTCTAGCCTTTTAAAAAATGTATACTTTTGTACAGCAGTAGTAGTATCGATGGATTGCGCCATGGAGGAAAACTTGAAATTAAAAAAAAGGTGGTACATATAGAGAGCGCTCGTCGCCAAATTATGCATATAGTACTATTAAAAAGGCTAGTCACAATAATGGTGTCCAGCATGACCCACCCCTCAAATAAAACTAAGAGGGTGCTTGGATACGTTTTAGTCCCATGACTAAAAGTAGTGGGACTAAAACATGCTAGCCTCACCCATGCTTGGATCCAAACACTAAAAGGCTAAAATCAAGTTAATGAGCACTTATTATCCTCCAAACCCTCCAATCCAGAACTCGCCTGTGTTAAAGGAGAGGAGTTAAATGAGTAGAGAGAGGACTAATCCACATTTTAGTAGTGGTACCCCTGACTAAAAATTTTTAGTCTCAAGACTAGTTTTAGCCCCTCTTTAGTCAGGGGTGCGTGGAACTTTAGCCTCTTAAAGAGACTATTTTTAGTCAGACTAAAATAAGTCCCTTGGATCCAAGCACCCTCTAAGCATCCTGGAATTCTTTGACAAAACTAAGAACCCTGAAATTCTTTGACAACTAAACTGCTGGCTATATGATGTTGGCCATATATATTGTACGTATATAATGTGAAGAAACGAGTGGTAGCACTATACCAACTAAAAGATGAAATGTAAGAAATACTAGTATGTACGTACTGAAGAGTTAAAGTAACGAGAAGAAACTTAACATAGTTCTGCTGGGGGCTCAGCACAACACACCCCTCAAATTAAATTAAGCACACCTGAAATTAAACTTTGCAACTATTCCGGTAGACACTGCATTAGAACCACCATGAGCAACGATACTGCCACCTTACTTGGAGTCCTCGTCCACGTCCTCGACTTCGTCCTTGTCCCACCTCCTCTTGGACAATACTTCTTTGCTTGAACCGCACACTTGGCTGTTGCTCTTCATCCAACCCTTGTAGATATTGAAGCAAATGTAGCCATCCATTGCAGCATAGTGGATGTGGTCTATATCTAGTAAATTCCGCTGGCATGCATGACGATGAAACATGTAATAAGGTGTCTCCAGTTTACCGTACGAAGGTTGAACCATGGCTCTTGCCAGGGTCAGCATTGAAGGCTGACGAGAGGACACCAGCCGATTCTTCTGGAGGTCGAAGGTGTTGCCTACAACGAGGCATATCCGATGCAGGACTTCTTTGTTGTTACCAAAGTCTACAGTAACAAATTTGACAAGGTTGCTCTCGAGGAAGTCCTCAAAATCCTGGCACTCAACGTCGGCATGGCATATGTGGTAGACCAAGCATAAGTCATGCACGCAAACCTGGATCACAGCGGGCTTCTTCCTCTCTTCGTCCTTTAGATCCTTCTCTCGTCCCAGAACTGTGGTGTACTCAACATCTAGCCCAGCGACCCACTCACCATCTGAGTCTTCGAACATGCGTCTGAAGCGAGAAAGGCATCCTTTCACCATCGCGGAAGAATGGGTGTAGATGACGTCAAACTCATCGCCGGTGATGGTTCTAACCTTGTACTCACCGCCGATCGTGGAGATTTGGGACGCCATGGAATTTGGAGGAGGGTTAGGATTAGTGAAACTGCCGTAATATGAATGGACGGGACGACTAGGAGTGAACCGCCGTAGTATTGAAGGACGTACGGGGACGAGTAGGAGCGAACTGCCAGCGTGCGAACGGCAGGGTAGTGGCTTTCCATTCTCCCATGATACAGGCTTCCGAGAGCCCTTGGATCTGAGATCCAAAGGTTGCATGGCGTGATTCTAGACCTATGGGTGAATATCCTATCCCGGAGGGTTATTCTGCAAATTTTCAGCAACTTAGCATGCGACCGTTTGATCTCAGATCCAAGGGCTTCCAGCAGCCCGTATCATGGTCTCGCCTACCACGACCGTCGCGTCGCTCGCGCGGTCGCGCCCTTGGAGATTTAACACAGTGCGTTAGGCTATCTGATGTTGGCATGTCATACATAGTCATCACTTAGTCACTCATACTACAACAAGGTTGGCTATAAGTGTATTTTTTTACTCCACTCTATCTCTTTCTTCGTACTCAAGGAAGAAACGGTGCTAAGCGCATGTATTTATTACATTTGCCAATAAGTGACCTCTTCCAATGAAATGGTGTTGCTAAGTTTGCTTCATTTAATTAGCTATAGACTCAAAATTGTCTTTTCACCTAGGTACACGCGCTTAGCACTATTTCTTCCTTGGGTCACCAAGCTAGTCTCTCTCTTCTTGATTAACTTGCCACATCAGACTTTATGCCTATGTGGCAAGCTTAAGCACATGTAGGAGCAAGTAAAAGTAAGTACAATAGTGCGCTTTACATGGAATTTTTGCATATTTGGAGGAAAGAGAGGCTAGGAAAAAGTGGAGAAGTGCGCTCTCATGCAAGAGCCAGCCTCTACTACATGGTGGAGCATTGGGAGAGGCACCTGTATGGAGGTGGTCAGGAATCTAGGAGACTCACGCCGGTCGTAGTGCCGCAGTTAAAATGATAATGACAAGTCAAATCACGGGGCCCCACCTGTCCAGCAGTAACTCGCTGTCAAATCACACAGCCCTATGTTTGCAGCAGCCTACTCCCTAGTCTTCTCGCGTCTCTGTCGAACCGACTAGGCGGAACTGCCCCGCCACCTACCATGCAGGAAAAGCCCTGCCCTCAACTTTTAAATAGTATACAGTATACTAATTTTGTATCCATGGATTGCGCCCATGCCATGGAGCAAAGCGTCTAGAAAACGGAGGAGAGACGGTGGTCTTGCAATAGAGAAGAGGGAGAGGCGAGACGGTGGTTTTGGAATGGAGATGATGGAGAGCAGAGGAGGTGGTTTTGCAATGGAGAAGAGGGAGAGGAGCGTGCGGCAGCGATTTAGGATTGGACGAGAGGGTCGGCGCGCTCTGACTGGATCAAAATCAAAATCAATTTACCCTTCAATTAAGAAAGCGACCCCACATTAACTAGTCTCCCTTTTATTCTGGGTCATAATTGGCCATGATTTTCGCACATAAAATATATGTTATACGTTGTATACAAGGCCACTATCAAAATTACAATTTGCAACTATACAAGGCCACTAACATTAATCGAGGCAAAATTGATGGCGTTTACCTCGTACTAGCACCCGAGGACATTAATATCCCTTGTGTGCATGCGGGAGTGAGAAGGTTAGCTTGCATTCAATTCCCAACATTAATCAACCAATGAGGAGTAAGAGGGTTGGCTTGTTGTGCTTGGGAGAGAAAAACCACATTAATTAACATGACAATCAAGGTGACAAGCTAGCTTGCAACATTGACTTAACCATAGCATTGATTTTTACCTTGGTACCTGTAATATGAGTTTGTGGCCTTGTATACAAAAATGGAGGGAGTATAATTTGAAAGTACATTCAGATACAAACCAAACGATACAATTTTTGGTGACATGCATTCACATTTTGCTTGTCAAATATAGTACGTGGTCAAACTTTGACCCAAAATACACGAAACAACAAAAAATACTTCCAAGACCAACGCCGCTCTTCCGCTCTTCTCCTCTTAAACCACCGCCGCTCCTCCCCTGTTCCAATCTAAATGCAGCACCGCTCCTCTCCTCTTCCATTTCAAAACCACCGCCCCTCCTCTCCTGTTCCAGTCCAAAACCAGCGTCGCTCCTCTCCCTTTCTAATCCAAAACCAGCGCTGCTCCTCTCCTCTTCCATTCAAAAACCACCGCCGATGAGTGAAGGTGCTTTGGAGAAGTAGATCGATGGAGGAGTACAACCGATACATGAGGATCGCATACGACGACCCTGTGAAGCTAGCAAGGATGTTGGAGATACAGTCTTGGTTTGACAACAAGGACCAACTAGCAGTGACGGCGACATCCATGGCCAAATATCTGCAATAGAGTGAAAAGGCGGTGATACTCCCGGAGGGAGTCGCGCCGGAGTATAGATTCACCGAATCCGATCGTGAGGGAGCGGTGGTGGGAGTATCGATCCCAGATGGAGCATCCACCAGAGATTGAAGGATCGAGCATCTACAGGGTGCCGTTTGTGAGGGTGTCCTGCCAGAGCGAGCCGGTGGAGTCTTCGTCGACCGAACCCAACTACAAGAGGAGAAAAGCAGTTGGCCCGACGATGCTTCCCCGCCATCATCTCCCTCGCCGTTCACATCGTCTCACGGGGCGGCTGTCTGCCGCCAAGGAATAGGAGGGGGCTTCCCCCAGCCCAATAGTCGGGCAGGTTGTGAATTGTCAGGAGGAGCTTAGGGTTGTCAGTATTTGCAGGTTGTGAATTGTGTTTTGTGTTGTGTATTTTGAGAGTACTTTCAGATATGAATGTATTTTGAATTTCAGATTTGCAGTATTGAGCATATGAACTATTTTATGAATTCTAGATATCTATTTTTAGCACTTAAAGATGTAGTTTCATAGGAGTATAAAAGTGCAGACAATGTTATTCTCAGAGAAGAAACTGCAAGTTTCAGTTTCAGATAAGAAACTGCAAGTTCAGTTTCAGATAAGAAACTGCAACTTTCAGAGGCAGAACATTTATATTAACACAGCCTTTTCAAACAGGGTTAACATCATGTTGGAAGTTTTATTCATGGTCGAAAATGGAACTACCAGCCAGTTAACATCATGCTGATCAATATTCATGCATAGCACATCTTCATATGATGCACAATCAAAATGCCCACACAATGTCGAGTGTGCGAAACACAGAGAAAATGAGGGACGAAGTTTTGGCAAGTGTTGGACGTGGTTTTGGGCTGCCCCATCTAGGCTTTCATTTTTAACATGCGCAGCCCACGTCCTCGGATGGGAGGTCCATAGGCCTGTTTGTATTTTCTTAGGGCCGTCATGTATCGACCGGCCTATGGACCTCCCATCCGAGGTTTTATTTTTGGCAGCCCAATTTATGTATTTTTTTGAAGAAAACGCAGAAGTCTGTTCTATTTTTCTATATAAGAATAGGAACGCAGGTCCAACTTATGATTCCCTTCTAACTATATTATATATATTTAAATTATTTTATATGTTGACTGTTTAGTTCACATAATTGGCAAATAGATGACCACTCTCGCGATCCCCTTCGCCCCCGCCACCACCTCCACCCTCGCCGCCGCCCCCACCACTACCTCCACCCTCGCCGCCGCCATAGATCTCGCCGCCACCCCCCGCCTCCTGACTCCGGGCGTGCCTGCCCCCCTCAGCAAGTCCGCTCGCGCGCCCCATGGAGTCGCCGGCCATATCCACGGGGGAATGGCTGGAAGACAGGCAGATGTACAAGATGCACCTCCCACATGTATACAAAGCCTTCCCGCGGATGCTCCAGCCGCTCGACTCCGTCGCACTGGCGGTGCTACAGGAGACTCGAGGGAGGAGATGGAGGGAGCGGGCGATGCGGATCCGCGACGACGCTCTCTCTTGGACCCAGTGCACGCGCGAATGGAGGGAAGCAGAGGAGGAAGCTGCGAGGGAGGAAGCCGAGGAGGGACCGAATCCGTTCTCTCACTCGCGCAGGTATGCTCGGATGGGCAAGGATCATGTGAATTGGGAGCTGCTGAATCTAGCCCTGTGGATCTACTTCGAAGGAGATTTCTCGGAGAAGCACAGGATGCCCCACCCTATTGAGCTGCCGATTGCGTTTGTTCGATGGGCGAAAGGAGAAGTGAATTCAGGAGATCCATGCCGTGCTGCGAGATGGGAATGCTTGACTGGACTCCTGCCCACCAGCACGCCACCGGAGCCGGAGCAGGTGGATCCCCTACCTTAACTCTCCCCCAAACCTGCAGAAGATTGAAATTAGGCTTGCAATCTGCTTCAATTGAGCTGTCTGGTGGTTATTTCTGCTTCCTGAGAGACAACATCTGGCCGGAGGATGAGAAGGAACCAGGAACTCCGATGAATTTCCCTTATCACAATGGGGAGAGCGCCGGTTGGGCAGTGGTACGGCCCACCTCCGCCCCAAATGGGGGCACAATCTGGGAAGGCTCCTGTAATTGCCCAAGATCAATCTGCTGCTGGTTCTGACTCTCAGATCAGTGGGAAATCTCAAGGCAAGAATCAGCAAAAGAAGAGATAGGACATCCAGAAAACTGCTCCTGCCCCTGCTTCGGGCCTTATGGCATACTCTGAGGTGATCTGCTACAACTGTGGGGAACCAGGGCATCATTTGGATAAATGTGTCATGCCCAAGAGTTGTTTTATCTACAAAATGGTTACCCATAAAGTTGAGAATTGTCCTGTCAGAAGGAAAACCCACAGTTCTGCTAGATATGTTGGAAGTGCTGCTCCAGGATTATGTCCACCATAGACAGAATTTTCTGTGACACAGAATTAGATGGTTTCTTTCCCCTTTCTAGTTGTAGAGCTCTGCCCAGATGTGGTAGTGACCACACTCCTTTGCTCTGGGAATCTGGTCTTAACCAAACTCCAAAGAGCAATAGTTTTAAATTTGAAAAGTGGTGGTTGCTTAGAGAAGATTTTACTGAGCTAGTCAGGAAAATCTGGAATGAGCCTACTGGGAGTAGCTGCCCCCTAGAAAATTGGCAGATCAAAATCAGGAGTTTTAAATTTGAAAAGTGGTGGTTGCTTAGAGAAGATTTTACTGAGCTAGTCAGGAAAATCTGGAATGAGCCTACTGGGAGTAGCTGCCCCCTAGAAAATTGGCAGATCAAAATCAGGAGATTTAGAACTACCAAAGGGTGGAACTCCAATGAGGAAGCTAATCTTAGAAGATACAAAAGGCTTCTCCTCCTTGAGTTTGATTCTCTAGATATTAAGGCAGAAACCACTGACCTCTCTGAGGCTGAGACTAATAGATTAAACTTTGTCCATGGAGAGCTCAAGAAAATTTGGCTTCAAGAAGAAATCAAAGCCAAACAAAGGTCTAGAGATAGGAACATTAAGGAGGGTGATAGAAATACTGCTTACTTCCATGCAGTAGCTAACCAGAGGAGGAGGAAAACCCTCATTCACTCCCTTGATGGTCCTAATGGCCCTGTTACTGAGGTAGATGAGATGCTGAAAGTGGCTAGTGACTTCTACAAAGACCTGTTTAAGAAAGAAAACCCTTCTAGGTTCTCTCTACAAAACAATTTTTTCTCTGCTTCTGAAAAAGTCTCTCCTGCTAAAAATGAGCTGCTAGAAGCCCGTTTTTCAAAGACAGAGGTGAAGGAAGCCATTTTTAACTCTTATCCTGATGGGGCTCCTGGTCCTGATGGGATTCCCTTCTTGTTTTACTAGCATTCTTGGGACTTTGTGAAAAATGATCTCTTAGATCTTTTCCAAGCCTTTCATAGAGGAGAGTTGGATCCATCAACTTACTCATGGGGGTCTGTTGGGGTCAAGTTAAATAACCGTGAAAGTGATTTTTTTCCTGGCTGGTAAAGGCCTTAGGCAAGGTGACCCCATCTCCCCGCTTTTGTTTAATTTAGTAGTGGACGTTCTTACTAAAATGCTGAGCAAAGATGCTGATCATAGTCTCATTGCAGGGCTCTGTCCTGAGGTCTGCCCTGGTGGCATCATCTGCCTTCAATATGCAGATGATACCATCCTTTTCTTAGACAGTGACTCCACACATGCTAGCAATCTGAAAACTGTTCTAACCTGGTTTGAACAAGTCTCAGGCATGAGAATCAACTACTCTAAAAGTGAACTCATCCCTATCAACATGGATGATCAGGAGTTAGCTGACTTCCTCTCTATTCTAGTCTGTAATAAAGGTAACTTCCCCATTAAGTACCTAGGTATCCCTCTCCACTATGATAAACTGAGGAGAGAGGATATCCAACCCCTTCTAGATAAAATCATTACAAGGATTGCTGGGTGGAGGGGCAAACTTCTCTCTTACAGAGGTAGATTGATCCTCATACAAGCTTGTTTGGCTAGCATTCCAGTGTATCTCCTCTCCTTCAAGTTCCCTAAAAAGGCAGTGAACCTCATCAATTCTCAGATGTCTCATTGCTTCTGGAATGATTTTGAGGGAAATAGGAAGCTACACCTTGCTAATTGGGCCCTAGTCTCTATGAAAAAAGATTTTGGAGGCCTAGGCATACCTAACCTCCAAGAAATTAACATCAGTCTTCTAGGGTCTTGGATTAAAAGATTCTATGAGGAAGACCTGAAACCCTGGAAGCTTCTTATTGCCCATAAATACCTTGGAAATAAACCTATTATTTTTGTCCCTTCCTCCAACCCTAAGATCTCTAGTTCTGGAAAGGATTAAAATCTATTATGCATGCTTTGAAATTTGGCTACATATGGAACATAGGGGATGGGAGCAGAACCAGGTTCTGGGAAGATAGTTGATTTGGCACATCCCCCCTAGCAGTCCAATTTTGGCCTATTTACTCTGTCCACAATGAGCTTAACAAAAGTGTCAATGAAGTTTGGGACGGTCAATGCCTAAAACTATCTTTTAGAAGGAACTTTAGTGATAGTATCATGGAACAATGGTTCCAGTTGGAGGAAATTGCCAAAAGCATTACCTTTACTGCCAAGCCGGATGCCCTAATTTGGTAGCTCGACAATAAGGGGAAGTATTCCTCCAGCTCCCTATATCATGTTATCAACTTTAGAGGGGTTCAACCCGTGTTTATCCCTGTTGTCTGGAAATTGAGAGTTCCCCTAAAATTCATGTATTTCTCTGGCTTCTCTGCAAAAACAAATTGATGACTAGGGATAACCTTAGGAAGAGACACATCATCAAACCCCTTGATTGTGTTTACTCCTTTGAACAAGAGTCTTGTTCTCACCTATTTTTTGAATGTATAGTTGCTAAACATCTCTAGGCCCACATTGAGGAATATTTCTCTAGTCAGGTTGGCTCATCCTTCGAATCTGTCGCCAGATTCTGGATTGCTACCAAAAAGTGCTCAGTTTTAAACACTGTTATCTCAGCTGTCCTTTGGTGCGTCTGGAAATATAGAAATGCTATGATTTTCAGTAACACCTCCTAGATTTCCATTCCGCAGGTCTTGAGGTTGATCAGGAATATGGTGAGGAACTGGGCGATTCTCTCCTCCGGATCAGACAAGGACAAGTTGATGAGCTTCGTGGAAACCCTAACAAGATCCCTCCAGAAACTGTTGGCGATCACTTGTGGCTGAACAAGGCTCGACCTGCTCTGGGGCTGGACCAATGGGCTCGTCTCAAGATCTCTGATGAAGATGATGGGCACCTGGCGGCGAAAAAGAGGGACATCCACCATGCTACACCTTCCAGCCCGGTGTATCCGCTTGCTTACTGGTCGCCGCAGGCTAACACGGCCCCTCGGCTGAAGACCATGAAGGCTTCGCTGGACCCTCCTTGTGTCATTTGAGTGCTCTATCCGCTCTGCTTTTGGCACCGCTCGGGTGATTTGTGTTATTCAGAGAACTTGTTCATCCACCCCCCTAGTTTGTAGCTTTTCTACCTTTGCTTTCGAACTACTCTTTGAGCTCCTGTATCAGAATATGTTGTGGTTTCGTTCTCAGCAATGGAACCGGGGAGATGCTCCCTGTTTTTCTAAAAAAAAATTATATTATATGTTATTATATATTATTTTTATTGTCATCATATATTTAATAGATACTTACATATGTAAGAAAACAATATCCCACATCTTATTAACTTATAAAAATAATTTCTTAACAAATAAAATCCTGGATTGTTTTGGCACGAAAATCCTAGTGATTGTGTACAAAAGCTTGGTAAGATTTAAGGACGAATGTAATAATATCACTTATTATTTAAATATATTTATAACAAAATGCTCAGCCCCTTTTTATTTTTTGATAACATTGCTGGCCCAACCCAACATTATAATTAGAACCAGCCTAGCAAAATCGTGTATTTCGAGAAAGTGCAAATGGGCTGTAATTTTTTAGGAAATAAAATAAACAGGCCGCATGGACGCTACATTATTTGTTCACCCAGCGCAGCTAATGGCTGTAATTAAAAAAAGATCAAATTGATTGTAAATTCTACCGTGCAAAAAAAAGACTGTAAATTCTGAAAAAATGGGTTGAATACGTGCCACATTTTTGGAGGCTGAAATGTGGGCCAATAGGTCGAAGCCAATGCAAGTCGTTGTCAATTTAGTCAACAAATGATTTTGACATGTTAGCCATTGGATTTACATCCAACGACCAGCATCCGTCTTCAATCTTTGTCTTCTTCCTCCAGCGCCGCCGGGACCACCTCCCGCCTCCTGCTGCTAGCAGCTCTGCTTAGCATGCTTCGCTATGAAGCGCTACTCCACCATTGGCCAGGCCATCCCTCCACCCCTCCACACCTCCTATTCTTCTCCACCGACTGCCGAACCACACCGCACTAGAACCAGTTAACCCTCGTACACCTCTCTGTCTGCGACTCTACTCCCGTGTCTTCCCATCTCCGGCTCGTTGCTGTCCGGGGCCTCGCCGTCGTCCACCACCTTGGATGCGCTCGGCGCGGCGTGGTCAACATGGTCTACGAACGACACCATCGGAAGTAGACTGTGCGTGGAGAAGCTGACAGCTGGGTCCACGGCCGCACACAAGGAAATGCCTCCTTATTACGCGCAAAATAATGATTCCTCCACTTGACATCTAGGACCCACCGGAAGGGCCTTTGTATTTCGCGAAATAAAGTGCCCCCCGCTGACATGTTGGACCCACCAGCTATCTTCGCACGCAAGGAAGTGCCTCCTTATTACGCACAAAAAAATGAATATTCCCCCTGCCAGCTGGAACCCAGCATAGTGGGAGGCTGACTTGTGGGCCTACCAAGTTGACGGGGACGGAGGGCTTTGTCAACTTAGTCAATATGAACGATTCTAGATCCTGTTACCGTACGATGTTCATCCAACGGCCGTAGTGCTTCTTCAACCTCTGGTCTTCTTGCTCCAGCCGCCCAAACCAGCGCCGGTCATGCCGCGTGCTCCTGCCTCCCGTGGGCGGCTATGATGCCGCGGAGGCCTCACCGCCCCCTACTACTCCCACCGCTGGCCAGGCCATCCCTCTACTCACCCACACCCCCTGTTATTCTGCGGCGACAACAGCCTCACACCGCAGCCGAACCAGTGAACCCTCGTACTCCTCTTCGCGTGGGCATCCACTTTTGCATCTTCCCCGGCTCCGAGTCGTCCCCTTCCTAGTCCTCGCCGTCGTCCACCGCCCTGGTGCTCTCGGCGCAGCATGGTCAACATGGTCAACGACCGACTTCCATCGGAAGAGTATTGTACGTGGAGAGGCTGACAGTTGGGTCCATGGCAGCCGCAAGGAAGTGCTTCCTTATTACGCGGAAAATAATTATTCCTCAACCTGACAGCGGGGACCCACCGGACGGGCCACCAGTATTTTGCGAAAAAAAACTTTTCCCCCTGACTACTGGGACCCACCGGACGGGCCATCGTATTTCGCAAAAAATGTTCCCCCCATTGTCAGCTCGGACCCACCTAAAGTGCCTCCTTATTACGCACAAAAAAATGAATACTCCCCCTCCTAGCTGGGACCCACCTTGCTGTGAGGCTGACTTGTGGGCCTACTAAGTTGACGGGGATGAAGGGCTTTGTCAACTTAGTCAATATGAACGATTCTAGCTCCAGTGACCGTACAATGTCCATCCAACGGCCGTAGTGCTTCTTCAACCTCTGGTCTTCTTGCTCCAGCCGCCCAAAGCAGTGCCGGTCATGCCGCATGCTCCTGCCTCCCGTGGCTGGCTGTGCTGCTGCAGAGGCCTCACCGCCCCTACTATTCGCACTGCTGGCCAGGCCCTGCGGCGACGGCAGCCTCACACTCCAGCCGATCCAGTGAACCCTCGTAGTCCTCTCCGCGCGGGCTTCCACTGCCGCGTCGTCCCCTTCCTTGGCCTCGCCGTCGTCCACCGCCGTGGTGCTCTCAACGTGGCGTGGTTAACGTGGTCAAGGAACGACTTCCATCGGAAGAGTACAGTACATGGAGAGGCTGACAGCTGGGTCCACGGCCACAGCCCAGTTTTTTTTTGATTTGCCAAGTAAGTCGCTTTGTCAGGCCTGTTGGGCTGCAAATCTTTCAAGACGAGGAGAGCTTTCATTCGGCTGGTCGAGATAATGTCCCATCAGTAATGAGAAATGGGTTGTACATTTTTAAAACACATCAAACCAGCAATTAGTTTCAAATATCTTTTTTTTCATTTCAAGATTTTAAATTACATTAATTTTTATGCGTGGAGAATTTGTTGGATTTTATATTGATATACATTTATTTTTAAAATCAGTTTGAATGTGAGTCGAAATTTCGGGATTAAAAACAGTTCGGACCGGACCGAAATATGCAAAATTTCGTATAATTTTTTAACAGTTGCCACAATATGGGCTGTAATGCTAACAAAAAGAATATGGGCTCCAAAAAAACCTTAAGAATTAGCAAATGGGCTATAAATTATTAGAAATAATGGTAGATGGGCTGTATACTGTTTTCCACAGATTTGAGGCTTTCCTAAAAAAAGGTTGACGCACAAGCACTGACTGTTGGATGTCCATCCAACGGCCGTCGTGCTTCTTCAATCTCTGCTCTTCCTGCTCCAGCCGCTCAAACAAGCGCCGGCGGGACTGCCTGCTCCCTCCTCCTCGCGGCCGGCTGTGCTGCCGCGCAGGCCTCACCACCCGACCGTACTCCCATCACTGGACTAGCCATCCCTCTACTCACCCACACCTGCTGTTATTCTCCGGCGACGGCAGACGAACCAGTAAACCCTCGTACAGTCGTACTCCCCTCCGCGTGGGAAACAACTGCCGAGTCTTCCCTGCCTCCATGTCGTCCCCTTCCTAGGCCTCGCCGTCGTCCACCTCCTTGGTGCTCTCGGTGCGGCGTGCTCAACGTGGTCAAGGAATGACTTCCATCGGACGTGGACTGTACGTGGAGAGGCTGACTGTCGGTGTCAAAACCGGCGGATCTCGGGTAGAGGGTCCCGAACTGTGCGTCTAGGCCGGATGGTAACAGGAGGCAAGGAACACGATGTTTTACCCAGGTTCGGGCCCTCTTGATGGAGGTAAAACCCTACGTCCTGCTTGATCAATATTGTTGTATGATGAAGTTGTCCTACGGACTAAAACCCTCCGGTTTATATAGACACCGGAGAGGGTTAGGCTTACAGAAAGTCGGTTACAATGGTAGGAGATCTTGAATATCCGCATCGCCAAGCTTGCCTTCCACGCCAAGGAAAGTCCCATCCGGACACGGGGCGAAGTCTTCAATCTTGTATCTTCATAGTCCTCGAGTTCGGCTGAAGGTATAGTCCGGCTACCCGAACACCCCCTAATCCAGGACTCCCTCAGTAGCCCCTGAACCAGGCTTCAATGATGACGAGTCCGGCGCGTAGATTAACTTCGGCATTGCAAGGTGGGTTCCTCCTCCAAATTCTTCATAAAAATTTGTAAACACCAAGAGTAGTGTCCGGCTCTGCAAAATAAGTTTCCACGTATTGCCATAGAGAGAATAATATTAACACAAATTTAATCTGCTGACGTATTCCGCAGCGTGACATCACACTAAGGCCAAGCCTTTATTCGAATCGTTTTCACTTTTCCACCTCAGCGTGTTTTGTGAGGCGGTTTCCTTGGCACGTCTTCTCAAAGCAGAGATCGTGTCCCCCATTTACGGGATTCTCATCAATATGGACGTGGGTAACCCAACCGCGCCATTTATCATGGCGCTTGAGAGGCAAGCGAGTTTTACTAGGCTGGTGGGGACGCATAGTCGCATCCGCCCATATAAGGGGATAAGGATCCACCTTTTTACCTACGCCTTCTTCCTCCATTGCCTATCCATCTTCTGCGCACCCGAGCTCCAGCGCCCAAGCCTGCACTTCCTACCTCAACCTTCTCCAACAATGTCCAGAGCGGGAGGCAAGTGGATGGTCTCCTCCGTCACGGAGGGCCATGTCAAAAGGCTAAGGAAGGCCGGATACTTGTCCAAAGACATCGTGCACCGGCTTCCTGAGGAGGGGCAGCTTCTCCCCACCCCAAGGCCCCATGAGAGGGTAGTATTTCTTCCCCACTTCCTCCGTGGACTGGGTTTTCCTCTCCACCCATTCGTCTGCGGGCTCATGTTCTACTATGGCCTAGATTTCCACGATCTGGCCCCGAACTTCATCCTCAATATCTCGGCGTTTATCATCGTGTGCGAGGCTTTCCTCTGCATCCGTCCCCATTTCGGCCTCTGGCTCAAGACCTTCAACGTCAAGCCAAAGGTGGTGCGCGGCAACCAGGCGGAGTGCGAAGGTGCCATGGCGGGCAAAATAGCCAATGTCCTATGGCTCGAGGGTTCCTTTGTGGAGACCTTGAAGGGGTGGCAGTCAGGGTGGTTTTACATCACCGAGCCACGCGATCCGAAGTGGATCGCAGCCCCTGAATTCTGATTCGGACCCCCTACGCGGCTCACGTCCTGGAAGGAGACGGGCTTGTCGTGGGGCGATGAAGAAGAGATGACCGGACTGCAAAAATGCATCCAGTCCCTGGTGAACAAGCAGCTCAAGCTTGTCAACATAGTCCAGGTCATGCTCGTCCGCCGGATCCTTCCGTGTCAAGAACGGGACTTCAATTTGTGGGAGTTCAACCCGGCGCAGCACCGAACTCTAAGCAGGCTCTTCGACACGACATACGAAGATGTCTGGAGGGGGCTAACCAAAGGCGCCGAGGCTCCCACATCCGCCTCCAAAGACCGCGGATTCAGCTCGCAGTGTCCTGCTGGCGAGGTAAAATATTTTCATCTTTTAAAGGATGTTAAGTTTTCTTCATAGTTTGACTCTATGCGGGATCTAAACTCCCTCACCTTTGACAGGATTGGCAGGCGAAGTCCGGACTGATTAACTGTCCGGCTCCCTTGCCCGAGGACCCAGCCCCTGCTTTCTTAGTGAAGCTGCTGGTTCCGGCACCTTACGTGGTGCCGGAGAAGAAGGCCAAGAAGAAGAAGGCCACGGGGACTCGAAAGAGTTCCCGGCATATCGTGGTGTCGGACTCATCGTCCGACAAGTCCGAGACGCACTCCTCCCGTGAAGACGAGGAGGAGGAAGAAGAGACCTCTCCCCCTCCAGCGGGGGGAGGAAAGAAGAGGAAGGCCGCCCCAGTAGGGGAGGCCTAAGGGTCCAAGAAGAGGTAAACCCCTCCGCCGGACTACGCCCCCGACACCGACGAGGACGAAGAGGAGTGGCCGGACAGGGCCAAGCATCCGGCGAAATCGTAAGTGTTCGGATACCAGAGTAACTCATGATATTCCTTTTGTTTGCACAACTTTCCCTAATGTCGAATGTAATCATGCAGCCCGCCCAAGGACGGGCTCGATGAGTCGTCGAGCGGCTCCCTGGATTCATCGGACGTGAATTCAGTTCCGCCCGCTGCCTCCCCCTGTGCTGTGGATGACGCCGAAGTGGCGTCGCGACAAGCTCCGGGACAAGAGGAGGTGGTCCAGGAGGAGCCGCAAGGCGACCTCCCGGACTCCATGAGTAGAGGGGACAAGACCCCCCAGGGCTCCAAGCCCGGCATTAAGCCGGAGACCGCGCTGGAATCATCAACAGTTCCGGACCGCGGCAGGCGAACTCCTGCCAAGAGGAGCAACCCTATTGAGCCGGCGTCCTCCGTCCAACCGGAGGCGTCGGACAATCTGCTGGAGGTGCTTGAGGGCGCCTCCATCAACGAGGAGCACCGTACCATCATGAGTACTATTGTCCAGAAGGTTCGGTCCGCCAAAAGCGGACTGACTGAAGCTTGTGCTAGCCTTCTAACAGGCTTCGAGGTAAGTAAAAAATATGTAAAAATATTACCGCATAGACAGTAGCCCCTCATGCTCTGTTTGGCGTTCGGAAAGAAAAGCCGAATAGAGGATCTATTAAATATCGCAGGAGTCTAACTAAAAAGGAGTCAATATACGTATGCAGGCTTCGCTGCTGGCAACCGCCGCACTGACTGCGGAGGTGGGTGCCCTGAAGCAGGGCCTCGAGAAGACCGAGCAAGAGCTCGTCCTTGCCAAACGGCAGCTCGAGGATAAAGAAGGTAAGAGATACCTTATAGAAAAAATGCCTATAAGAAGACGCAATTGCAAAACATGACAAGAGTACACTTCTTATTGTAGGGGCCACAACTGAGGTGGCGACCCTTAAGCAGGCGCTGTCTGAGGCCGAGAAGAAAGCGGCCACGGAGCGCACCGAGCGGGAGAAATTTGAGGCGCAAGTCGGCGAGGTGCAGCAAGAGCTTCAGGCTCTCATGGAAAAACATGAGAGTTTGGATCTTGACTCGAAGACGCAAGCGTCCGAGCTTGCTGCGGCCCTTAAAACTGCCAAATCTGCCAAGGCCGAAGCCCAGAAGGCCCTCCAGGAATTGGATGCGGTGAAAAACATAGCGGCGGGTAAGGCATTCTCTATGCAAAGCAGACATATAAAAGTAAACTACTTGTTACTTACCCGAATCCGGAGCTCTCCAGGGGCATTCGCAGATCTTCCCCGCGGCGTATCCGATGCCGCCGCATTCTACCGAGCCGAGGAAGGAAGCTCAACGGAGAAGGTGTTCTGGTCTCGGTACGCTGAGGCCGGACACCCTGTGCCCTTGAGCGACCTGCTGAAGCAGCTGGTCGAGCTCCACAAGGCGGCCGAACAAGCCCTTAAGGGCTTCATAGTTCGGCTGTGGCCTGGAGAGGCCCTGCCTGGGAGCTACTTCGGACTGGTGCGGCGGCTGGTGGAGGCTTGTCCAAGGCTCGAGGTCATAAAGCGCTCTGTCTGCATCGAAGGTGCCCGTAGGGCCCTTGCCCGTGCAAAGGTGCACTGGGGTAAGCTGGACGGTGAGAAGCTTGTGAGGGACGGGCCGCCGCAGGGGAAGGAGCACCGCAAGCCCGAGAACTATTACAAGGATGTTCTGGCTGGTGCCCGCCTTATGGCGGATGAATGTACCAAGGATGTAATTTTTGAATGAACTCGCTCGTGTTATCCTGTGTGCTGAAAACTTGTTCATATGCGCTAAGCAACGCTTGTTGAATTTAAAATATTACTTTCTGTGCGGCCGTTTATCAAAAAATTGAGAGATGGCCAGTCGTCGGCTTCTGCCCCCAAGCCACTAGTGCTGGGGTGTTCGGGATAAACCTGAGCGCTCTTTTTCCCATGATTGGGTCTGTCGAGGGAGACGCTCAGCACAATGAACAAGGCAATCAGACTATAATGCTTGAACACTCTCACTTAGCCATACAACTCTATAATTTTAAATTTCGGCGAAGCCCCTAGTATTCGGAAGACCGAGTTCGGGGCGCTATCCACGCCTTGGCCGGACAAAGCCGGTTCCTCGCTCGAAGCGGCATAAGTCTTTAAGGACTTGAAAAACCTCTCAAATAGCGACCGGTCTCTCGCCTCATCATGATAGTCAGTTTTAGCTTTCTCCACTGAGGTGCTCGGCCCAGCTCAGCTAGGGCACAATCGCAGTGGTTCTCCTAATGCTACCTTAGCCGATATAGCGGAACGTAAGGCACCAAAACATAGGAGCCGGGCAAACCCAACTATTGACCCAAATCATGATTCGAAGCCGATGCATATAGTGCTATAAGTTCGGGGTGCCGCACTTGTGAAAGTGTTCGGACTTCTCACGCCATATTGATGGGTACTGAAGCCCCTGGCGTATTTTTGCCGTACCACAGTGTACGGATGCAACATGTTATTAATAAACATATATATAAAAAGTGGATAATGCAAAAAATAGACAAAAAGCTATGCATTGTTTATAGAAAGGATGCTATGAAAGCGGAACGATACAAATAGTATGGTAAGCAAAAGAAATTGGACTATTTAACATGTCCTTGCCAGGGGCAGGCCGCGGTATTGTATTAAAAAACAGGTATACTGCTCGCAATAGAGACCACCTGGAAGTTCCATAATGCGGCGTGGCTTGTCTGTGTTCCTGGATCTTGCATCGTTTGTGCGGCAGTTGAATTGCCGAACGGGTCGTCCTAAGTATGGAGTCCTGAGAGTAAGAGAAAAAAAGGAATACGGCAGCCCCTGGTGCGGTTTAAGCCGTATTTCGGGCGTGCCGTAATAGTGCCCCTTCCCCTATGCCCATGGTATTTCAAGAGCGTAGTTATGTACGCGAAGCACTGGTTTCGCTATATCGCGAGGGATAGGGTTGGGGCCGCATTGCTACGCTAGCTCGGAATGTGCCAGGCGGTCTTGTTGTAGGGTACTCCGGGCGCGCTTGACAGTGTCCGGCTTTTTGAAGGCCGAACTGGAGAACTGCCTAGAGAGGCTGCTTTGTACTTCTGCTGCGAGCGCTGCCGTGTGCTCCTCCATTCGGAGGGAGCGTTCTATGTTCCCATTGACCGTGATTACTCCTCTAGGGCCTGGCATCTTGAGCTTGAGGTATGCATAGTGTGGTACCGCGTTGAATTTTGCGAATGCGGTTCGCCTGAGCAGTGCGTGATAGCCACTACGGAACGGGACTATGTCAAAGATTAACTCCTCGCTTCGGAAGTTATCCGGAGATCCGAAGACCACTTCCAGTGTGACTGAGCCTGTACAGTTGGCTTCTACACCTGGTATGATGCCTTTAAAGGTCCTTTTGGTGGGCTTGATCCTCGAGGGATCTATGCCCATTTTTTGCACTGTATCCTGGTAAAGCAGGTTCAGGCTGCTGCCGCCTTCCATGAGGACTCTTGTGAGATGAAATCCGTTAATGATTGGGTCTAGAACCAATGCGGCGAAGCCGCCGTGACGGATGCTAGTGGGGTGGTCCCTTCGATCAAAGGTGATCGGGCAGGAGGACCATGGGTTGAACTTTGGGGCGACTGGCTCTATCGCATATACATCCCGTAACGCACGCTTCCGCTCCCTCTTGGGGATGTGGGTTGCGCATATCATGTTCACCGTCTGCACTTGCGGGGGAAATCCCTTCTGTCCACTGTTGTTCGGCGGCCTAGGCTCCTCCTCGTCGTCGCTATGCAGCCCCTTGTCTTTGTTTTCGGCTCTTAACTTGCCTGCCTGCTTGAACACCCAACAGTCCCTGTTGGTGTGATTGGCTGGCTTTTCGGGGGTGCCATGTATCTGGCACAAGCGGTCGAGTATTCGGTCCAAACTAGACGGGCCCTGAGTATTTCTTTTGAATGGATTTTTCCGTTGACCGGATTTGTAGCCTCGGAATCTGGCATTAACTGCCGCGTCCTCGTTGCTGTCGCTGTTAACGCGGCGCTTTTGTTTGTTCCGACGCGACCTGTCACTTTTGTCCTTGGTATTTGGATTACCAGGGTTCTTGGTTAAGTTGTTGCTGCGAGCTAGCCGGCTGTCTTCTCCCGCGGAAAAGCGGGTCATGAGTGTCGTGAGGGCTGCCATAGATTTCGGCTTTTCCTGTCCCAGGTGCCGGGCAAGCCACTCGTCACGGATATTATGCTTGAAGGCCGCAAAGGCTTCTGCGTCCGGACAGTCGACTATCTGGTTTTTCTTTGTTAGGAACCGTGTCCAGAATTGCCTGGCCGATTCCTCTGGCTGCTGAATTATGCAGCTTAGGTCATCGGCGTCCGGTGGTCGCACATGAGTGCCCTGGAAGTTATCAAGGAATGCGGCTTCCAGGTCCTCCCAAGAACCGATTGAGTCTGCCGGCAAGCTGTTAAGCCAATGCCAGGCCGGTCCCTTAAGTTTGAGTGGGAGGTATTTGATGGCGTGTAGATCATCACCGCGGGCCATGTGGATATGAAGGAGATAATCCTCGATCCATACCGCAAGATCTGTTGTGCCATCGTACGATTGGATGTTTACAGGTTTGAAGCCCTCAGGGATTTTATGATCCATTACTTCATCTCTGAAGCATAGTGGGTGTGCGGCGCCTCTGTATTGGGCTATATCATGATGCAGCTCGAAGGAGATTTGTCTGTTGAGTTCGGCCCGGCCGGATTTATTGCATCTGGAGTGACGATCACCGTCACGTGCTGTGGGGCGCCTGCGCGATCCGTAGATCGATCTTGTTTGCCTTGCCTTGTCCTCTAGTATGTCATGCAGGTTGGGCGCATTTTCTCGTGCCTTAGTATGCTTAGCGCGGCATCGGGGCATGGCTTGAGTGGAGGGCCAAGAGGCCTCTCTGTCGCGGCCACGAGGTGGCCGGTCGGCCGTGTCATGCGCTGGTGATGTAGGTGCTTCCTCCTCTAGTCGGGGTAGCAGCCTGCGCTTTGGGTAACTCTTGGAGGGGCGTTCAAGTTTGGATGGTAACCGGCGGATCTCGGGTAGGGGGTCCCGAGCTGTGCGTCTAGGCCGGATTGTAACAGGAGGCAAGGAACACAATGTTTTACCTAGGTTCGGGCCCTCTTGATGGAGGTAAAACCCTACGTCCTGCTTGATTAATATTGATGATATGGGTAGTACAAGAGTAGATCTACCACGAGATCAAGGAGGCTAAACCCTAGAAGCTAGCCTATGGTATGATTGTTGTATGATGAAGTTGTCCTACGGACTAAAACCCTCCGGTTTATATAGACACCGGAGAGGGTTAGGGTTACACAAAGTCGGTTACAATGGTAGGAGATCTTGAATATCCGCATCGCCAAGCTTGCCTTCCACGCCAAGGAAAGTCCCATCCGGACACGGGACGAAGTCTTCAATCTTGTATCTTCATAGTCCTGGAGTCCGGCTGAAGGTATAGTCCGGCTACCCGAACACCCCCTAATCCAGGACTCCCTCACTGACAGCTGGGTCCATGGCCGCAGCAAGGAAGTGCCTCCTTATTACGCGGAAAATAATGATTCCTCCACCTGACAGCTGGGACCCACCGGACGGGCCACTGTCTTTCGCCAAAAAAACGTTTCCCCCTGACTGCTGGGACCCACCAGCTACATCTTTGCATGCAAGGAAGTGCATGTGGGCAAAAAAATGATTCGCCCCCTGACTGCTGGGACCCACCAGCTACATTTTCGCAGGCAAGGAAGTGCCTGACAGTCGGGTCCCACCTGGTCAAAGTGTACGTAGCATTCTCATTCTGGTCGCGAACTTGTACATACATACTGGTCGATGTAGAGGCGTGCACGTGTCGTAGTAGAGGAGCGCACATGTCGTAGTAGAGGCGCGCACGTAGCATGTACACGTACGTACAGCGGCCAGGGTGCAAGAAAGAAAATATGGCCACGTATGTGTACATACGGGCGGGGTCTCGAACGCCTACTCGCGCATACGTACGGCCAGGGCTCGTGTACATGGCTGGGTCGGAATGGAGAAACAACCTCGTCGTCGTGTTCATGGTGAGGCAACGGAATGGGTCGTGTTCATGGGGAGGCAATGAAATGTGTCGTGTTCATGGGGAGGCAACAGAATGCGTCGTGTTCATCGGGAGGGCTTGGACAGAACAGGTGATGGAAACGAGGCCTGGCGTACCGCAGAACGGAGGAAACGGCCTTGTGTTTGACCGGCCACGTTTGAAACGGGATCCTGTTCATCGGGAGGGGTCTGGCGTACTGCAAAACGGAGGAAACAGACCTCCTACGGTCGAAACGGGGGTCCCGTTGATCGGGAGGGCTATGCCGTACTGCAAAACGGACGAAACGGACTTGTGTTGGAGCGCTACGGTCGAAACGGGGTCCTGTTCATCGGGAGGGGTGTGGCGTACCGCAAAACGGAACTCCACGAGATACTGTTCATCTCCACCGTCGACCTCCTCCAGCCTCCACGGGCTCCTGTTCATTCAGCCTCCACGGGCTCCTGTTCATCCAGCATCCACCGCGCGCTACTCCACCGGCTACTGTTCAACCACCCCTCCAATGTCTACTGTTCATCCAGCCCTCCACACCACGGGGTCCTGTTCAACCACCCCTCCACGGGCACCCCTCCACCGTCTACTGTTCATCCATCCCTCCACACCACGGGGTCCTGTTCAACCACCCCTCCACTGTCTACTGTTCATCCAGCCCTCCACACCACGGGGTCCTGTTCATCCACCCTCCACAGGCACCCCTCCACCGTCTATTGTTTATCCAGCCCTCCACCACACCACGGGGTCCTGTTCATCCAGAGGCAGGGCCACCGCTCACTGTTCATCCACCCCCCCCCCCCCCCCCCCCCCCCCCCACCCCCCCCCCCCCCCCCCGGGGCGGGGCCCCCCCCCCCTGTTCCCCCCCCCCCCCCCCCCCCGCAACGCTCACTGTTCATCCCATCGATCGGCTTCAGTTAGCAGCAGTAGCGAAGGAATCGCTCGATTGGTTTCAGCTAACAGCCATCGATCGATCGCTCAGGTTCAGTTAGAGCCCAACGCCTCGCTCGGGTTCAGTTAGAGCCAACGCCTCGCACACACGCGCGTACGTGTACGAGAGAAACGCGCATCGCTCGGCCCCCGACCTCCCACCGTAACCGGGAACTCTCCGAAATTTTCCTCCCCCTCACTTCTACCACGGTTTTTTCTATCATGGACGGCCCAAAGAATGTCATGCAGCTACGTCTCCGGCCCACCCAGGACGAAAAGCCCATTTTCTGTCATGATTTTTTGTCATAGAAGTAGGAGCCCACCACATCTATGATGATACCGGGTTTTGTCACAATTATCGTCATAGAAGTGTCATATGTATGACAGAAAAAAATTTCGTTCGGCCCAAAATGACATGGATGTGTCTTTTTTTTGTAGTGTGTGCCTCTCTCAGAAGCCGGAGTGTGAACCCCAAAGGGATTTTCCTCTCCTTCCTCCATGGCAACCTCTTCAGCTTCTTCTCTCTTTAGATCTTCCTGAACCAACCATGCGACTTCTTCTCCGTTGTTGGAAGATGAGGAAGACATGATGCTGGCCTAGCTGAATCTATCAGAAAACAACAAGGAAAATAAAACAGAAGATTTCTCCGCGATACGGTGGTCAATAGGTTTGGGGGGTATATAAAGATTTTTTATCTTGGGAAACAAGCAAACGGAAGAAAAATGGAGTCCGAAAGGTACCCGAGGTGGTCACAACCCACCTGGGCACGCCTGGCATATCACATATCTCATATTTCGGAGTCCGTGTACTTAGCATATCACATATCTCCTCTTTTTCATGATTCTAGAGTGTTCCGGAAGGTCTCTTTTATGTGTTCTTCCGGTGTCATAGCTAGGATAATATTTCTTTCGACATTAATGGGCGTACCTGTGATATAATGTTTTATTCATTGTCCATTAACAACCTTCGGGTTATTACCTTCGGCATTATTTATTTTGATAGCTCTAGACCGATAAACCTCCTCGATAACATAGGGTCCTTCCCATTTAGAGAGGATTTTTCTTGCAAAGAATCTGAAATGGGAGTTGTACAAAAGAACATATTCTCCAATTTGAACTCACGCTTTTGGATTCTTTTATCATGCCATCTTTTAAATTTTTCTTTAAATAACTTGGCATTTTCATAAGCATGGGTTCTCCATTCATCTAATGAGCTAATATCAAATAACCCCTTTTCATCAGGAAGTTTAAAATCATAGTTGAGTTCTTTAATTGCCCAATAAGCTTTACATTCTAACTCAAGAGGCAAATCACAAGCTTTTCCATAAACCATTTTATAAGGAGGCATACCCATAGGATTTTTATATGCTGTTCTATAATCCCAAAGTGCATCATCTAATTTCTTAGACCAATTCTTCCGGGAACTATTGACAGTCTTTTGCAAAATTAATTTTATTTCTCTATTGCTAAGTTCAACTTGACCACTAGACTGAGGATGATAAGGTGATGCAATTCTATGGTTAACATCATACTTGGCAAGCATTTTACGGAAAGCACCATGAATAAAGTATGAACCACCATCAGTCATTAAATATCTATGGACTCCAAACCTAGGGAAAATAACTAAGCATTTTAATAGAGGTGTTGTGATCAGCACTACTAGTTGGAATAGCTTCTACCCACTTAGTAACATAATCAACAACAATCAAAATATGTGTATACCCGTTAGAGGAAGGAAAAGGTCCCATGTAATCAAAACCCCAAACATCAAATGGTTCAATAGCAAGTGAATAATTCATAGGCATTTCTTGACGCTTACCGATATTACCTATTCTTTGACATTCATTACAAGATAAGACGAACTTACGATCATCCTTGAAAAGGGTAGGCCAATAAAACCCAGACTGCAATACCTTGTGAGTAGTTCTGCCTCCCGCATGATGCCCTCCGTAAGCTTCAGAGTGACATTACTGCATGATTTGTCCCTGTTCATGCTCAGGTACACAACGTCTAATAATACCATCTACTCCTTCTTTATAAAGATGTGGGTCATCCCAAAAGTAATGTCTTAAATCATAGAAGAAATTTTTCTTTTGTTGGTATGTAAAGCTAGGTGGTAAATATTTAGAAATAATGTAATTAGCATAGTTAGCATACCAAGGAGTGTTATGAGAAAAATTTATTGCAGCTAACTGCTTATCAAGAAAACTACCATTAATATGTAGTGGGTCATCAAGGACATTCTCCAACCTAGACAAGTTATCACCTACGGGGTTCTCTGCTCCCTTCCTATCAGTGATATGTAAATCAAATTCTTGTAGCAAGAGAACCCATCGAATAAGCCTAGGTTTAGCATCTTTCTTTTCCATAAGATATTTAATAGCACTATGGTAGGTGTGAACAATTACTTTTGAATCAACAATGTAAGATCTAAATTTATCACAAGCAAACACCATTGCTAATTTTTTTTCAGTAGTAGCATAATTTCTTTGAGCATTGTCTAGAGTTTTACCAGCATAATGAATAACATTTAGTTTCTTATCAACCCTCTGTCCTAGAACAACACCAACAGCATAATCACTAGCATCACACATAATTTCAAAAGGCAAGTTTCTTGAGGTGGTTGAACAAGAGGTGCAGAAATTAAGGCTTTCTTGAGTGTTTCGAAGACTTTTAAATAATCATCATCAAAAACAAAAGGAACATCCTTTTGCAAAAGATTTGTAAGAGGCCTAGAAATTTTAGAAAAGTCTTTGATAAATCTCCTATAGAAACCAGCATGACCTAAGAAACTACGAATACCTTTGATATCTTTAGGACATGGCATTTTCTCAATTACATCAACCTTAGCTTTGTCCACCTCAATACCTCTTTCAGAAATTTTATGGCCCAAAATGATACCTTCATTAACCATAAAGTGGCACTTCTCCCAATTCAAGACAAGATTTGTTTGCTCGCATCTCTGCAAAACTCGATCAAGATTGCATAAACAATCATCAAAAGACTTCCCATAAATGGAGAAGTCATCCATCAAAACTTCAACAATCTTTTCACAAAAGTCAAAGAGTATAGCAGTCATACATCTTTGAAAGGTAGCAGGTGCATTGCATAAACCAAAAGGCATACGTCTATAAGCATAAGTTCCAAAGGGACAAGTGAAAGTGGTCTTTTCTTGATCAGGTTGAGAAACAGGTATTTGTGAAAGACCAGAGTATCCATCAAGGAAGCAAAAATGTGTGAGCTTAGATAATATTTCTAGCATTTGATCAATAAAAAGGCAGGGGGTAATGATCTTTTCTACTTCCTTTGTTTAATTTTCTAAAATCAATTACCATTCTATAGCCTGTAACAATTCTCTATGGAATAAGTTCATTCTTATCATTAGGAACAACAGTAATACCTCCTTTCTTAGGGACACAATGAACATGACTTACCCATCTACTATCAGGTATAGAATAGATTATACCTGCTTCCGGAAGTTTTAATATTTCTGTTCTTACCACTTCCTTCATCTTCGGATTTAACCGACGTTGGTGATCAACAACGGGCTTAGCATCAGGTTCCGTATTAATCTTGTGCTGGCATAGAGTGGGACTAATGACTTTAAATCATCAAGAGTATATCCAATGGCACCTTGGTGCTTCCTTAGAACTCTCAATAATCTTTCTTCTTCATGTTCTAAAAGGTTAGCACTAATAATAACAGGATATATCATCTTCTCATCAAGATAAGCATATTTCGAGGTGTCTGGCAATTGTTTTAATTCAAACACAGGATCATTTTTAGGTGCAGAAGGACCTCCTAGAGTTTTAATAGGTTAATTGTGTTTAAGTAGAGGAGGTTGTTCAAAGAAAATCTTATCTATTTCATTTCTTTCATACATATGTAAATCATTTTCATGGTCTAGCATATATTGTTCTAGATGATCAGTAGGAGGCATAGCAATAGAAGCAAGACCAATTATTTCATCCTTACTAGGCAATTCTTTTTTACGAGGTTTTGTACTAAACTAGGAAAAATTAAACTCATGAGACTTATCACCAAACCTAACACCGACAGTTTGTTTCTCACAATCTATTTTAGCATTAACGGTGTACACGAAAGGTCTACCAAAGATAATGGAACAAGAAAATCAATAGGATATTTCATTTTACCACACAAGACTTCAACATCTCTAACAATCCCAATTGGTGATATAGTACCTCTATTAGCAAGTTTAATAGTAACATCTATGTCTTCTATCTCTGAGGGTGCTATGCCATTAATAATTTCTTGATATAAGGAAAAACGAATAACACTCACGCTAGCACCTATGTCGCACAAACCATGATAACAGTGATCTACTATTTTAACTGAGATAGCGGGCATGCCAACAAAAGGTATATGTTTATCCTTTTTATCGGGTTTGGCAATTCTAGCAGCGTCTTCACAGAAGTAAATAACATGCCCATCTATATTTTCTTCTAGGAGATCCTTGTCCGTAGCAACACTAGGTTATACTTTGATTTGTTCATCAGGTTTAGGTGTTCTAATATAACTTTTGACCATAGTTGATACTTTAGCATGTTCCTTGGTCCTAATAGGGAAAGGTGGTTTCTCAATATAAGCAATAGGAACAACTAGATCAACGTTATAAATAATAGTTTCCTCTTTAGCTAGTACCGGTTCTTTAATTTCTTCTTTAATAGGTGGGTGGTATTTAAAGTACTTCTCATTAGGTATATCAACATGATGATTCACAAAAGGAGGCTACTATCTCAGAATCAAGTCCATATTTAGTGCTAAACTTTTGAAAAGCATCGGTATTCATAAAAGATTTAACACAATCAACCTTGAGCTTAATACCCGACTATTTACCTTCTCGAGTTCCTAATCTTCAGATTTGCGTTTAATTCTTTCCAAAAGATCCCACCGGAATTCAATAGTCTTCTTCATAAAAGAACCAGCACGAGAAGTACCAAGCATGGATCGATCATTATGAGAAAGTCGAGCATAATTTTTTTGGATAATAATTTCTCTTGAGAGCTCATGATTGGGGCATGAATATAACATTGACTTAAGCCTCCCCCAAGCTAGAGCGATACTTTCTCCTTCACGGGTCCAAAAATTATATATGTAGTTCCGATCACGATGAACTAGATGCATAGGATAATTTTTTTGGTGAAACTCCAATTTCAATTGATTCCAATTAGAAGATCCAATATCATCGCATAGCCTATACCATGCCAATGCTTTTCCCTTCAAAGATAAATGGAAAACCTTCTTCTTAACTTCATCTCTGTGTAAACCTATAAGCTTAAACAATCCATAAATTTCTTCCACATATATCAAGTGCATATAAGGATGTTCGGTTCCATCTCCTACATAAGGATTAGCTAGAAGTTTTTCTATCATACCCAAAGGAATTTCATATTCAATATTTTCAGTAGGTGCAGTAGGTTGAGGGGTAACTAATTGCGGTTCCGGTCGAGGTGAAGATACCACGAACAACCCCTCAAGGGATTGTTTTCCATAGTAACATGTCACAGTAAATTTCAGCATGTAGTAATAATTTCTCCTTACCAAGAGCGCTTCACTCCCCGGCAACGACGCCAGAAAACAGCCTTCATGACCCACAAGTATATGGGATCAATTGTAGCCTTTTCGATAAGTAAGAGTGTCGAAAACAACGAGGAGCAGAAGGAAATGACAAGTGGTTTTCAACAAGGTAATGTCTGCAAATGCTGAAATTGTAAGTAACAGAGTAGTTTGATAGCAAGATAATTTGTAACAAGCAAGTAATGATAGTAGTAGCAAAAGTGCAGCAAGGTAGCCCAATCCTTTTGAGAGGATAGGCCAAAATGGTCTCTTATAATAAGCAAAGTGTTCTTGAGGGTACACGGGATTTTCATCTAGTCACTTTCATCATGTTGATTTGATTTGTGTTCGCTACTTCGATAATTTGATATGTGGGTGGACCAGTGCTTAGGTGATGTTCTTACTTGAACAAACCTCCTACTTATGATTAAACCCCTAGCAAGCATCCGCAACTACGAGAAAATTATTAAGAATAAATTCTAACCATAGCTTTAAACTTTTGGGTCCTATCGGTCCCTTACGGAATAGCGCATAAACTAGGGTTTAAGCTTCTGTCACTCTCGCAACCCATCATCTAATAACTACTCCACAATGCATTTCCTTAGGCCCAAATATGGTGTGAAGCGTCATGTAGTCGACATTCACATGACACCACTAAGGGAATCAAAACTTACATACTATCAAAATATCGAACACATATCAAGTTCACATGATTACTTGCAACTTGATTTCTCTCGTGACCTCAAGAACAAAATTAACTACTCGTGATAAACATGCTCAAGATCAGAGGGGTATTAAATATCATAATGGATCTGAACATATAATCTTCCACCAAATAAACCATATAGTAATCAACTACAAGATGTAATCAACACTATAGTCACCCACAAGCACGAATCTATAGTTCCGGTACAAAGATTGAACACAAGAGATGAACTAGGGCTTGAGAGGAGATGGTGCTGTTGAAGATGTTGATGGAGATTGCCATCCCCAAGATGGGAGAGTTTTTGGTGATGATGATAACGATGATTTACCCTCCGGGAGGGAAGTTCCCTCGGCGGAATTGCTTCGCCGGAGGGCAAAAGTTTTCCTACCCAAATTCCACCTTGAGACAGCGGCGCTCCATCCCGAAAGTCCTATCCTTATTTTTTCTAGGTCAAAATTACTTATATACCAGAAGATGGGCACCGGAGGTGGGCTGGGCTGACCACAACCCACCAGGGCGCGCTTGGGGTGACCAGGCGCGCCCTAGTGTATTGTGCTCACTAGGTGGCCCGCTCCGGTGGTTATTTGCTCTAGTATTTCTTATTTATTCCATAAAAATCCTCGTGAGTTTTAGCTCATTTGGAGTTGTGCAGAATAGGTAGCCTGACGTAGCTTATTCAGGTCCAGATTTCCAAATGCCGGAATTCTCCCTGTTTGTTTGTACCTTGCATATTATGAGAGAAAAGGCATTAGAATTACTCCAAAAAGCATTTTTACGGATAAAAACATTATAACTAATAGTAGGTAAATATGATGCAAAATGGATGTATCATAGCTTTCTTTAGCGTTGATATCCTGAAAGCAATCATTGTTTGTTGGGATGCCTGAGTATTGATGTCTTTATGTCAAATTATAGACTATTGCTTCGAATCACTTATGTCTTAATTTTCATGCCATGATTAGATATATGATCAAGTTTGTGCTAGGTAGCATTCCACATCAAAAATTATCTTTTTTATCATTTATCTACTTGAGGACAAGCAGGAATTAAGCTTGGGGATGCTGATACGTCTCAGTCGTATCTATAATTTTTTATTGTTTCGTTCCAATATTATACAACTTTCACATATTTTTGGCAACATTTTATATGATTTATTGGAAGAACCTATTGATCCAGTGCCCAGTGCCAGTTCCTATTTGCTGCATGTTTTTTGTTTTGCAGAAAATCCATATCAAACGAAGTCCAAACACGATAAAAATTTACGCAGAATTATTTTGGAATATATGTGATTTTTGGGACTTGGAATCAACACAAACAGAGCCCCACAGTGCCCACAAGACACCAGGGCGCGCCTTGGTGGGTTGTGCTCTCCTCGGATGCCGGTTGGGTCTCTACTTCTGGTGCAAGGAAGCCTATATCCAGAAAAAAATCGTGTTAAAATCTCAGCACAATCGGAGTTACGGATCTCCGGGAATATACGAAACGGTTTTCGACCAGATCTGGGGAACACGAAACAGAAGAGAACAGAGAGGGAGATCCCATCTCGGAGGGGCTCCCGCCCTCTACCGCCATGGAGGCCATGGACCAGAGGGGGAACTCACCTCCCATCTAGGGGGGTGGGGCAAGGAAGAAGAAGAAGGAGGAGGGGGGCTCTCTCCCCCTCTATCTCGGTGGCTCCGAAGTGCCACCGGGGCAAGGATCGAGACAACGATCTACATCAACAATCTTGCTACCGTCAACACCAACTCTCCCCCCTATATGATGCGTTGTAATACCCCTTCTCCCCACTGCAATCTCTACTTAAACATGGTGCTCAACTCCATATATTATTTCCCAATGATCTATGGTTATCCTATGATGTTTTAGTAGATCCGTTTTGTCCTGTGGGTTAATCGTGATCTTGGTTGGTATGATTGTATATTTTATTTATGGTGCTATCCTACGGTGTCGTCCGTCTCACGCAAATGTGGGGGATCCTCGTTGTAGGGTGTTGCACTATGTCCATGGTTCGCTTATGGTGGGTTGCGAGAGTGACAGAAGCTTAAACCTGAGTAAGTGTGTTATGGCGTATGGGAGTAAAGAGGACTTGATACTTAATGCTATGGTTGGGTTCCACGACCTTAATTATCTTTAGTAGTTGTGGATGCTTGCTGCTAGAGTTCCAATCATAAGTGCATATGATCCAAGTAGACAAAGTATGTTAGCTCATGCCTCTCCCTCATGTAAAATTGCAAGAATGATTACTGGTATTTGTTACCGATTGCTTAGGGACAAATGACTTTCTTGTTGATAAAAGCTATCTACTTTTTTACCTTGCAATTTATTCGTAGTTTTATTCTCGCACAGTACTCGTAGTTTTATTCTTGCAAAATAGTTTCATA
The DNA here is from genome assembly GCF_003073215.2 of Triticum urartu. NCBI lineage: Eukaryota > Viridiplantae > Streptophyta > Magnoliopsida > Poales > Poaceae > Triticum > Triticum urartu. The sequence goes on along the minus strand of NC_053022.1, from coordinate 159,944,328 downwards.
CTTGTTTTAGGTAAAGCAAACATCAAGTGTGCGTAGAATTGTATCGGTGGTCGATAGAACTTGAGGGAATATTTGTTCTACCTTTAGCTCCTCATTGGGTTCGACACTCTTATTTATCTAAGAAGGCTGCAAACGATCCGCTATACTTGTGGGTTATCACCATGGCCTTAGGAGCTTCTTCAAATGAGTCAATCTCTTCTTGAAGCTTATCCTTTCCTTTTAGCTTGCGGTCTTGTGGTGGAAGATCATCTTGAGCTTGTGTTCCCTTGAAATAAGTGGGGTCATACTTCTCTTGTTGAGGAATGAACTTCGTCTTGGGGTATTGATCTTCTTCCCACTCAACTCCATTGGCATTTAACTTTCATTCAAAACCAACACTTTGGTTCTTCCGGTGCCTTCCTTGCTTGCGTACAATTTCCTCAAATTGCTTACTCTCGGCAAGGCTCTTGTAAATACCTTTCTCTATAATTCCCTTCAATAAGTTGTTTTCTTAATCAAGCGTAACTTGGCTAAGAGAATCATTAGTGGAATCAAGAGAACTACTATAAGCAACAATATTGGATTTAACATGGTTATTGTTACTACTAGAGGAAGAATCTTTCTTGCTCTTGTTGCTAGATTTTACTTGTGGCATATAAGTAGACAAGAGGAGACGCTTGGCAAGATAATAAGAACTCTTCCTTTGAAGATCATCATTGATAGCTTTTAGAAACTCATGCTCTTGCTCTAAACTTAGCTTCTTGAAGTGTAGCTTCTCATGAGTCCTTAGGAGCTCTCTATGATCCTCTAGAGTTGTTTCATGAGCTGACTTAAGAGTGTTTAGTTCTTTAGTTAGACGCTCAATCTCCTTCTTATCATTGTCATTCATTTCATCTTGATTAGCATGATTAATAGCAAGTTCATCATAGTTTTCATCACTAGTGTTTTCAAAAAGTAAATCATCATCACCTAGCAAATCATCTTCATCACTATTGAAATCAACATACTCGGGGTGTGATACCTTAGGGTCTTTAGCCATGAAGCATCTTCCAATTCCTTTATTTGGTGAGTCACATATGCCATAGGAGTTGGATGACACAAGTGCAAGACCAGCAACACCTTCATCTTGAATATAGTCGGAGTCAGAGTGATAGCTTCTCTCGGAGTAGTTGTCGGAGTCGGAACCGGATACACATTCACCAATGTGAGCTTGATGTCTTCAAGTTGTGTAGCTCTTTGATGACTTGTCCTTCCTTTATGAATCCTTGCTTCTATGAGAGGGCCTTCGTTCATAATGATCATCTCTACTCCTTCCCTCTCTTGGAGGTGATTCATCTCTTCAACTCCTCCTTTTTGGCAAATCTTCTCTTTTCTTGCAGGGAGCCGTACACTCATTGGAGTAGTGTCCGGGTCTTCCACAATTGTAGGAATTACGATCACGACTAGAAGATCTTTTGTCATTGTAGGACATTGACTTGGAGATTCTCTATTTGCTTCTATTCTTTTAGAACTTGTTGAAGGTATTTACCGTTAAGCTCAATTCCTCATTCGGGACTTGCTTCTCACTTGATGTTGTAGGAGCATCACTTGAAGCTTTGTAAGCACCACTTGACTTGTTGTGGAGCTCTTCCTTATCCTTGAGTGACATCTCATGAGCACCAATTCTACCAATGACTTCCATGGGCTTGAGATCTTTCTAATTGGGCATCATTTGGATGAAGGTGCACATGGTAACATATTTTCCATTCAAGGCTCTTAGGATCTTCTTGATGATGAATTTGTCGGTCATCTCTTCACTTCCTAAGCCGACAATCTCATTTGTGATGAGAGCAAGCCTAGAGTACATTTCAGTGACTCCTTCACGATCCTTCTTGAACTTGTCAAGTTGACTTTGAAGCACATCCAACTTGGATTCCTTGACGGACTCGGTACCTTCGTGCATATCAACCAAAGTGTCGGTGTTCTGGGAACGGGGGACCCCAGACTTGCCTGCCTGCGGCCCGCGGCATGGCTGCTCCAGCGGCCCCGTATGGCCCATCTTCACCATCAAACACCCAAGACCCTCGCGAAGGGCCAAGCCTTGCGAGGCGGACGACGCAAGACCTCCTCAGGGGAGGCCTCACCAGGCTGGCTCGCGAGGAGCGGAGAGATCAAGGCAAGGCGAACCTCGCAAGGTTCCAATGATGTAAGCCATGACGATCAAGGCCAGGCGGGCACCAGCAAGAGCAGTGTCCTTGCTTCCTCTTTGGTGCGAAGGAGTCGAGCGCAGGCGAGGAGTTCCAAGGCATCAGGCAAAGGTTTCCATATCGATGCAACAAGACCGAGATCAGCAGGACGGCAGGACGGAGGTCACCGTGGAGCCCAAGACGGCGTCACCACCAGAGCCTTTGGCAGGCGAAGACTACTTTTGTCAGGATAACTTGTACTAGTTGTCTCCCTTTGGATTTGGCCGTTGTGGGATCCCTTCCCGCTCAATATTTGGTAAGAGGACCAAGGCCGCTATAAATAGGACTAGCCACCATAGAAAGAGGAAACGGGTGAAGGAGAGGATCCAGATCATCCTCAAACACACAAGCTCACTAAGCCCAAGAACACCTCTACTCAGGAGGTTGTTCTTCCCTTGTAACTGTTCATCCACAGCCCAAGAGGCAATCCACCACACCACACTGGAGTAGGGTATTACACCACAACAGTGGACCGAACCCGTATAAATCTTGTGTCTAGTGTTCTTCGGGTCCGTCGAAGCTAGGCCATGAGATCGTTGAGTGTGCAAGCTAGAGAGGGGGGAGATCTTCGTGCGCACCCCAGTGTTTGAACCTCAAGGGTTTTGCCGGAACCCGAAATCCAACATTTGGCGCGCTAGGTAGGGGTGCGTCGAAGCCTTCTTCTTCGTCGATCCACGCATCATTGCTCAACCAAATTCATGTGTCGGATCACGGGTTCCGGCAGACCCTTAAGGTATGAACACTGGGGTGCGCGGGAAGGTTTTCTCCCTATCAATCCACGCCCTAGCTCTCTAAGATCTTGCGGACGAACTCGACGAACTCACAACACAAAAAGACACAAGATTTATACTGGTTCGGGCCACCGTTGTGGTGTAATACCCTACTCTAGTGTGGTGGTGGTGGATTGCCTCTTGGGCTGATGATGAACAGTACAAGGGGAAGAACAGCCTCCTGAGGTTGAGGTGTTCTTGTGCTTGCTGAACTTGTGTGGGCAGGATTCCTCTCGATCTGATCTTGACTCGATCCCCCTCTATTGGGGTGGCTAGTTCTACTTATATAGGCCCTGGTCCTCTCCACAAATATTGAGCGGGAAGGGAGCCAACAACGGCTGATTCGAAAAGGGGACAGCTAGTACAGGCTATCCCGACAAAAGGTGGTCTTCACCTGCAAAAGGCTCTGGTGATGACGCCGTCTTGGGCTCCATGGTGACCTCCGTCTTGCCGTCCTTCTAGTCTTGGTCTTGTTGCACCAATATGGAAACCTTTGCTTGATGCCTCGATACTCCGCACATGCGCTTGTCCCCTTAGCACCAAAGAGGAAACAAGGACGCCGCGCCCGCTGGCACCCGCCTAGCGCCCGCCTGGTCTCGATCATCATGGCTTATGTCACGAGGGCCTCGCGAGGTTTTCCTTGCCTTGATCTCTCCACCCCTCGTGAGCCTTCCTGGCGCGGCTGCTCCTGAGGAGGTCTTGCCTCGTCCGCCTCGCGAGGCTTGGCCCCTCGCGAGGGTCTTGAATGCCTTGTCGATGAAGATGGGCCGTACAGACCTTCCATCCTAGACATGCCGTGGGCCGCAGGCAGGCAAGTCTGGGGACCCCTGTTCCCAGAACGCCGACAGTAGCCCTCGGGCCCAAGGCGCGCTTAGGCTTGGCTTCGAGGCGAAGCCAAAGGGTCAAGCGCGGAGCGCCACGTACCCCAAAAGCCTGCGGCCTCGGTGGCCGCGTGGCAGTTGATTGGACGTGGGTGTCTCCGCTCCCCACGCTGCCTCGGCAACTGCCTGACTTGACAAGTCCCTGCGACATGCAAGGAAAACCATCATTACCTATGATCGTGGGGGGCGCTGGTTGGCCTTCTCCTATTATATATGAGGAAGGGAGCAGAGCCCTCGTCCCCCACTTCTTCCCATTCCGTCTGCTTCTTCCTCCTCTACTCCACCGCCGACTCCAATGGCGCCGTCGAAGAGGTTCTCCACCGTGGAGAAAGGAAAGGCCCCTCGCGAGGGGCTCGTCTCCCCGGCGCCTAAACGGGGATGCGGCCGTCCCCGCAAGCACACCACAACTCCTGCCGTGGCCCCCTGCTCCAGCGGTAGCGCCACTTCATGTGGCGGGGGTCGATCCGGTCGTGCCAGCCCCGTCAATGAGGGGAGACGTGCCGTGGTTGCATGGCCTCCCCGGCCACGCTTCCACTCGGCAGAGGTGCTGCCGGAGTTCATTGTCTAGTCGGTGGATCCGGCCGGCAACTGGCTCCAGCTTCCGCCCTTGTTTGTCGACGAGCTGCGGGCCCCTGGTGCAGGCGGGCTCTGGCTGCAGGCGGACGGTTGCTGCAGTAGGGCTTCCTGGGTCGCGGTTGAAATCTCTACCACGGGCAACATAGCTTTGGCCCGCGGTTGGCAGACGTTCGCCCGCGCGCGCGACCTGGGCAAGCGGTGCACCCTCCATTTCAAGTGTGACGGTGATGCGACCCTCTATGTGAGGGTGTTTGGGGAAGATGGTCGCCGCGCCGGGTGCCACCCTGAGATGAACGACGACAAGGAGGTGCTTGGTCTCGGCGATGGCCGCGACGAGGGCTAGCCCGCCGGCCGCGCCTCGTCCAACTACGCTGGCTCTTCTCTTGGCCAATGCTCCAGCAGCGGTGGCTACGACCGACCGCCACGCCATCGCCCTCGCTTCGAAGGTGGTAGCGGGTCGTCCCGTCACCACGCCTCCGTGAAGCGCAAGGAGGGATCCGGCTAAGCTCGGGACGTCGCTGGAGGCCTACCCCCGCGGTTCACTGCAACGCCGTTTTTGCTTTGCTCCTCTTTTCTTTCCTGCATCAAAACGAAACCAACATGGGCCCCGATGGGCGTGTATCAAACTGTGATTCCTCAATCATTACGCTATGCTTGTTATTTCTGTGTTGTGTTGTTTATTTTGTGCGGAGATAACTTAGCCTGGCGCGTTCGGGGTAGCCTCTTCTTCACAAGGCACTTGTCTCCTTGTGCCCGTCTTGGTTTAGTGGTTGCTCAGGAACTGCAAAAAATTTGTTGTTAGGAAGCTCGCTTGGAGACTTATCGTTTACCTGAGCCTTGACCCAGTGCTTCACATCACGGTACCCGAGGGGCATGGATTAGGAGAGATGTGCCAGCTTGTGGGCTCGAACGAGGGTGCCTCGCGAGAAAGCAGACCGAAGGCAGAGAGAAGGACCAACACAAGAGGAAGAAACCCTCACGAAGGCGCCTGCCTAGCCCCCTCGCGAGGTATGCGAGAGAGAGAACGCAAGCGAACTGGATTCAGAAAAGGCGGCAAAAGGCGACAGGGCCAAATTAGCAAGGAACACCAGAAGCAAACTTCGATTAAAAGAAGGCGAGCCAACTACGGAAAGCAAATGAAAAGCCGCGTCTGACACCTAGTCTAATCTTCGATGTCTTCTCACCAGCGCGGAGCTAAGTGCTGCCACTAGGCGTGGGAGGGAGCCCCCGAGGCCCGAGGGCGGCTCTCCGGAGACTTCGGGGCATGTACAGCCCCACTCATTATTACGTGAGAGTGTCACGGGCGGCGATTCTTCACAGGCACCGGGCCTTCTTCACAGGCACTGGGCCTTTCTTCACAGGCACTGGGCCTTGCTTCACAGGCACTAGGCCTTGCTTCACAGGCACTGAGCCTTGCTTCACAGGCGCTGGACCTTGCTTCACAGGTGCTAGGCCTTGCTTCACAGGCGCTGGGCCTTGCTTTATGGATAGCATTTCCGGAGGTGCTGGATGTTCCAAGCGTTCTGGATGGGCACCCTGTCCTGCGTCTCCAGGCACGCGGCGCCATGCCTGGTGATATAGAAGACCCTCAATGGGCCCTCCCACATGGGTGAGAGCATGTGCAACCCTTCCCTGGAGAGGACCCGCCTCAGGACGAGCTCGCCTGCCTCGAGCGTCCTGGAGCGGATGTTGCGGCAGTGGTACCGCCGCAGCACCTGCTGGTACCTTGCCACTCTGAGTGTAGCTTCGCGGCGTCGTTCCTCCCCTAGTACAAGATCCATCCCCCGTGTGGTGTCCTGCTGGGTTTCATCGAACGCCAGGACCCGTGCGGAGCGATGTTTGACCTCGTGAGGGAGGACCGCTTCGGCTCCGTAGACGAGGAAGAATGGGGTCTCGCCCGTCGGCTTATTTGTGGTGGTGCGGATGGACCACAACACGGATTGGAGCTCGTCGTGCCAGCCCCTGCCGCAGGCCTCGAGCTTCTTCTTGAAGGTCCTGGTCTTGAGGCCTCTCAGGACCTCCGCGTTGGTGCGTTCAGCCTGGCCATTGCTTCTGGTTTGCGCCACCGAAGCGTAGCAGATCTGCGTTCCAAGGTTAGCACAGTATGTTTTGAAGAGGTTACTTGGTGAACTGTGAGCCATTGTCGGTGATGATGCAGTTCGGGACCCCGAAACGGCTCACGAGGCCCTTGATGAACTTGACCATGGAACCAACTGGGATGGTGCGGACAACATCCACTTCCGCCCACTTGGTGAACTTGTCGATGGCAACGTAGAGGTAACGGTAGCCCCCGGCACTCGAGGGAATGGGCCCAAGATATCCAGCCCCCAGACTGAGAATGACCACGTGAGCGGTATAGTCTGGAGGCCCTGAGCTGACTGATGGATCTGCTTGGCGTGGAACTGGCAAGCTTCGCAGGACTTCACCAGCTCAGCTGCTTCGTTGAGCACCGTGGGCAAGTAGAACCCACTTCGGAACACCTTGCCGACAACAGTTTGTGATGACGAGTGGCGTCCGCAGTTGCTGTCGTGTATGTCCATCAGCAACTCCTTCCCCTGGTCCCTGGAAATGCAATGCAGCGAAACATCATTTGGTCGCTTCCTGTACAACTCACCGTCCCTGATGTAGTATGCCGTGGCTTGACGGGCCACAGGCTCTGCGTCCTCTTCCTTCTCCGGTAGCGCCCCTTGCATCAGATATTCCTTGAATTCCTTGGTCCAACATCCCTCCTGAGGATCGAGCGCCAAGAGCAAGCGAGCTCCTGAGGTTGGTCCACAAGTTGGGGCTCTCGTGGCTGGAGGTTGTGAGAGCTCTTCCCGAGGCCGCGCCGTGCTTGAAAGTGGTGGCGTCGCTGATGGCTTGAAGATCCGCTCCTCGAAGATGCTGGGCACTTGGGGCTACCGCTTGGATGCCCTCCTGGCGATGTCGCCGGCTTCCTTGTTGGTACCACGGGGCACATGCTGCACCTCTAGGCCTAGGAACTGTTTTTCCATCTTACGTACTTCTCCGAGGTACGCCTCCATGTGCTCGTCCTTTGGCTCATACACTTTGTTGGAGAAGTTGACGAGGGCTGTGAGTCGCCCTTGATGGCGAGGCGCTTTACTCCTAGAGCTGCTGCGGCCTTCATGCCAGCTATGAGACCTTCGTATTCTGCGATGTTGTTGGAGACCTTCTCGCCCTGCTGAAAGCAGAGCTGCACAGCGTAGTAGAGCTTGTCCTGCGTGGGCGAGATGAGTACTACTCCAGCCCCCGTGCCCTGGTGCGCGAAGGCACCATCGAAATACATGACCCATCCGTCGGGCGCCTCACTTCCCGGCGAGGTAGAACGGTCCTCGCCTACCTCCAGTGCTGGGGCGTCCGTCCATTCCGCCACGAAATCAGCGAGTGCGGCTCCCTTGATGACCCTGGTGGTGCTGAACTCCAGCTGGAATGCCTGCAGCTCGATGTTCCACTCGGTGACCATTCCGGCAGAGTTGGGGCTCCAGAGCACCCTCTTCAACGGGTAGGCCGAGACGACTTTGATGGGGTGGCCCTGGAGGTAGTGCCGCAACTTGCGTGAGGCCACTAGGAGCGCAAGCAGGAGCTTCTGAGGCATGGGATAGCGTGCCCTCGCGGCCTGCAGCACCGTGCTGACGAAGTACACCGGATGCTCCATGAGGACCGGCGCGTTGGTGAGGCTCGCATCTTGTGCAGGCTGGGGTGCCTCTTGTGGTGGTGGAACCCCTAGCGCCTGGTCTCTTGCGGGAATCTCTACGGCATAATCTTGCCGAGATTGGTCTTCTGTCGCTGCCGCTATGGCTCTTGCTGCGCCTTCCTGATCTTGAGTCATCTCGGCTAGTGACATAGCTGGGCGCGGTGCGCATTGGGCCCGGTGCTCCTCCTGAACCACCACTAGCGCAGCGTTGGCGGAGTATGGAGTAGCAGCAAGATAGAGTACTAGAGGCTCGAGAGGTCGTGGCGCCACCAACACTGGTGGGCTGGTCAGGTATCTCTTGAGGTCTTGGAAGGCTCGGTCGGCCTCCGAAGTCCACTCGAACGGGCCCTTCTTCTTCATCAGCTTGAAGAAGGGTAAGGTGAGCTCTCCTAGCTTGGAGATGAAGCGCCCCAATGCAGTCACCCCACCAGCCAGCTTCTCCATTTCCTTGAGGGTCTGCGGCGGACACATGCCCTCGATGGCCTTGATCTTCTCCGGGTTCACCTCTATCCCTCTGTGTGACAGGAGGAATCCCAGCAGCTTGCCGGAAGGGGCGTCGAACACACACTTATCTGGGTTAAGCCGCAAGTTCACCTGGCGCAGGCTCCCGAAGGTCTCCTCCAGGTCTTGGATCAAGGTTTTCACCTCCTGAGACTTCACCACTATGTCGTCGACGTAGGCCTCCGTGTTTCACCCGAGATGCCTCCCTAAAGCGATGTGCATCAGCCGCTGAAAGGTCGCGCCCACATTGCACAGGCCGAAGGGCATGCAGGTGTAACAGTACACCCAACACGGGGTCAGGAAGGCTGTCTTCTCTACGTCTTCCACCGCCATCTTGATTTGGTGGTACCCCGAGAACTCATCCAGGAAGCATAGTAGGTCGCACTCGGCGGTGGAGTCGACGATCTGGTCGATGTGCGGGAGAGGGAATGGAACTTGTGGGAACGCCTTGTTGAGGTTGGTGAAGTCAAAGCACATTCGCTCCTTCCCGCCTTTCTTCGGCACCACGACTGGGTTCGCCAGCCATTCGGGGTACCTAACCTCACGAATGGCACCTGCCGCCTCCAGCTTGCGGGTCTCTTGGATGATGAAGGCCTGCTTCTCCATGGACTGCCGCCTTGCTCGCTGCTTCACAGGGCGCACATTGGGGCATACCCTCAAGTGGTGCTGAATCACCTCTCTCGGGACCCCCACGGGCTGATTGGGCTCCCATGCGAATATTTCCTTGTTCGCGCGCGAGAACTTCACCAATGCTTCCTCCTAGCTGGGGTTGAGGCTGGCGCCTATGGTGAAGGTGGCTCCTAAGGGGCCATCCTCGTCGACCGGCACATGCTTGGTTTCTGCCTTATCTTGGGTGAACAATTGCTTCTTCTTGGTTGGCGCGGCCTCCTTATCCTTGGGGGCCCCGGCGCCAACGGGTTGCGCCACCGCAGTGGTCCTGAAGGCAAGTTTGAGTGCCATCATGGCCTCCTTGGTGTCCCCCTTGATGGTAAGGACACCTTTGCTTCCAGGCATCTTCATGAGGTTGTAGGCTGGATGATTCGCCGCCATGAACTGGGCCAGAGCCGGGTACCCGAGTATGGCGTTGTACGGGAGGCCGATGTGGGCGATGTCGAAGCCGACCAGCTCGGTGCGGTAGTTGTCGCGCGTAACGAAGGTGACGGGGAGGCGGATCTGTCCCAGGGAGCGGGCAGCGCCGCTACCAACTCCTGAGAAAGGCTTGCTAAGGCTGAGATGCTTGAGCGGCACATGAAGAAGGCTGAAGGCCTCCATGGAGAGCATATTGAGGCCGATGCCGCAGTCGATGAGGGTCTTGGTGACGGCCACGTTGCAGATGGTGGGCGTGCAGAGCATCGGAAGCATGCCTGAGCCAGTGGTGGTGATGGGGTGGTCTTCTGAGCTGAAGGTGAGGTCGGCCTCAGGCGCGACCCAGCCCGGCGGGGCTCCCGAGCACGTGGAAGCGGCCGATCTGGCGGAGGAATGGCTTGATGTGGCGCTCTAAAGGCGGCACCTGTGAGCCGCCTAGCAGGGTCGCGACCGCGTGGTGCGCCGATGCCGCGTAGCACGCAATGAAGAGGTCGCGGAGTGTTGACACACGAACACATCACGTGTACCCTTGACACCGGGGGTGATGCACCGCAGCTCACGTCGAAGGAGACCTGACCGATAGCGCGATACGCAAGACAGTCAACGAGCGCTTTTGCAGACCCGAAAACCCCACACCCCCGGGAGGGACCCCGTCTATGGGCTGCCCTAGGTCGATTCGCTCACCCCTAGAGCCTCGGGATTCGCAGCTCTCAAACACGAAGAACAGCGAAGAATGAGAGATAAAAATGGTGGAGAGATAAAACATAGATGAAAAAGTAGTATATTGATTTGTTTGATTGTGTGTTGTTTCAATCGGCCGTCACCCCCAACATATATAAGAGGCGGCTGGACTTCCCATACAAGCAAAGGATTTATCTAGGCTTTCCTTACAAGAAAATTACATCAATTCACGTTCAAAACCCTAGTCAAATTCGGACAGATTTTATCCGAACTTTCCAAAACTGCTCGGTTTAAACTGGCTGTACTTTGAGGGTTCTTTTCATGGTGACAAACAACCTCGGATGGAAACGAGCTCAAAAGCGGGCTCTAACTTTTGCATACAACCTCGGATTGAGACGATCTTTATATCAAAATCGATCGTTTCGACGAGACGCACAACTTCCGTGTAGGACGTTCCTCCATCTAAGATCATCTGAATTAGCTTCTGAGCCCATCTTCAACTTCTCGTCGGCTTGACTATCACAACCTCCACCTCGGCATGCCTTCCACCCGGGTAAGCTTCCCGCACCGACAAGGTTTCACCCCGGCAAGATTTTTACACCGGCAAGGGTTCCTCCCTAGCTTGGCAAGGTTTCTACCCCGGCAAGAGTTCCTCCTCGGCAAGGTTTCTCCCTCGGCAAGATTTCACACCGGCAAGCTTCTCCGCCGGCAAGCTTTCCACGCCGGCAAGCTTCTCCGCCGGCAAGATTTCCACGCCGGCAAGCCCTCACATCGGCAAGGTTTACCCTGGCAAGGTTTCATTCAGCCAGCAAAGGCCAAATACTTTCTCACTCAGGGCCGGCCCGCGAAGTGTTGCCTCTGACTTTTGCATACGAACCCGGATTCGTGACCATGCCAAAATCTGGTGTCAACACATGCCCCCCTGTTTTTCGGCAAAGCTTGTGTGCCGAAAAATAACTTGTATTGTGTTTGTTCTAAGGACAATGTCAACACTCCATCGGCCATTTATTTTCCTTAGGACGATAATCAGGTATCGGCCATGTTTGTGCTAAGGGCGATAATCACATATCGCATATTGCCCACTTAGGATTCTTGCCACACACTTGGGTGGTATTTCTTCAAGTACTTGCCATTGAGAGCTCGAGGTAACAGTGCCCCTTGGACGAATTCCACCAAATAAGAGTTTCCGGGAACTATTCTTGCAATTCTAAAAGGACCTTCCCAACTTGGAGACCACTTCCCGAATTTTCTGTCTCTCGAACCAATCGGGAGAATTACTTTCCAGACGAGATCGCCAACTTGAAAATTCTTCAACTTAACTTTCTTATTGTAAGCCCTTGCTACCCTCAACTTGTCTCTCTCTATGGCCTTCAAAGTAGCCAAACGTTTATCGGCAACTTCGTCAATGTTATCCATCATTAAATTATAAAAGTCTACTGCCGATAAATCATTTTGCTTGGCTATTCTCAAAGCATTCAAATTTACCTCCACCAGTAAAACAGCCTCTTGACCATATACTAGCTCATATGGAGTCACCTTCGTAGCACCATGCCTTGAGATCCTATGTGCCCACAAAGCCTCAGACAACAACTCATGCCATCTCCTTGGATTATCCTCAATCTTCTTCTTGATGAGTTTGATTAAAATTTTATTGATAGACTCAGCTTGTCCATTGGCTTGGGCATAATATGGAGAGGAATTGAGCAACTTTATGTTATAAGATTCGGCAAATTCTCCGACTTGGTGTGATATAAAAGATGAGCCTTGATCTGTAGTCAACATTTGAGGAATGCTGAATCTATGAATAATGTGCTCGGTGATGAATTTAATTACCTCCGCATGTGTCATGTTCTTGAGAGGTACTACTTCAGACCATTTAGTGAAATAATCGGTTGCCACCAATACGAACCGATGCCCCTTTGAGGAAGATGGATGAATTTGTCCAATGAAGTCTAAACCCCATCCTCTGAAAGGCCATGGATTGATAATGGGATGTAACATAGCAGCAGGAGCCAACTGAATATTACCAAATTTTCGACAAGCTTCACACCCTTTGTAATATCTGAAGCAATCATTGATCATAGTCGGCCAATAAAATCCAGGACGTCGTAGCAACCATTTCATCTTGGGAGCCGATTGATGAGTGCCACAAATACCTTCATGGACCTCCCCCATAGCAACTCTCGCTTGGTCCTCGTCCAAGCACTTTAGAAGAACATCATCAACCATTCGGCGATATAGATCATCATCTCTCATTGTATACTTGAAAGCCATCCGCCGAAGACCCTGTCCACCCTTCTACTAGGATCACACAAATAATCAACAATGGGTTTCCTCCAGTCTTGACTTTATCCTGCATTGAATATTTCATTAGTGGCCGAAACGGTGGGCTCCGGTTCGGCCACCCCTACATCGGCAAGACTAGACATCGGCTTTTCAGAAATATGAAACATGCCATGATCAACATGGTAGGCGGATGCCTATTGTGCCAACTCATTTGCTTTCCAATTGTCATGTCTAGATATATGAGCAATGCTAAAACAATCCAAAGTAGAAATTATATCTAGACATTTATTAAGATAAACATTAAGTGATTCGTCCAAACACTGAAAGACTTTGGATATTTGCTGCACCACTAGTAACGAATCACCATAAGCCTCAATATGTGTAACACCTATAGCAAGCAACATCTCTAAACCGAATAACAATGCTTCATATTCGGCTTGATTATTTGTGCAAAAATATTCTAAGCGGCATGAGGCTTCAAAAACAGCACCATGAGGAGATATGTAAACAATACCAACACCTTGGCCATTGCTACAAACCGAACCATCAAAATATAATCTCCATGGTACTAATGAGGCAAGGTTTATATCAATGTCGTACTTGTCATCAATCCGATGTTCAACAATAAATTTAGCAACGATTTGGCCTTTCATGGATTCTAGAGATTCATAAGCCAAATCATATTCAATCAAAGCATAAGCCCACTTGCCAATTCTACCACTAAGAATTGGCCTATGCAACATGTATTTAATGACATCGGTTTGACAAGCTACTATACAAGCACTCGGCACTAAATAATGTCTCAATTTTGTGCAAGCATAATATAAGCATAGACATAGTTTCTCAATAAATGTATACCTTGTCTCGGCGTCCGATAAGCGTCTGCTCAAATATGTAATAGCATGCTCTTTTCCCTCGGTTTCTTGAGTCAAAACAGCACCAATAACTCCTTCTTCTGCTGCAATGTAAAGCCTGAAGGGTTCCCTATGCTTGGGTGCTTTCATCACCGGAGGAGTGCACAAATAATTCTTGATCATATCAAATGCTTCTTGCTGTTTTGCCCCCCAAGTGAAATCAGCATCATTCTTTAACTGAAGGATAGGAGTAAACACATCAACCTTCCCTGACAAATTAGCTATGAACCTCCTCAAGTAATTAACCTTGCCAAGGAACTTTTGCATATCTCTCTTGCATGTTGGAGCTTCCACTTTTTGTATGGCCTCTATCTTTTTGGGATCAATCTCTATGCCATCTTCATGAATAATGAAACCCAAAAACTTGCCAGCTGACACGCCGAATGCACACTTTAAAGGATTCATCTTCAGTCCATACTTTTTCATTCTTTCAAAATCTAAACGCAAATCAGCCAAGTGAGATTCAAAAGCATCCGATTTGACAACAATATCATCAATATAAACTTCAAGTATGACACCGAGTAAATCATGAAAAATCAAATTCATAGCCCTTTGATATGTGGCACCAGCATTTTTTAATCCGAATGTCATCACTGTCCACTCGAATAAACCAAGGAAACCAGGGCATCAAAAAGTTGTCTTGTACATGTCCTCTTTGGCCATAAAAATTTGATTGTATCCGGCATTACCATCTAGAAAGCTAATAACCTTATGTCCAGAAGCATCATTAATAAGCATATCGGCTATTGGCATGGGATACTCATTTTTGGGTGTAGCCCTATTCAAATCTCTGAAGTCAATGCATACTCTCAACTTGCCGGATCCTTTCTTCTCCACTGGGACAATGTTAGAAATCCACTCGGCATACCTGCAAGGTCTAATAAAATTAGCTTTAAGCAAACGACCGATCTCTTCCTTGATCCGGTCATATGTTTTTGGATTAAACTTTCTGGCCAATTGTTTATATGGTCTAAAACCAGCCTTTATAGGTAACCGATGCTCCACTAGCTCTCGGTTTAAACCTGGCATCTCATGATATTCCCATGCAAAGCAACAAACATATTCTTTCAATAGCTCCATCAACTTAGCTTTATGATCGGCTCTTAAATTTGCATTTACAAATGTCGGCCTAGGAGTTGAACCATCTCCTATATCTATCTCTTCTAATGGATCGGCCGATGTAAAACCTTGTCCTAATTTATCCATATCATCTAACTCTTCTATGGACTCATACATATCATTCTCATTGGACCGATATTCTACAAGTCGCTTTTGTAACCACTCTGAGTTAGGATCCATTTAAACATATCATACCTTGGAGCACGAAACCATTCTTGGTTGCGCTGAGAAAATCGAACTCTGACAAGTCACGTCCCGTCAAGCAAGTAGCATTTGGGTGTTGCCAATCCACCGATGCCTCGGCCAAAGCAACACAGGCCGAGTTATCCGCATGGATGACTTCCACTTCATCATCAACCCACTGGATCAAAAACTGGTGCATAGTGGATGGCACGCACTGGTTTGCATGAACCCAACCACAGCCTAGTATGACGTTGTAGTTACCTTGCACCTCAGCGACAAAGAATGCGGTAGCCAAAGTTTTACTTCCCACCATGAGCTCCACATACATAACACCTCTGGCTTCAGTTTTCTCTTTGCCTTCAAATCCATTGAGCACCATGTTGGTCTTTATCAACTCTTCATCATGCAGACCCAATTTTTTGAAGACCGAACATGGCATAAGATTCACCACAGCACCACCATCAACAAGCATCCGAGTGAGTGGTGACCCATTGATATGACCTCTGAGATATAACGGTTTCAGATGCGTTACTGGGTCTTTTGGCTTCTCAAATATTGCGTTTTTAGGGCCAAAATCCAGCTGAGCCACATCCCCTTCCTCATCTACAGCACGAAACTCAGCGGGTAAGTAATACACCATATTAATATCCATAACTTCATGAACCGGTGTAGACGCATAATCTAACATATCCTCTTCTTCCTCCAGTGTATCCACCGATTCTGAAATTTGTTCGAGCGAAGAGGCAGCAATAGGTAACGCAGACGATGCAATGAGTACACCATCCTCCTTTGGTGGTGTAGGTGTTGCTGTGATAGGTGTAGAAGCGACTGCATCTTGTATTTGCTTAGGCCTCCACACTTGTTTTGTAGGCACCATGGGCCGAGTGTCATTGAACAACTTATCCCTTTGCTTCTCGGCTTCTTGTTCTGTCATCTCTTGACTTCTTAACCTCTGTAGTTTCCTCTTTTGTGTTTTTGTCAGCCCTGGAGGACACCACTTTGGCTAAGTGTATTTAGGATCTCTCATCTTTATTTGGCTGATGTTTCCTTCAAGGTCATTAGCCGAGTGCTTTGGCACGATAGCAAGTATCAGCTCAGTCGGATTGCTATGCATAATCAGTTGTTGTATGGTGAATGTTTCGGTGCCCAAGATGAGTGAGCCGGCATCGGTTTTTTCCTTGCCTTTGCTTGACTCGAGTGTTGCAGCACTTGGCGACTTAACACGCCATTCTTGTTTGCCGACCCTTTTTTGATTATCTTGCACTGGCCGATTGACACTATTGTTCAAACGGCCTCATGTGGGATAAGAAAGTCTCTCATGAACGGGCCTCCTTTGTTCTGCCCAACTAGGATGAAAAGCATAAGGGGCCATCGGGGGCTGCCACCATCCTCCATTGAAGTCTCCCATGTAATATGGTACACAGGGGAGAGGCGGTACCCATGGTCCTGGCGCCCATGACCCATATGGCCTTGCATCATGCTGAAATTCTTCCCGAGGACGTGACCTTGAGCGCTTCAAATTTGGTGACCGGTTAGAGCTAGAACCCACTGCATGATTGGCATACTTGGACAGCAACATATCAAAAGTTGGCTTGATTTTCTTGCGCTCCACTTTAGCTTCATTCATCTTCCACTTACCAACTTCTGGACTTTTGGGCTTGAAATTTAACACGAGTATTTTCTTGCGCTTGCGGTTTCCCCCCGAGTGTAGGATTCTTGATGTTGATTTTGATTATCTCCTTGCCACCGGGTTGCTTGTCAAGCACAACATGTCTCCCCAAGACCTTGCTGCCCTCCTTGTCTTTCCTGGGCTCACCAATAATGACATTAGTTTTATTAGCAGATTCGGCTACCTCCGGCCGAATGAGTAGCTTCTTCCCCTCCAAATCCATGGTATTCATTGGAAAAGGTTGTTTATCAACTTGCATCTCAGAAAAGTTCAATCGTCCGTCATTAATGGCCGATTGTATCTGTCGTCGAAAAACATTGCAATCATTAGTAGCATGAGAAAAAGAATTATGATACTTGCAATAAGCGCGCTATTTCAGCTCTTCAAACGGCGGTAAAGTATGAGATATTCTAATAATCTTAGCCTGCAGCGAAGCACCAAATATTCTATCACACTTAGCAATGTTAAAAGTAAACTTCATCTCTTCATCATGATTCTTATGAATCGGTTTCAGATCATTGCAAGTAAAGGGTTTGGCCTTAGATGGCCTAACAAACTCAGTCGAAAAAACATCACCCTCATCGCCCGAGTGATCACTATCATATTCCACCATATTCATCTTTGGACGATCGGCTTTGTATCTATGCACTTCTTTGAGGTCTTTGCTTCGGCTTTCCTGAGCCAAAGCCCTTTGTAAGACTTGGTTGATATTTAAGAACTCATAGACTTCTAGCTTTTCTCTAATGGGAGTTCTCAAACCACTCAGCACTAGGTCCGCCAAGTCCCTCTCGGTTATCACCAAACTAAAACATCAGTTTTTTGTTTCTCTGAATCTCTTGAAGTAATCGGAGACCGATTCATCATGCTTCTGTTTAACAGATGTTAGATGTGACAACTTGAGTTCATTGTCGCCGCTATAAAAGTGATCATGAAACTTTTGCTCTAGCTGCGACCAAACCCGAATGGAACCATGTGGTAAAGAAGAAAACCATGAAAATGCGGTACCAGTTAATCATAAAGGAAACAAACGCACTTTCAATTCATTCAATGAGCCTGCCTCACCCAATTGTGCTAAATATTGAATAACATGATCCCATGTGGTTTTTGTGCCCTCTCCATTGAACTTAACAAAATCTGGAATCTTATATCCTCGAGGGCACTGGATGGCATCAAAGTACTCGGGGTGCGGCTTTTGGTAAATCCGATTCTGAGGTAACTCAACTCCAAAATTCTCTCGAAGCATCTTGGCCATCTCCTCTCTAAGATTAGCTAGACCATCATCCACAGTGGACGATGCAACTTGTGGCAGCGGCATAGGAGGAGTAGGACTACTAGCAGTAGGTATGAACTATGGCATGTATGCCGAACTATAGTTCGGTAATGGCCGAGTGGTTGTAGATGTAGGTAGGATTTGGTTCGGCGTTGCCACCGAACCTGGCATGCTCATAATAGGGTTGATGGGTGCAGTCACAATCTGATTTGTTTGTGTAGGATAATAAGCCATCGGCATGGGAGGCGCCGATGCAATAGGTAAAGCCAGATTAGGGTTTTGCACACTAGCAGCTACACCATCATTACCACTAGACGATTGAGATGTATTCTTCTGAGCATTAGTATTTTCTATGAAAGTTTGGTAGACTAGATTGTTACCATCAGCAATATGACTTTCAATCTCAGCCCACTACTCAGGAGAAAAGGCAGTACTTACAGAGGGTTTAACCTGCTCGGCTTGAAGAGGAGGGAACTTGATTTCTTCAATCGGAGTGATGTTGCCTTGGCGATCCTTCTTGAACTTTGCAAGGAACTCCTGCAAGTCCCTCTCCTCGCGCACCTTCTAGTACTCCTCATAGACTTGGCGATGATCGGCCGATATCTCATCAAGACTGGGCTTAATGATGTTATCAGCGTCTACCTCAGATGGCTTGGGAAGATCGGACATGGTGGATGATGATGATTGATCTTGTCCCCAGCGGAGTCGCCAAAAAGTGTGTTGACACACGAACACGTCACGTGTACCTTCGACGCCGGGGGTGATGCACTGCAGCTCACGTCGAAGGAGACCCGACCGATAGCGCGATACGCAAGACAGTCGACGGGCGCTTTTGCAGACCCGAAAACCCCACACCCTCGGGAGGGACCCCGTCAGGGAGTGCGGCGGCTATGGGCTGCCCTAGGTCGATTCGCTCGCCCCTAGAGCCTCGGGATTCGCAGCTCTCAAACATGAAGAATAGCAAAGAACGAGAGAGAAAAATGGTGGAGAGATAAAACGTAGATGAAAAAGTAGTATATTGATTTGTTCGATTGTGTGTTGTTTCAATCGGCCGTCACCCACAACATATATAAGAGGCGGCAGGACTTCCAGTACAAGCAAAGGATTTATCTAGGCTTTCCTTATAAGAAAATTAAATCAATTCACGTTCAAAACCCTAGTCAAATTCGGGCTGATTTTATCCGAACTTTCCAAAACTGCTCGGTTTAAACTGGCTGTAGTTTGAGGGTCCTTTTCATGGTGACAAACAACCTCGGATGGAAACGAGCTCAAAAGCGGGCTCTAACTTTTGCATACGACCTCGGATTGAGACGATCTTTATATCAAAATCGATCGTTTCGACGAGACGCACAACTTCCGTGTAGGACGTTTCTCCATCTAAGATCATCTGAGTTAGCTTCTGAGCCCATCTTCAACTTCTCGTTGGCTTGACTATCACAACCTCCACCTCGGCATGCCTTCCACCCGGGTAAGCTTCCCGCACCGACAAGGTTTCACCCCGGCAAGATTTTTACACCGGCAAGGGTTCCTCCCTAGCATGGCAAGGTTTCTACCCCGGCAAGAGTTCCTCCTCGGCAAGGTTTCTCCCTCGGCAAGATTTCACACCGGCAAGCTTCTCCGCCGGCAAGCTTTCCACGCCGGCAAGCTTTCCACGCCAGCAAGCCCTCACGTCGGCAAGGTTTTACCCCGGCAAGGTTTCATTCAGCCGGCAAAGGCCAAATACTTTCTCACTCAGGGCCGGCCCGTGAAGTGTTGCCTCTAACTTTTGCATACGAACCCGGATTCGTGACCATGCCAAAATCTGGTGTCAACACGGAGCTCCTCCCAAGACGCCAGCGTCGATCCGGGAAGGTTGAGTAGCCAGGCGCGCGGCTTGCCGGCGAGGGACATGGGAAACCAATTGGCCATGACCTTTTGATCACCCCCGGCTTCGAGGACAGCCTCCTCGTACGCCAGCAGGAAAGCTGACGGGTCTGCCGCGCCGTCGTAGTGCGGCGGCATCTCCGGCTTGAACTTGGGTGGACACTGCACCCGCCGCATGGCGGGGGCCAGGGCTCGGATCCCCTGGCCCCGTCGTCAACGCTGGCCGTTGGAGTCGGCGGCAGGGCGCCTTCCCTGTGGGCAAAGCGCAGTGTCTACGAAGCGCAGATCGACGGACGAGAAGCTACGGTGCACCCCTACCTGGCGCGCCAAATGTCGGATCACGGGTTCCGGCAGACCCTTAAGGTTCGAACACTGGGGTGGGCGTGAAGGTTTTCTCCCTATCGATCCACGCCCTAGCTCTCTAAGATCTTGTGGATGAACTTGACGAACTCACAACACAGAAAGACACAAGATTTATACTGGTTCGGGCCACATTTGTGGTGTAATACCCTACTCTAGTTTGGTGGTGGTGGATTGCCTCTTGGGCTGATGATGAACAGTACAAGGGGAATAACAGCCTCCTAAGGTTGAGGTGTTCTTGTGCTTGGTGAACTTGTGTGGGCGGGATTCCTCTCAATCTGATCTTGACTCGATCCCCCTCTACTGTGGTGGCTAGTTCTACTTATATAGGCCCTGGTCCTCTCCCCAAACATTGAGTGGGAAGGGAGCCAACAACGCCCGATTCGAAAGGGGACAGCTAGTACAAGTTATCCTAACAAAAGGTGGTCTTCCCCTGCAAAAGGTTGTGGTGATGACGCCATCTTGGGCTCCATGGTGACCTCCGTCTTGTCGTCCTTCTGGTCTTGGTCTTGTTGCACCAATATGGAAACCTTTGCTTGATGCCTCGGTACTCCGCACCTACGCTTGTCCCCTTAGCACCAAAGAGGAAACAATGACGCTGCGCGCACTGGCGCCCGTTTGGCGGCGGCCTGGTCTCGATCGTCATGGCTTACGTCAGGAGGGCCTGGCGAGGTTTGACTTGCCTTGATCTCTCCTCCCCTTGTGAGCCTGCCTGGCGTGGCCGCTCCTGAGGAGGTCTTGCGTCGTCCGCCTTGCGAGGCTTGGCCCCTCACAAGGGTCTTGAATGCCTTGTCGATGAAGATGGGTCGTACAGACCTGCCAGCCCAGCCACGCCATGGGCCGCAGGCAGGCAAGTCTGGGGACCCCCGTCCCCAGAATGCCGACATCATGGCCGACGCTCGTCGGGCTCGCGCGGAGCGCCGGGGCCGCTCTCGCCGCCCGCATCGCTCAGACGGCCCTAGTAGGCGGGCCTCCCGACCATTCTCCATCAGCCTCCGCCAACGCCGTCACCAGTCTGGTGGCATACGAGCAGCAAGCTTCTTCGCTGCATCCCTCCGTGCGTCGTGACGGCCACACCGCCACCCCGTCGCCGACTCCGGTTGGCTCGTCGTCTCACGCTCGCCATGCGCCCACGGATGCGCAGGCCGCGCCGCTCATAGCACGTGATCTCCTGCGCTACCGTCCTGTCGACGACCTCTACGAGGACTGGCTGGACTGCATCGCCGAGCTCGTCAGCGCCGCGGGAGGCTCTCCTGCACCATCCCTCTCGCTGCCTCGCCCGCCCCCAGCCGCGGGCGATGTGTCTCACAGAGCGCCTCCGCCTCCTCCACAACAAGACGGCGCCCTCGCGCCAAGGCGTGTAGCTCACGGTGCGCCTTCGCCTCTCCCACGTCAGGACGGTGTCCTCGCTCCAAGGTGTGCGGTCCCGCGGCGCGACCCACCGCGGAACGTGCCCGCGCACAAAGAAAGAAGCTGCCAAGAGATTCCCCGTCCACAAGGAAATGATCCACCACTCCCAGCTCCACTGCGCCAGGATTGCTTGCTGCGACAGGGCCATGCGCCGCTTGCCGTGGCGGCGCAGGGGCACCACGACCAAGCTCTTCCTCCACAACGGGCCTCGGTGGCCGCGGCGGGCTGTTGCGCCTTCGCTCCTGAGTTGTGCAGCGTCGTCTGGCCGGGCAAGGTCAAGCCAGATCTGCCTCCTCGCTACGACGGCACCCCCGACCCAGTGGACTTTCTGTAGTTCTACGAGCTAAGCATCAAAGCTGCCAACGGCGACGAAAAGGTCATGGCGAACTGGTTTCCCGTGGCTCTCAAGGACGGTGCCCACTCATGGCTCCTGAGCCTGCCCCCAGGCTCGATTTCCTCCTGGGATAAGATGTGCGACTGCTTCATCGCCAACTTCCAGGGCACTCGCGACCGCCCCCCCGTCGCGGGTGACCTCCGCCGCATCAAGCAACAACTAGGAGAAACCCTGCAGAAATACATCAAACGCTTCAACAGCGCACGAATCAAGATCCCCTAGGTAACGGACAAGGCCATCATCTCGGTGTTCTTCGACGGCATCCGCGATGTCAAGATGAAGGAGGAGCTCGCCATCCATGAAGAGTTGTGCACGACCTTGGAGTTGTTCAACATCGCGACTAAGTGTGCAAGAGTTGAGGAGGGGCGCCTCTCCCTCCTCGAGCTCCCTGCTGCGGACCCAGAGGAGAAGAAGGCCAAGGTCAAGGACATGATGTGCAAGGGAGTGCTCGTGGTCGCGGCAGAACCAGACATCAAGCGCGGCCGAGATCTTCCCGAGTCATCCAAGGGCAGCCGCACCTTGTGCGCCTTCCACAATGTGCGCACACACAACACTAATGACTATCAAGAGCTCAGGGCCATTCGAGATGGATGCTTCGGTCAACGCCCCGAGCGCAACGACCGGAGCTACGGCCGAGGAGGTGGACACGGTGGAGGATGTTGGGACGACCGTGGGCCCCGCCAGGAGTGGCGGGACCAACCTCGCGAGGATCGTTGGCAGGATCAGCCTCATGAGGACGCCTAGAGGGACCAGCCTCGTGAGGACGTCCTCAGGGAAACCCTAATCTCCCTCCGCTGCTCTTGGGCGATGACCTTGAAGGAACGATGACCATCAACAGGACGAGGGGGATGGGGGCTTCCAAGAGACGTGAGCTATCACCTGCATCTTGGGCGGAGCTCAAGCCCCAACCTCTCAACGAGTCTTCAAGCAATTTGCTCGTGAGGTGAACGCAGTCCTCCCCAAGCTCGAAGCCACGCGCCCACTCAGGTGGTCCAAGTACGCCATCACCTTTAGCTCCACAGACCAGCTCAAGTGCGCGGCAACGGCCAGTGTTCTCCTGATGCTTTGTTCACCCGTCATCAACAATGTCCAAGTCACCAAGACCCTCATCAACGGCGGCACAGGGCTCAATGTCCTGTCTGTCGAGACTTTCGACAGCCTTGGAGTGCCATACGATCAGCTCCAGCCTACAAAGCCTTTCTCAGGAGTGACTGACAGTTCTACCACCCCTATAGGGCAAGTTCGTCTCACTGTCACCTTCGGTCAGTGCAACAACTACCACACCGAGCTATGATGGCGCTCACATCCGCCTGCCGTACAACGCCATCCTTGGGTACCCAGCGTTGGACAAATTCATGGTAGTCGCCCACCATGGCTACAACGTCCTCAAGATGCTCGGAAGCGGTGGAATCATCACCATCCCCTGCGAAGAAAGAGATGCGGTGTGCTCCCTCGAGTGCGCCTTCCAAGCCGCATCACTGAAGACCCCGACAGCAACACAATGCAATACCCTCTCGAGGCCATCCCCAAGAAGAAGAAGAAGATGCTCCACACTGCACCCCAAGGGAGCAGCACCTCCAGCAGCACCACTTCAGGATCTACGCTCGTGCCTGGGGCGCCTCTCTCCCTCGCATAGGGAGGTGTGCGGGGGCCGTCCTTGGGCAGGGCTCGAGGGCTCTCTTCTGGAGGGCCTCAGACTTGGCCAACATCACAAGGGAGGCGCTCGGGCACCACGTGGAGGTGTTCTTCGCGGCACGTTTCCCTCGGGAGGGCGCCAGGCTAAAAGCACCTAGCGCTCAGGAGTTCATCGACAAGGCATCTCAGGAGCTTCAGGAAGCAAGAGCAATACGCGGCAACCATCGCCCACCTGGCACTGCTCCCCACCCGGGCGACGGTGGTGAGCTGAGTGGCTGCATCGACATCCCAGGGCTCAACCGGGCTGCATCTCAGGAGAGCTTCTAGCCTTCGTGTGTTGGACGCTGTGAGAGTCCACCTCATAGCTACGTTCGCATGCCGTTCGGCCTACCAAGCGTGGCTGCTGCCTTCCAGCGCAACCTGCGGAGTGTCATGGGGAGTTAGGAGGACAGGCATCACACAGTCCTAGCGGAGATGGAGACGGTCCTCCGGAGGCCGCCCGAACCTCCAGAGCCTCCCGAGGCTCGGGGCCCCGACGGCTCGTGAGGGGCGACTTCTTCGCTACGTGTCTTCAGCTACCCCAACACCCCTTCAGCAACCAAACCAGGTGACATCTCTCCAAGTTCATTTCGCTGGGAGCGCCCCCTGGGCTGCATCATTCCCAGGCCACGTGGGTCCGTCCCTGCGGCATGTATCTACTTGCATCTTCAGTTCACTCTGCTAGGAGCGCCCCACGGGCAGCATTAACCCTAGGCCGCTCAGGTCCAACCCAGTGGCATGTATCGTTCCTGCATTTACTTGAGCCATTTTGCTTCTCATGCATAATCTACCTACGGTTATCACCTGCTTGATTGTCACCTGCCAAGGGAGCCACGCGCCGATTGTCTTTCTTCAGGATCCTTCGCATAAGAAGGCTAGGCACGGCGTCTGTGCTTGGGTCCGTCCCTGCAGTGTCGATAAATCCAACGGTTAAGCTCTGTCTGGTCGGCCGGCCCTATTCACGTTACCTCCTGGGGTCATTGGTGCTTGGCCTTGTTGTACGATAGCCTCAGGAAATCCACTCGGTGCGGGATGTCTAACCATCTCGCAGGAACGCCACAGCCATCAAGAATCAAGACCAGGCGCAACCCGCCTTGAGGTAGGGCCTCGTGAGTCCCGTGCTGGCTCACGAGTGCCCAGATACGCCTCCTCCAGCCCTGTCGTGCAAGCCACGTGTCAGGGCGGGGCTGCACATGTCCCGGGGACTCCACTCAGAGGGAGCCCCCTCCCACGTACTAGTGGAAGCACCATGCTCCGTGCTGGCAGTCGACACTACCGAGGAGCGGCTATGCCCATGGAAGTGCAGAAGCGCCATGGTCCGTCCTGGTGATAAACAACTGGGGGCGGCCTCACGGCCTTACCAACCTTAGGGAGCCTCTGGGCTCGGTGTCTGGCCTCATCGCAACACCTCCTGTCGGTGTCAAAACCGGCGGATCTCGGGTAGGGGGTCCCGAACTGTGCATCTAAGGCGGATGGTAACAGGAGGCAGTGAACACGATGTTTTACCCAGGTTCGGGCCCTCTTGATGGAGTTAAAACCCTACGTCCTGCTTGATTAATATTGATGATATGGTTAGTACAAGAGTAGATCTACCACGAGATCAGAGAGGCTAAACCCTAGAAGCTAGCCTATGGTATGATTGTATGTTATTGTGTCCTACGGACTAAAACCCTCCGGTTTATATAGACACCGGAGGGGGCTAGGGTTACACAAGGTCAGTTACAAAGGAGGAGATATACATATCTGTATTGCCTAACTTGCCTTCCACGCCAAGTAGAGTCCCATCGGGACACGAGACGAAGTCTTCAATCTTGTATCTTCATAGTCCCATAGTCCGGCCAAAGGATATAGTCTGGCTGTCCGGAGACCCCCTAATCTAGGACTCCCTCAGTAGCCCTTGAACCAGGCTTCAATGACGATGAGTCTGGCACGCAGTGTTGTCTTCGGCATTGCAAGGCGGGTTCTTCCTCCGAATACATCACGGAAGAATTTGAATACAAGGATAGTGTCCGACCCTGCAAGATAAGTTCCACATACCACCGTAGAGAGAATAATATTTCCACAAATCTAATTTGCTGACTTGTTTTGGCAACACGACATTATGTCATGGCCCGGTGATTATTCGAACCGTTTCCTTTAACTAGCCCCGCATATAACTCGAGGCAGTTTTTTGACACGTCTTGTCAAAGCAGAGATCGTGTCCCCTTATCACGGGATTCTCATCAATACGGGCGTGGGTAACCCAACCGCGCCAACGATTACGACGCTTGGGGGATAAGCGAGTTTTACCAGGCTAGCAGGGACGCATAGTTTCATCTGCCCATATAAAGGGATAAGGATTCACCTTTTCATCCACGCCTTCTTCCACCTTTGCTCATCCATTTTCGCACACTCGAGCTCTAGCGCCCAAGTCCGCATTTCCCACCTCGACCTTCTCCAACCATGTCTGGAGCGGGAGGTAGGAGGATGGTATCCTCCGTCATGGAGGGACACATCAAGAAGCTAAGGAGAGCCGGATACCTGCCCGACGACATCGTGCACCGGCTCCCAGATGAGGGGCAGCTCATCCCCACCCCCAGGCCCCATGAGAGGGTAGTGTTCCTTACCCATTTCCTCCGCGGACTGGGATTCCCTCTCCACCCATTCGTCCAGGGGCTCATGTTCTACTATGGCCTGGATTTCCATGATCTGGCCCCAAACTTCATCTTCAACATCTCGGCGTTTATCTCGTGTGCGAGGCCTTCCTCCGCATCAAGCCCCACTTCGGCTTATGGCTGAAGACCTTCAATGTCAAGCTGAAGACCTTCAATGTCAAGCAGAAGGTGGTGAGCGGCCGCCAAGCGGAGTGCGGAGGCGCCATGGTGGGCAAGATGCCCTACGTCACATGGCTCGAGGGCTCCTTCATGGAGACCGTAAAGAGGTGGCAATCGGGGTGGTTCTACATCACCGAGCCGCGTGACCCTTAATCTGGCAGTGGCCCCCGAGTTCCGATCTGGCATCCCCACCCGGCTCACCTCCTGGCAAGAGAAGGGCCTATCCTGGGGTAGTTCGGGAGAGCTGACCGGACTCCAAACATGTATTCAAAACATGGTGAACAAGAAGCTCAAACTCGTCAACGTAGTCCAGGTCATGCTCATCCGTTGGATCCTCCCGTGCCAACAACGGGCTTTCAACTTGTGGGAGTTTGACCCGGCCCAGCACCGAGCTCTGAATAGGCTCTTTGACACAACTCACGAGGATGCCTGGAAGGTGCTATTCAAGGGTGCCGAGGTTCCCCCTCCCACTACCGAGGATCGCGGATTCTGCACGAAGCGCCAAGCCAGCGCGGTAAGCTGTTTCACCTCTCACAGGATATTTGTTTTTCATAGTTTGACTCTATGCAGGATCTAAGCTCCCATACCTTTGACAGGACTGGCAGGAGACGGCCGGACAGATCGACTGTCCGTCTCCTTTGCCCGAAGGCCCAGTGGACGCTCTCCTGACGAAGATGCTGACTCCGTCTCCTTACAAGGTGCCGGAGAAGTCCAATAAGGCCAAGGGAACCCGAAAGAGTTCCCGACGCCAGGCGTCATCGGACTCAACATCCGATAACTCTGCGACACACTCCTCCCCCGAAGACGAGGAGGAAGAAGAAGAAGATGCTCCCCCTTCAGTTGCGGGAGACAAGAAAAGGAAGGCCGCCCCAACCGGGGAGGCCGAAGGGTCCAAGAAGGGAAGGACTCTCCTTCCAGACAGTTCCACCACCACCGCTGAAGGCGAAGACGAGTGGCTGCTCAGGGCCAAGCCCCTGGCGAAGTCGTAAGTATTCGGGTACCAGAGTAACTCATAGCATTCCTTTGTCGCACTACTTCCCCTAACACCGAATATGATTATGCAGGCCGCCACGAGCCAGTATCGATGTATCATCGGACGGCTCCCTGGGCTCGTCGGATATGGATAGCGATCCACTACCGACTGCCACCTCCCCTTGCCCTGTGGACGACGTCGAGGTATTGTCTCAAGAGGCACCGGGTCGAGGGGAGACAGTCCCAGAGGCGCCTCAAGGCGACCTCCCGGACTCCGGGAGCAGTGGGGACAAGGCCCCTGAGGGCTACGAGTTCGGCCCTCAGTCGAACACCGCGCCGGAACCTCCAGTGGTTCCGGACTCGAGCAGGCGGCCTCCTTCCAAGAGGGGCAAGACGCATGTGCCGGTGACCTCTGTCCATCCAGAGGCGCTGGACAATCTGCTGGGAGCGCTTTGCAGCGCTTCCATCGACGAGGAGCACTGTACTATTATGAGTACAGTGGTCCGGAAGGTTCAGTCCGCCAAGAGCGGATTGACTGAAGCCTGTGCCAGCCTTCTAACAGGCTTTGAGGTAAGTGTTTAAAATATAGGAAAAATATTACCGCATAGACAGTAGCCCCTGATGCTCTATTCGGTGTTCGTAAAGAAAATCCGAACAGAGGATCAAACAATATCACAGGAGTCTAATATAAGTATGTCAATATGCGTATGCAGGCTTCACTACTGGCCTCAGCCGCACTGACTGCGGAGGCCGCCACACTGAAGCAGGACCTCGAGGGTCCAAGAAAGAGCTCAGCCTTGCCAAGAGGCAGCTCGAGGAGAACAAGGGTAAGTAATACCCTGTCTATAGATATGTATATATAAAAGAAGACGCGATTGCAAAATGATAGGATCATCGTATATTTGCCAAGGGCCACGACCGAGGTGGCGACCCTGAAGCCAGTGCTATCCAAGGCCGAAGACAAAGCGGCCAAGGAGCGCACCGAGCGGTAAAGGAAAGAGGCTCGGGTGGGCGAGGTGCAGCAAGAGCTCCAGCCTCTTGTGACGAAGCACGAGGCATTGGAGCTTGACTCGAAGACGCGAGAGTCTAAGCTTGCCGCAACCCTCGAGAGCGCAAAGCGTGCCAAGGCCGAAGCCCAAAAGGCCCTCCAAGAGATTGACGCGATGAAGAAAATAGCGGTGGGTAAGGCATTCTATATGCAAAGCAAGCATGTAAAAGTAAATTACCTATTACTTACCCGAATCCGGAGCTCTCCAGGAGCATTCGCAGATTTGCCCCGCAGCGTGTCGGATGCCGCACAATTTTACCAGGCCGAGGAGCGAAGCTCAAGGGAGAAGCTATTCTAGTCTCGGTATACTGGGACCGAACACCCGGTGCCTATGAGCGACCAGCTGAAGCAGCTGGTCGAGCTACACAAGGCGGCCGAACAGGCCATGAAGGTCTTTATAGTCTGGTTGTGGCCTGGCGACGCCCTTCCGAACAGCTACTTCGGCCAAGTGAGGCAGCTGGTGGATGCCTGCCCACGGCTAGAAGTCGTCAAGCGGTCCGTCTGCATCGAAGGTGCACGCCGGGCTTTCGCCCGTGTGAAGGTGCAATGGGCCAAGCTAGATGCCGTGAAGCTGATCAAGGAAGGACGCCGCAGGCCAAGGAGCATCGCACCCCCGAAATTTATTATGAGGGTGTCCTGAAGGGTGCCCGTCTTGTAGCAGACGAATGTTCAAAGGATGTAATATTTGAGTAAACTTGCTCGTATGGTCCTGTATGATGAAAACTTGTTTCATATGCGCTATGCAACGCTTGTTTGAATTTAAAATATTACCTTCTGTTTGGCTGTTTATCCAATCTGAGAGATGGCTAGTCCTCGGCTTCTACCCCCATGCCGCGAGTGCTGGGGTGTTCGGGATAAACCTGAGCACTCTTGTTCCCATTTTTGGGTCCTTCGAGGGAGGTGCTTAGCACAGCGAACAAGGCAACTGGACTAATAATGCTTTATCACTCTCACTTAGCCATAGAATTCTATAATTTTAAATTTCGTCGAAGCCCCTGGTATTCGGAAGGCCGAATTCGGGGCGCGATACACACCTTTAAGCCTGGCAGGACCGGCTCCTCGCTCTAAGCGGCATAAATCTTTAGGGACTCGAAACCTCGGCGAACAGTGACCAGTCTCTCGCCTTATCATGACAGTCAGTTTTAGCTTTCTCTACCGAGGTGCTTAGCCCAGCAGAACCGGGGCACAATCGCAGTAGTTCTCCTAGTGCTACCTTAGCCGATAGAGCGGAACGTAAGGTACCAAAACATAGGAGTCGGGAAAACCCAACATTTGACCAAAGACATGTTTCGGAGCTGATGCATATAATGCTATAAGTTCGGGGTGCCGCACTTGTGAAAGTGTTCAGACTTCTCACACCATAATGTAGGGTACTTAAGCCCCTGGTGTATTGGCCGCACCAAAGTGTACGGTTGCAAGGCGTCATTAATGAACACATATATATAAAACAAGAATGCAATAATAGTCGTAATGTTATGCATTGTTTATTCAAAAAGGTGTGTTAAAGCGGAATGATACAGGCAGTGCGATAAGCAAAAATTAGGACTATGTCCCTTCCAAGGGCAAGCTGAGGAATAGTATCAAAGCAAATATTTCACTCGTTATCGTAATCCACTTGGGAGTGCCATGGTGTGACGTAGCTTTCTGCCTCCTTGGTTGCTGCATCATGTGTTCGGCAATCATGCTGCCGGACAGGGTTTCCAGAGATTGAATTCCTGAAAGAGAAAAATAACAAAGCGGGAAGCCCCTAGTGCGGTTTAAGCCGCGTATTGGGGTGTGCCGTAGTTGTGCCCCCCTCCCCGCCTGTGCCCATGGTATTTTTAATGCGTAATTATGTACGTGTGGCACGAATTTCGTTGTTTGGCTGGGACTGGGGTGGGGGCCGCGTTGCTACGCGAGCTTAGGTCGTGCCAGGCGGTCTAGTTGCCGATTACTCCGAGCGCGCTTGAAGGTGTCCGGGTCTTGAAACGCCGAACTGGTGGATTGCCTTGAGAGGCTGCTTTGCACTTCTGCTGCGAGGGCTGCAGTGTGCTCCTCCGTGCGGAGAGAGCGCTCTGTGTTTCCATTAACTGTGATGACCCCCCGAGGACCTGGCA
The DNA here is from genome assembly GCF_003073215.2 of Triticum urartu. NCBI lineage: Eukaryota > Viridiplantae > Streptophyta > Magnoliopsida > Poales > Poaceae > Triticum > Triticum urartu. Next base: position 159,913,864 of record NC_053022.1, on the reverse strand, counting down.
TCTTGAGCTTGAGGTATGCATAATGCGGTACCGCATTGAATCTCGCAAGTGCCGTTCACCCAAGCAGTGCATGATAGCCACTGCGGAACGAGACTATATCGAAGATTAATTCTTCGCTTTGGAAGTTATCCGGGGATCCGAAGACCACTTCCAGTGTAATTGAGCCTGTGCAATGGGCCTCTACACCTGGAATGACGCCTTTAAAGGTCGTTTTTGTGGGTTTGATCCTTCAGGGGTCTATACCCATTTTGCGCACTGTGTCCTGATAAAGCAGGTTTAGGCTGCTGCCGCCATCCATAAGGACTCGAGTGAGGTGAAATCCGTCGACGATTGGGTCTAGGACCAGTGCGGCGAATCAGCCATGACGGATACTAGTGGGATGGTCCCTGCGATTGAAGGTGATCGGACAGGAGAACCATGGGCTGAACTTTGGGGCGACTGGCTCCAACGCATATACGTCCTTGAGCGCACGCTTCCGCTCCCTCTTGGGGATGTGGGTTGCGTATATCATGTTCACCGTCCGCACTTGTGGGGGGGACCACTTCTGTCCCCCGGTGTTCGGCTGCCGTGGCTCTTCCTCGTCATCGCTATGTGGCCCCTTATCTTTGTTTCCGGCAATTAACTTGCCGGCCTGCTTGAATACCCAACAATCCCTATTGGTGTGGTTGGCTGGCTTGTCGGGCTGCCGTGTATTTGACACGAGCGATCGAGTATGCGGTCCAAACAGGATGGGCCCGAAGTGCTTCTTTTAAATGGCTTTTTCCGCTGACCGGGTTTAGAGCCTTCGAATCCGGCATTGACTGCCATATCCTCGGTATTGTCGCTGTTAATGCGGCGCTTATGTTTATTTCGACGTGACCTACCATTGCCATCCTTGGTATCCGAAGTACCATGGTTGTTTGATATGTTATTACCGCGAGCCAACCAGCTGTATTATCCCGCACAAAAGCGGGTCATGAGTGTCGTGAGGGCTGCCATAGATTTTGGCTTTTCCTGACCAAGGTGCCGGGCTAGCCACTCGTCGCGAATGTTGTGTTTGAAAGCTGCTAGAGCCTCTGCGTCTGGACAGTCGACGATTTGATTTTTCTTTGTTAGGAACCGAGTCCAGAATTGCCTGGCCGATTCTTCTGGCTGCTGAATTATGTGGCTCAAGTCATCGGCATCTGGTGGTCGCACATAAGTGCCATGAAAGTTGTCGAGGAATGCGGCCTCCAGATCTTCCCAATAGCTAATGGACTCTATTGGCAAGCTGTTAAGCCAATGCCGCGCTGGTCCTTTGAGCTTTAGTGGGAGGTATTTGATGGCGTGTAAGTCATCACCGCGGGCCATGTGGATGTGGAGGAGGAAACCCTCAATCCATACCACAGGATCTGTTGTGCCATCGTATGACTCAATATTTACGAGTTTGAAACCCTCTGGGATTTGATGATCCATTACTTCGTCTATGAAGCATAGGGGTGTGCGGCGCCTCTGTACTGGGCTATGTCGTGACGTAGCTCGAATGAGTCGTGTCCGCTGTGGTCGGCCGGGCCGGACTTACTTTTACTGTATCCGGCATGACGTTTATCGCCTTTCATAGCGGCGCGCCCTCGTGATCTGTAGATCGATCTTGCGTGTTTTGCTTTGTCCTCCAATACGTCTCGCAGGTCTGGCATATTTCCCTGTGCCTTTTTATTTGAATGATGTCGGGGTGCAGGCTGAGTTTTTGGCTGGAATGCCTCTCTATCACGGCCACGAGGTGGCCGATCAGCCGCGTCATATGCTTCTTCCTCCAGTCTGGGTAGCAACCTGCATTTTGGGTAACTCTTGGAGGGGCGTTTGAGTTTATATTCCTCGGCCGCGAGGACTTCAATCCATCTGTCAGCTAGCAGATCTTGATCAGCTTGAAGCTGCTGCTGCTTCTTCTTAAGGCTATTTTTCGTGGCTATAAGCCGGCGCTTGAAGCGCTCTTGTTCGACGGGATCCTCTGGCATGACGAATTCATCATCGTCGAGGCTTGTCTCGTCTTCGAAGGGAGGCATGTAATTATCATCCTCCGCCTCTCCGTCTGCCGCTCTCTCAGGAGGGCTGGCTTCTCCATCCTCCTGCTCTAAATTTTGCCGGAGAGGATTGTTGTAGTCTTCGGTACTGTCCGGAGTGGTATTATCTCCGGTGCTGATATCACCTCTTTTGCCTTGGCGAGACATAGAGCGGCGCCGCTGACGTCGGTGCTTGGGTTTCTTCTTGGAGGGGTCATCCTCCGCTGTCCCATCGCCATTGCCTTCTTTGGGTGTGTCCACCATGTATATGTCATATGATGAGGTGGTTGTCCAGTGCCCTGTGGGCAGCGGTTCCTCTTCGTCTCCCGCATCGTCGTCCATATCGTCGATGTCTTCGGAGTCAAAGTCGAGCATATCGGTTAAGTCATCGAGAGTGGCTACTAAGTGGGTGGTTGGTGGGCCACGAATTTCTTCGTCATCCGCATCCCAATCCTGCCGGACATAGTTCGGCCAGGATCCGCCTGCCAAGGAGAGAGACTTTAATGAGTCCAATATGTCGCCAAAGGGCGAGTGCTGAAAAATATCCGCGGAGGTAAATTCCATGATCAGTGCCCAATCGGATTCGCTAGGAACGGGCGCAGGCGGTTCAGAGTCCGTGGCCGGAGAAGGATCCGGCAGTTTGACAACACGGCTCTCATGCAGGGTAAGGTCGATGTTCGGCTCGATCGCCGATCAGGATAAGGCTTCCGTGGCGGGGTCCATCCACCCGTCCATGGACGGTGCAACTGGCTCCGAATTGAGGGTCGGAGCGGCTGCCGGTGTGATCTCCTGAACACTGTCTGATGGTAAAGCTAAATCATACTCATCGTGACCGCGTGACACACAGGGCAGAGGCTCAAATCCGTCGAAGATCAAGTCTCCGCGGATATCGGCCGTGTAGTTTAAGCTTCCAAACCTGACCGGTGGCCAGGGGCATAACTTTCGATCTGCTCCAGATGGCCAAGCGAGTTGGCTTGCAGTACAAAGCCACCGAACACAAAGATCTATCCGGGAAGAAAAGTCTCACCCTGGACTACATCGTTATCGATGATAGAAGGAGCCATCAAGCCTAATGTTAACGACACAGAGGAACTCTCAATGAAAGCACCAATGTCGGTGTCAAAACCGGCGGATCTCGGGTAGGGGGTCCCGAACTGTGCATCTAAGGCGGATGGTAACAGGAGGCAGGGAACACGATGTTTTACCCAGGTTCGGGCCCTCTTGATGGAGGTAAAACCCTACGTCCTGCTTGATTAATATTGATGATATGGGCACTACAAGAGTAGATCTACCACGAGATCAGAGCGGCCAAACCCTAGAAGCTAGCCTATGGTATGATTGTATGTTATTGTGTCCTACGGACTAAAACCCTCTGGTTTATATAGACACTGGAGGGGGCTAGGGTTACACAAGGTCGGTTACAAAGGAGGAGATATACATATCCGTATTTCCTAGCTTGCCTTCCACGCCAAGTAGAGTCCCATCCGGACATGAGACGAAGTCTTCAATCTTGTATCTTCATAGTCCCACAGTCCGGCTGTCCGGAGACCCCCTAATCCAGGACTCCCTCACCTCCCCTCGGAAGAGTCGCGCGAGTGGGCTAGGCACGGGGGCTGCGCTCGGGTCACACCCAAGCGTACGCCAGGTCCCTCAGACCTGGTCGTCGCGCGCTCTCCCAAGAGGAGCTAAGGTACGAAGGTTGTTTGAACATCAAGGGCGACTCCTGATCAACGTGACAAAGGAGCCTAACTTACAACTTAGCCCTCACTCCTTGCTCCGTCCTAGTGATCCGGTTGGTCCAACGGCGGCTGAGGTATGCACGGGGTCGGGCCCTGTCGACATAGAACACTAGGCCCACCCTTGCATCTCCTTTACACAAGTTGTTTGCGCATCAAGGGGGACTCCTGAGCATCGCAACTCAGGAGCCTAACTGACCACGTAGCCACTCACTCCTTGGTTCGTCCTGGTGATTCGGTCATCCCAATGGCGGCTGAGGTATGCGCAGGATCGGGCTGTGCCGAAGTAGAACGAAAAGCAAATGGGAAGGAAATCGCAAAATCTCAAAGCAAATATTACAAGACATATTGTTATCTTAGTATCAAACACAAGTTTAAACGCCTCCACGAGGCACGGTACATGCTGCAGGTGCTTAACCAGGAAAGGAGCCGCAAGCAAGTCATCCCTAGACACCGCTGACGCCCACGAGGAGCACCCCCTCCTGGGTGGCGTCACCTTCACCTGTACCGCCGGTCGGAGGCGCGGGGGTGAAGGCGCGTAACCTCTACATCAGGGCCTCCACCTAACCCTTCACGGCTGCGGCGGCAGCTGTGTGGCGTTCGTCGTCGATAGGCTCCAGCAGCTCGTCAAGGTGGGCAGCAGGGTCACTAATATGGAGGTGGCTTAAGATGCGCGTCAGCACGGCTGAAGAAAGGACGCGAGCCTCTTCCTCTGCCATGGGGCCGATGCCGCTCACAACTTCCTCAAGCGCCTCGACCAAGTAGGGAAACAACTGAGTGGGGCCGTCCTAAGCGGTGGCCAGCGGCTTCTCCAAGCCCTACTCATAGAGTGTCTTCAGAGCCTCGCGAGACCTCTTCTCGAGGAGTGCGAAGGTCGCGCGGTCCCCGGCCAGAACCTTTGCCTTGGTGTCAACTTCGGCTTTCTCTGCCTGCACCTTTCGCTCCAGCTCCTCCAGTCGGCCGTGCTCAGCAGCCTGCGCCTGCGCCAGCTGCTCTAGCTCGGCGTCGCGACCCTTGATGGCGTCCTCCCGGGCCATCACCCTCTCTTCCTCTGCCTTACGGCCACGAGCATATTTGGCATGCTCTTCACGCAGGATCTTCACCTCGGCCTCCAGCACCTGGCAGCGACCTTGGGCGGCCTCGACGTCCTTCAGCGCCGCCTCACAGGCAGCTGTTGTCTGAGCGGCAGCTTGCTTCTCCCCCTCGGAGGTCGCCGCGACCTGGCTCAGCGCCGCCTGAATGGACGCGTCAGAATAAAGCGAGCCAGATACCAGCTCCAGGCGCCCAGCTGCCAGGAGGGGTTCGGCGCCCATAAGGTCTTCTCGCAGCCGGGCCATCTTAGAAAGGGCCCGCTCCATGACGCCAGGAGAAGTGGAGGAACCTGGGGTCAGTAGCACGGAAGGAGGAGGAAGAGGCGCCGTCGTCACCATGGCCTGGGAGGCAGGAGGCTCCTGAGCGCCTGGGACCCCAGCACCTGAGCGGACATTGGCACCTCTGGGACTAGCGGGGCCTCGGGGGCTGACTTCTCCCGAGGATGCTCCACCCAGGCTCGCGAGAATGATTGGGCTAGAGAAGCACGAGCGCTGTCTCCACCTTCACTCATGGAGAGGAGTGCGGCCGCAGGAGGCGACCTGGGCTCAAGGTGTGCCACCTCGCCCTCCCTTCTCCTCTTCGCCGCAGGCCTAGTTGCACAAAGAAGAAGAAGAGTCAGAAGCAAGCATCAGAAGCAAGAGCAAGGCCGGACGAGAACGCTTACTGATCCACTGCAGCATAGTCCCTCCGCTTCGGGAGCTTGAAGCCGGAGAGCTTCGCGACCCAAGGCGCAGGCGCGCCAGCTCCCGGAGCAGAAGCAGGGGCAGCAGCTAGGCCGGAGGCAGCTCCAGGAAATAGTGAGGCAGGAGCGTCGTCCCGGGAAATCAGCACTGACCTGCTCTTCGTCGGAACCACGGGCGGCTCCCCCTTCTCCGAGAGGATATCGTCCTCGCCATCATCGTCAGACAGGAATAGGAGGATGTCAGCCTTGCGCAAGGGGGAGGTCTCCCCATATCCTCGGGGGCTGCCCCTAGGTCGTGCTCCTCGTCCACGTCCTCCTCCTCTCCGCCCCTGCAGGACTCACCAAAAGATACGTCCACCGTCGCCGTAGCCACAGGAACCTCAGAAGGTGCCGGCGGCACCAGGCCGCGCCCGTCAAAAGTGGGCATGGTGGCCACGACCTGCGTCCCGCCCTTCCAGAGGAACAAGGGAGTGTGGGGATTCAGCAGATACTCTTGGTCGTCTCCGACCAGGAGATGGAGGGCTGCGGCCATCTCCTCGTCGGACAAGGCCTTCTGGCTCAAGCGGAGCATGTCTTCCCCATCCACAAGCATCCACAGGGGGCGCGTGCGCGCCTGGAGAGGAGCCACCCACTGCGCCAAGAATTCCTTCAGGAGCATGGCCCCTGTCCGTTTTGCCGCCTTCGCGCTGCCCGGCCTCAGGTCGGCGTTCATCTTCCCGAGCACCAGCTTAGCCTGCTCGTCGGTAACCTTCATGCAGGACCACCCCTCATCAGGCCGGGGCATCCCTGTCGGAAGGTTCAGCCGTGGGTGGAAGCACTTGGCATCCATCATAACCCTCTTCCTCCTGAAGCCATCGGCCTTCTTCCCGGTCTTCGAAATCGCGTTGGCCTTGCCGGCTGCGATGAAGTTGGCGCACCCCGTGGTGTGGCCTTCGTTGATCCGGAGGTAGAAGGAGTGGCGCAGCAATGCCACGGACGGTATCACCCCGACTTACTCCTCACAGTAGAAGGTAAAGATGGACAAGAGAAGAATGGAGTTGGGATGGAGATGAAGAGCCTCTAACCCGTAGTGTTGGAGGACCGCGTATAAGAAGTAGGAGAAGGGGGAACGAGGCCAGCGGTGATGCTGCCCATGAAGAAGGGGTACCAAAAGTTCTTCGGGGCTTCGGGCATGGCAGAGCCTGCTCGTAGCATGGTCTCCCCCTTCTCGTTGTTCTCCCCCGCCGTCAGCAGCTGCATGATGGCAAGGTTCTTCGCCGAGACATTGAGCGCCTCCAGGCCCGGCTCGTACCAAGCGTGCGGCGAGTCAACCTTGGTCATTCGGGGCACCATTAGATGGAAGCTTGGAACTGGATCAGAGCAGATCTAGAGGTTTCATAAGCAAGGGGCGAGAAAGGGGATCTGGAGCAAGGCGGAGGAAAGCAATGAAGACGGGCGTAGCCCGCGCCAGTCTTTTGTCAAGTCGGGCAGTTGCCGAGGCTGCATGGGGAAGCGGAGACGCCCACGTCCAATCAGTCGCCACGCATCGACCAAGGCCGCATGCTGTTGGCGCCCGCAGCGCTCCGCACTTGCCTTCGCTTCGCCTCGAAGCCAAGCCCGAGCGTGCCTTGGGCCCGGGGGTTACTATCGGCGTTCTAGGAATGGGGATCCCCAGACTTGCCTGCCTGCGGCCCGCAGCGTGGCTCCTCCAGCGACCCTCTACCACCCATCTTCACCAGCAAATACCCAAGACCCTCGCGAGGCGGACGATGAAAGACCTCCTCACGGGCGGCCTCACCAGGCTGGCTCACGAGAAGCGAAGAGATCAAGGCAAGGCGAACCTTGCGACGTTCGAATGATGTAAGCCACGATGATCAAGGCCGGGAGGGCGCCAGGAGGGCGCCAGCAAGCGCAGTGTCCTTGCTTCCTCTTTGGTGCTAAGGAGGCAAGCGCGGGCGAGGAGTTCCAAGGCATCAGCCAAAGGTTTCCATATCGGTGCAACAAGACTGAGACCAGCAGGACGGCAGGACGGAGGTCACCGCAGAGCCCAAGACGGCGTCACTGAGGGAGTCCTGGATTACGGGGTCCTCGGACAGCCCGACTATATCCCTTGGCCGGACTGTTGGACTATGAAGATACCAGATTAAAGACCTGGTCCCGTGTCCGGGTGGGACTCTCCTTTGCGTGGAAGGCAAGCTTGGCAATTCGGATATGTACATCTCCTCCCTTGTAACCGACTCTGTGTAACCCTAGCCCCCTCCGATGTCTATATAAACCGGAGGGTTTAGTCCATAGGACAACAACAATCATACCATAGGCTAGCTTCTAGGGTTTAGCCTCTCCGATCTCGTGGTAGATCAACTCTTGTAATACTCATATCATCAAGATCAATCAAGCAGGAAGTAGGGTATTACCTCCATCAAGAGGCGCGAACCTGGGTACACATTGTGTCCCCCGCCTCCTTTTACCATCCGCCTTAGACGCATAGTTCGGGACCCCCTACCTGAGATCCTCCGGTTTTGACACCGACATTGGTGCTTTCATTGAGAGTTCCACTGTGTCGTCACCATAAGGCTGGATGGCTCCTTCGATCATCGGCAACGATGCGATCCAGGGTGAGGTTTTTCTCCCCGGACAGATCGTCGTATCCAGCGGCTTCGCACTGCGGGCCAACTCGCTTGGCCATCTGGAGCAGATCGAGAGCTATGCCCCTGGCCATCAGGTCAGGTTTGGAAGTTTGAACTATACTGCTGACATCCACAGAGACTTGATCTTCGGCGGATTCGAGCCCGCATCAGGTGCACCGCACAATCACGACGGGCATGACTTAGCTCTACCGCCGGACAGTGTTCGGGAGATCACACATGTGGCGACTCCGGCGCTTGATCCGGAGCAGATCGCGCTGTCCGAGGATGGGTGGATGGACCCCGCCCCGGAGGCCGCACACTCAGCGGCAATACGGCCGAATACTGACTTCACCTCCTACGAGACATGTGTTGCCGGACCTTTGGATTTGTCCCCGGCCACGGTCTCGTAACCGCCTGCGTCCGTACCCATCAAATCTGATTGGGCGCCGATCACGGAATTCTCCTCCGTGGATATCTTTCAGCACTCGCCCTTGGGTGATGTGCTAAATTCATTAAAGTCTCTCTCCTTGTTAGGAGGCCTTTGGCCGAACTGTGTTCGGCTCGAGTGGGAAGCAGACGATGAAGAAATTCGTTCCCCACCCACCACCCACTTAATAGCCACTATCGACGACTTAACCGACATGCTTGATTTCGGCTCCGAAGACATCGACGGTATGGACGACGATGCGGGAGACAAACAGGAACCATCGCCCGCAGGGCGCTGGACTGCCACTTCATCACATGATATATACATGGTGGATACACCCAAAGAAAATGATGACGAGGAACGGGAGGAAGCAGCGAAGGAAAATTCCCTCAAGAAGCAACCAAAGCGACGGCGTAAGCGCCGCTGCAAATCCCGCCCCAGCAAAAATAGCGATAACAGTGCAAGAACGAGTAACACCCCAGTCGACCAAAAAGGAGACAACGACCACATGAACCCAGCGGTGGAGCAGGGTGAACCAGTGGACGGCGAACATAGTACGGAGCCGCTGTCCGGTCACGACGACCCCGAGGGTAAAACTCATCAACCTGTCTCTGGAGACATGAATAGTCCGGAAGACGATGCACGCATCATCCCTGAAAAGCACTTGGAACAAGAGGACCTTCATAAAAGGCTCATTGAAACCGCGCAGAGCCTGAAGAAGCATAAGCAAAGGCTTAAGACCGTGTAGAATACGCTCAACAGCAGATGGAGTAAAGTGCTTGACACGGAAGAAAAGTACGACGTTAATCGCCACACAAAAAGCTATCCAAAGCGCAAGCTGTTGCCTGAATTCGACGACGAGGCCTTAGAGCCCACTCAGCGGGAAAATAAAATGGCCTATCAACTGGACCAGCCACCCCATGGTCGCGACAGGGTGGCTAACGATGACGTACACAAGTCAGCACATGACCTACGTGAGGACCTACACAAAAAAGCGGGTTTGACCAGATCCATTTACGAACCTAGGAAGCGCGTTCCGGCACAGAATCATCGCCGCCCAAGCGACTATACTGACAGAATAATAGTTTGGAATCAAAACCGAACACTACAACCGTCAGACACACCCAAATACAGGGGTGCCGCGCACCCCCTATGCTTCACCGACGAGGTACTGGATCATGAATTCCCAGAAGGATTCATACCCGTGAACATAGAGTCATATGATGGAACAACAGACCCTAGGGTCTGGATTGAGGACTTTATCCTTCACATCCACATGGCTCGTGGAGATGATCTCCACGCCATCAAATACTTGCCCTTAAAGCTGAAAGGACCAGCTAGGCACTGGTTGAAAAGCCTCCCTGAAAACTCAATTGGAAGTTGGGAAGAGCTCGAGGACGCTTTCAGGGCTAATTTTCAAGGGACCTATGTCCGACCTCCGGATGCAGACGATTTAAGTCACATAATCCAACAACCCGGAGATTCAACCCCAAAAGCTTTGGAACAGATTCCTCACTAAGAAGAATCAAATTGTCGATTGCCCGGATGCTGAAGCCTTAGCAGCTTTCAAACATAGTGTCCGGGATGAATGGCTTGCCAGACACCTCGGCCAGGAAAAACCAAGGACAATGGCAGCCCTAACAAGCCTTATGACCCGCTTTTGCGTGGGCGAGGATAGTTGGCTGGCCCATAGCGGCACCAGCGACCCAAGCACATCCGAAGTCAGGAATGGCAATGGAAAACCACGACGAAATAAAAGCAAGCGTCAAAGCAACGAAGACAGCCCAGACAACACGACGGTAAACGCCGGATTCAGGGGCTCTCGACCCGGTCAACAGAAAAATCCATTCAAAGGCAACAGAGATGGACCGTCCAGCCTAAACAAGATTCTGGACAGATTATGTCAGATTTATGGCACCTCCGATAAACCAGCAAATCACACCAACAGAGAATGCTGGGTCTTTAAGCAGGTCAGCAAGCTAAATGTCGAACACAAGGGGAGGGAGACACCAAGTGAAGACGAGGATGAGCCTCACCAACAAAACACTGGGGGAAAGAAAAAATTCCCACCAGAAGTCAAAACAGTGAACATGATTCACGTAACGAAGAGGAGGAGCACACGCGCACTCCGAGACGTATACACCTTAGAGACCGTTACCCCCAAGTTCAACCCTTGGTCACCCTGCCCAATCACTTTTGATTGCAGGGATCACCCGACTAGTATCCGGCATGGAGGATCGGCTGTCTTGGTACTAGACCCAATAATTGACGGATACCATCTCACCCGAGTCCTTATGGACGGCGATAGTAGTCTTAATCTGATATATCAAGACACAGTCCGCAAAATGGGGATAGACCCAACAAGAATCAGCCAAAGCAATACTATACCTTTAAAGGAGTAGTACCAGGCCCAGAGGCCCGCTACACGGGCTCTATAGTACTAGAGGTTGTATTCGGTTCTCCCGACAACTTCCGAAGCAATGAATTAACCTTCGACATCGCTCCATTCCGAAGCGGCTATCAAGAACTACTCGGAAGAACAGCCTTCACTCGTTTTAATGCAATACCACATTACGCTTATCTTAAGCTTAAGATGCCCGGTCCACGTGGCATCATCATATTTAGCGGAAACTCAGAGCGTTCCTTACATGTGGAGGAAAGTATGGTGGCTTTCGCAGCCGAACACTGAACGACCCCTCCAACCAGAATAAAGATCGGTCATCAAGACCGCGGACACGGCTAGACGAGTCCGGCGCACCCCTCGCTGTAATAGTTCAGATAAACCCGAGATTGGGTTGATGGATATACCCCCATAGTTGGCGCTAGGGGCTTCCCGCATGTAACAAGGACTATAGTTCGGTTTGACCTTACTTAGATTGAATTTCCATGGTCTATTAAGCATAACCAATTTTCCGCATGTAGACTTTCACCTGGGTTTTTTCCCTCTTGCAGATGACAATCATGCTACACCCTTCCAGGACACGACACAATGGAGACACAGGCGCAGACGTGCAGCAGGGCCCCGCTCAAAGGTTTCTTTCTATATTAAGACCATGTGTAAACCTTTCTCACTGTCTCTTATTGCTTCACGCCCTCCAGATACTTAGCACAACCGAGAGGGATGCTGACGTTATTGGCATTTTTGCCACGTCAGACAGATGCACGTACCTGGAAATTCAGGGTTCATTATCAAGGGCTTGCTCAGCCCGGTATATGTTGTAAAGTCTGAATACCTTAGGGAGTGTTCGGCGTCGCGAGTTTGGCCTTATATGCATCAGCTCTGAATCATGTCTTTGGTCAAATGTTGGGTTTGCACGGCTCCCGTGTTTTGCTACCTTACATTCTGCTCTATTGGCTAAGGTGGCACCAGGAGAACTACTGCGATTGTGCCCTGGTTCATCTGGATGAGCACCTCAGTAGAGAAAAGCCGAAAACTGACTGTCATGATAAAGCGTGAGACTGGTCAACCACTCGAGGACTCAGCGGAATCTTCGCGATTCCTCCACATTAACAAAGGACCAGTTTCCCGGTCATGTATGTACGCACACCGTATTCGGATAAGCGCGGAAGTACCAGGGGCTATATAGTAGCCCCACTGTCAAACTCCTATGGCTAAGTGAAAGTGTTAAAGCAATATAGTCTGGTTGCCTTGTTCGCCGTGCTATCACCTCCTTAATGGACCAAGACGTTGGATCAAGTGTGAATACGCGCTTTTTCGAACACCCCTGCATTATATGCGTGGGGGCTGAAGCCAGCGACTGCAAACTTTCAGGTTATATACATACATAAAATGGCCGCACAGGAGGCATCATAATACTTTCAGGCAAAAGTATAAACATAGCCTTTATAATCCAAATAGCATTGTTTTTACAATTGGGATACATGTCACTCGAACATAATATTCTTCGAGCACTGAGCCTCTATTAAATGAGCGCCTTCTAGGACTTCTCCAAAATAGTGCTCGGCCGAGACTTGGCGTACGCGGTTTGCAATAGTGGTGGCATCCATCTCTTCCCAGTATGTCTTAACATGGGTGAGAGCCATCGGCGCACCCTCTATGCGCGCCGACCTCTTTACAGCGTCGATATGAGGCACAACACCAAGGAATCGTTGCAGTAAAATAAAATAACTATTCGGCCTTGGTCCTTCCGGCCAAAGATTATCCACGACAGACCTCATGGCAAGCCCGGACAACCTATGGAGCTCAGCCCACTCGGCCATTTGCTCATCTAACAGCAGTGGACGCGTCGGAGCACTGAACTGCGACTAGAATACTTTTCCAGTTCGTGATCTTTTTGATCTCCGAAAAACACAGTTGCATCAGCAGCACTCATTGCCAAGTCCGAATACGCGTCTGTAGCACTCCATAATTGACCCAAAGGGGCATATTTCGGATCTCCGAACTTCGTCCGCAACAAAAAGGGCTTCCCATCCGTGATATCTCTGGCTTGACGGAGCTCCTCCTTCGCTGCTCTGATTTTAGAACGGGTTTCCTTGGCTGTTTGCATGACTTTCTTCAGGTCAGCCGCTCTCGCTTGGCTTTCCTTTTCAAGAAGCTCATATCGGTCGGCGGCATCTTTCAGTTCATCAACCATCTTGGCTATTTTATCTTCGCTTTTGCGATGAGCATCCTGTTCGGCTCTTAAGTCTTCTGCCGCCATTAGGGCGGCCACATCACTCCTCCTAGCTTGTTGCTTAGCTCGGGCAAGTTCCGCCCGAAGGGTCTCCACGGCGGCAACTCCATCTGCAGTCACAACATATTATAGATACTAGCATCATGCTCCTCTTAATATTTGTTGACCACCTAAAAATACATACCATGTGCCTCGTCAAGCCGCTTATTCACAAGCGCAATGTCGGCATCTGTCGCATCAAGTTGCCGGCTCAAACCGGCAAACTCAATAGTCTGACCAGCCACCGGACCGTCAGCCGTCTGCACATGAAAGCAGCGCGATTATTTACCTGGGACTATGATCCTCTGTTTCCTGCCCCTGGACAGCAACCAGAGTCTCAGGGGCTACTATCCATATAGAGCACACCTAGCATGTGCGGTACCGTCAAAAAAATTTATTTATTACTTTGCGTACCTCAAAGCCTCTTAGAAGGCTCGTAAAAGCTTCATGCAACCCACTTGTGGCGGATGAGATCCTCTTAACCACCATACTCCTCTGAAATAGCTGATTTCTCCAAAAGGCTCATCAGTCCGTCTGGTTGCCCACCGGACAGTCCCGGACTCTTTTTGTTGCTCTCCATAGGAGACGAATATTCCGGATTGTAGGTGGCCGAAGGGTTACCTTCTGGCGTTGGCAGATCAGGAGAAACCCTCTGTGATGACACCTCAGGGTCGTCCGTCCCAGGAGGCGGGGAGGCAGGGGGAGGCATTTCGCTCTCCATCATCTCCGGAAGAAGATCCCCCGAAGACGAACTCTGCTGAGAAGGGCTACGAGCCGGACTGCAAGATATATGTCTCGGTTATTGTCCTCAGAGATAAAGCAGGATATATTTACCAAAAGTACTATTGATTCACTTATAGCTCGGTGGAGGGCTGGCTCCCTTGCGGGCACTGTGCGGTAAGGACGCCCTCCGAGGCAGTGCCTCCTGACGAAGATTTCTTCCCTCGTTTGGAACCTTTCGTTTCCAAGTCGTCAGAGACAATCCTTTTCCTTCCTTGGGGGGAGGGGATTCTAGATTCTTCTCCCCGATCATCCTCCTTCGTGGAGACACTGATTCCCCCAGGTTGGACAAGTAATGCGTGAGGACCGCTTTCGGCTTCTTTATCCCTCCCTTTATCTTCCCCTGATGGCACTTGATAAAGTGCGTGCTGGAGCATCCTAGCTAGTACAGGATCTGGTGAGCCTTCGGGAAGGGGGGCCGAACACTTGATCATCTTCGCCTTTCTTATCCAGTCCTGGCCAAGATTAATTCTTTCAGAATTATGTTATGAAAAATGAAAAGAAAGTGTGTTCGGTCATGGAAATACTTACCTGGGTATCTGGACGATTATAGTTGAGACCCCAATCCTCGGGGGTGTCCGGACACTTTATTCGTGATCCGAAGAACAATCCATACATCTCTTCGAGCGTTGCGCCGAAGAACTACTGAATAATTCGCGGTCCTTCTGGGTTGAACTCCCACATACGGAGAGATCGACGTTGGCATGGCAGGACCCGACGAACTAGCATAACTTGCATTACTTTGACGAGACCAACATCCCTCTTGAGGAGATCTCGGATGCGACTTTGCAATGTCGGCACGTCATTAACCGGCCCCCAGTCTACCCCCTTGTTGACCCATGACGCCAGTTGTGGTGGGGGGCCCGAAAGGAAGGCGGGGGCAGCCACCCACTTACTACTTTGGGGAGCTGTGATGTAAAACCACTCCCGCTGCCATAAGTTGGATATCTCGGGGAAGGAACCCTTTGGCCATGGAGCATCGATGCCTTTGCTTAATGTGGCACCTCCGCATTCTGCGTGTCGCCCATTGATGATCTTCGGCTTCACTTGAAGGTCTTGAGCCATAAGCCGAATTGTGGGGTGATGCGGAGGAAGGCCTGACATATGACGATAAACAACAAGATGTGAAGAATAGAATCCGGAGCTAGATCATGGAATTCGAGCCCATAATAGAACATGAGCCCTCTGACGAAGGGATCAAGACTAATGCCTAGCTCTCAGAGGAAGTGGGAAACAAATACGACACTCTCGTAGGGTTCGGGACTGGGGATGATCTGCCCTCAGGAAGGCAGCCTGTGCGAGATTTCGGTGGTCAGAAACCTAGCCTCCCTTAGCTTCTTGATGTCCTCCTCTGTGACAGAGGAAGCCATCCACCGGCCCTGAAGGTTGGATCCGGACATGATTGAAGGTCCGAAGCGCTTCGCCTGAGCCTTGGGTGTTGGAACTCGGGATGGGGGAAGGGAGGGATTGAGCATGAGAACAAAGGGACAGGCTTTGTCCCCTTTATAAAGAGGGCGAATATCAAGCGTCCTCCGCGTGGCCGTTTGGAACTTGCCTAAAATCGAGGAGCCGTACTAACGAGCACGATTGGGTTACCCACACCCATATTGATGAGAATCCCATGATAAGGGGACACGATCTTTGCTTCGACAAGACGTGCCAATAAAACCGCCTCGCAACACGTGTCGTGGCGGGCAAGGAAAAACGGTTCGAGTAATGACCAAGGCCATTGCATGATTTCACATTATGAAAATTTTTCATTCAGATTAGATTTGTGAAAATATTGTACTCTCTACGGTAGTATGTGGAATTTGTTTTGCAGAGCTGGACACTATCCTTATGTTCAAGATCCTCTATGGAGTATTCACAGGAGGAACCCGCCTTGCAATGCCGAAGACAATCTGTGTGTCGCACTCGTCGTCGTTGAAGCCTGGTTCATGGGCTACTGAGGGAGTCCTGGATTAGGGGGTCCTCGGACAGCCGGACTATATCCCTTGGCCGGACTGTTGGACTATGAAGATACAAGATTGAAGATGGGACTCTCCTTTGCGTGGAAGGCAAGCTTGGAATTTCGGATATGTATATCTCCTCCCTTGTAACCGACTCTGTGTAACCCTAGCCCCCTCCGGTGTCTATATAAACCAGAGGGTTTAGTCCGTAGGACAACAACAATCATACCATATGCTAGCTTCTAGGGTTTAGCCTCTCCGATCTCGTGGTAGATCAACTCTTGTAATACTCATATCATCAGGATCAATCAAGAAGGAAGTAGGGTATTACCTCCATCAAGAGGCCCCGAACATGGGTAAGCATTTTGGCCCCCGCCTCCTGTTACCATCCGCCGTAGACGCACAGTTCGGGACCCCCTACCTGAGATCCGCCGGTTTTGACACCGACAGTCACCACCAGAGCCTTTGGCAGGCGAAGACTACTTTTGTCAGGATAACTTGTACTAGTTGTCTCCCTTCGAATTTGGCCATTGTGGGATACCTTCCTGCTAAATATTTGGGAAGAGGATCAAGGCCACTATAAATAGGACTAGCAACCATAGAAAGAGGAAACAGGTGAAGGACAGGATCCAAATCATCCTCAAACACACAAGCTCACCAAGCACAAGAACACCTCTCCTCAGGAGGCTGTTCTTCCCTTGTAACTGTTCATCCACAGCCCAAGAGGCAATCCACCACACCACACTAGAGTAGGGTATTACACCACAACGGTGGCCCGAACTAGTATAAATCTTGTGTCTAGTGTTCTTCGGGTCCGTCGAAGCTAGGCTTTGAGATCGTTGAGTGTGCGAGTTTGAGAGGGGGAGATCTTCGTGCGCACCCCAGTGTTCGAACCTCAAGGGTTTTGCTGGAACCCAAAATCCGACACAAAGTATCCCAAATTTCCTTTGCATTGTCAAGGCGGCTGATTTTGTTGAATTCTTCGGGGCACAATCCATTGAAGAGAATATAACAAGCTTGAGCTTTGTACTGCAACATCTTCATTTCATCCGTTGTCGCTTCACGGTCCGGTTATTTTCCATCTTCGAAGAAATCACCTTGCAAGCCAATACGCATAATAGCCCAAACGGTAGGGTTATGACCATGCATTTTCATCTTATGCTTTCAACTAGCAAAATTCATACCATCAAAGTAAGGACCGCTACGGTGATTATTTCCCTCGCTAGACGCCATACTCTCCTAGGTTGTGAAACCAAGGCTATGATCACCAAAACTATGGAAATCAAGTCAAATGGAGACCAAAGCTCTGATACCACTTGTAGCATTGCAAGTACGTCTAGAGGGGGATTAGACTACTTGACCAAATACAAATCTAACATTTTCCCAATTTTAGTTGTGGGCAGATTTTAGTAATTAGCACAAGTCAAGCAATCAACCTACACTTGCAATTCTAAGAGTATAGCAGCGGAAAGTAGAACATTGCATATGTAGGTAAAGGGAAGGGTTTGGAGAAGGAAAATGCAATGGAGATACAGAGATTTTTGGCGTGGTTTCAATAGGTGGTGTTATCGTACGTCCATGTTGACGGAGACTTCAACCCACGAAGGGTAACGACTGCGCGAGTCCATCGAGGGCTCCACCCACGAAGGTTCCATAAAGAAGCAACTTTGTCTATCCCACCATGGCCATTGCCCATGATGGACTTGCCTCACTCGGGTAGATCTTCACGAAGTAGGCGATCTCCTTGCCCTTACAAACTTCTTGGTACAACTCCACATCTTGAAGGAGGCTCCCAAGCGAGGCCTAACCAATCTAGGAGACACCACTCTCCAAAAGGTAATAGATGGTGTGTTGAATATGAACTCCTTTTGTTCTTGTGCCTCAAGTGATAGTCACCCCAACACTCAACTCTCTCTCTCTCTCAAAGATTTGGCTATGGTGGAAAGATGATTCGAGTGGAGAGCAACTTGGGGAAGTCTAGAAATCAAGATTCTTGTGGTAGGATTGGAATATCTTGATCTCAACACATGAGTAGGTGGTTCTCTCTCAGAAAATGTATGGTGGAAGTGTAGGCACGTTCTAATGGCTCTCTCACATAAGGATAAGGGGTGGAGGGGTATATATAGCCTCCACACAAAATCCAACCGTTACACACATTCGACCCATCTCAGTGAGACCGAATGATTAAACTCGGTGGTAGCGATTAGTTCAAAATGTGAACGTTAGGAATCTCGGTGGGACCGATTGGAAAAACTCGGTGAGACCGATGTGCTAGGGCTTAGGTCAAACATCATCTCAGTGGCACCGATTGCATCAACTTGGTGAGACTGAAGTGAAGCAATAAGGCAACAGAGAAAATGTCAAGCCAACTCGGTGAGACCAATCACATAACTTGGTAAGACCGAAGAAAATTCAACAAGTCACAGGGCGTTAGCAAGGCCATCTCGGTGAGACCGAGACCCGTATCGGTGAGACCAAATTGCTAGTGTTTCTGGTAGTGGCTATGTCATATGAACTCTTTGACGCCATAGAAAGAATCTGTGGGGCCGAGTTGGAGTTTAGGCTTTTACATATTTGGATGGAGAAAGTGGTTGAGGGTTTTGGAGAAATATCACTAAGCATTTGAGCAAGTAAGCCATTAAGCAACACCTCATCCCCTTTTAATAGTATAGGCTTCCCTATGGACTCAATGTGATCTTGGATCACTAAAATAAAAATAAAGAGTCTTGAGCTTTTGCCAATATGTGTCATTAGCATGTTGAGGGGTCGACATCTCTAGTCCATGCCATGCCATTCATTGAACTTCCTGAAATATTTATCTTGAATGGATATTAGTTCAATGAGCTATATGTTGTTATGAATTACCAAAAGCACCCAGGGGTTAGTTGCCCTTTCAGCTGTCGACCGCCAAGCCGACCATCGTGCCCTCAGCCTTGATTCCATTGTCGCGCAACTCCATCCACTCGTCGACCGTCGGGGGTATGCCAGTATGTGTGGGTAACTAGCTAGCAAGTGGATCAGTAGCGAGTCACTGCCGATGTCCATTGATGCGGTTATTTATAGCAAGCAGCTAGCTAGGGGATTGGGGATTTTACAATTCACCCTTATGGAGCGCGGAAAGACTATGTGGAGCACACAACCCGACAACTGTATGTGGTGTCACGTGTTATCGTGCATGTGTTAACATAAGCAAACGCATGTGTAACTTACTAATCATAGCACAAGAGTACTCACACACGCAACGTGTGCGATACTCCTAGCCATTGCAAGCAACTAGTTTGCATTTTTCAAAGTTATTTCTACACACTGAATCCCACACGAATTAACTATAGTAACCTTCTATGTTATATTTTCTCATCGCAAACAGTTCATTCGAGTGGGTTGTTTGCCGCGTATCACACACATCTTGTTTACACGAATGGTTTTTGTTCTTTTGGATCATCGCAAACAGTTCATCTATGTGAATTGTATGCCGCATATCACACACATACTGTTAAGTTTAACCGTTTCTGTTTTGTCGCCTAATCAAAAACAGTTCATCCGAGTGAACTGTATGCCGCATATCGCACATACATTGATCCCGCTGACCATTCTATTGTGTTCCCTAATTGCAAACAGTTCATCTGAGTGAACTCTATGTCGTATATCGCACAGACCTTGATATGGCTGCCCATTTTTGTTGTTTTGGCTCATCGCAAACAGTTCTTCTGGATTAACCGTATGCCACGCATCGCACACGCAACTATAGTCTGAGTAATGTTTGATATCTCCGCTATCACAAACATTTTGTATCTTTTTTGATGGGTCTTTTACAACACTATTTGCGATTAATGCATCGCACACAGTTTCATCAAAGGGTCTCTGATTGTACTGTCGCGTTTGGACCATCATGTCGTAGTGTACCAGAGCATCATCGACGATGAGGAGGATTTCAAGGGCAAGAGAACATCTACACCATCCAAGAGGTAAGCATGGACGCGAAGAAGGAACCGAGAAAACTTTCAGGTGCCCGGGTGCCCGGGGTTTAGGCACCGGCCCCTAGACACCTTGGGAGCCCGAACCTATGGACCCAGGTTCCCAGACTTTGGACCCGGGGTGCCCGAACCCCCCTGTGCCCTGACTCTGGGTGCCTGTCCCCCCTTTACCCCGGACTTGCATGCGTGCATGTGTTGTGCTTGGCCCATGTAACTTTCCCATGTCACCCTCACTTGTCTATTCATGCCTTGGAGCCCTATATTCTACTCCTTCCCCTCCAAAAAGTCATTTTGGTGGACGGATGCATTGGAGCCCTATATTTTAAATAGTGCCAAAATGATATTTCAAAGTTTCAAAAAATTGCAAAAACAATTCCACATGTTCATATGGATGTATGTTACACATGTGCAAAATTCTGATGATGAAATAAGTAACCGCGTGAGTTGCACAGAAATGAAAAAATTGTGATTTTGGAAAGATGAATGGTGCATGTGCTATTCACTATTTAGATATTGTCATTTTGTTATTTTTGCACAACTCACATGTTTACTTATTTCATCACCAAACTTTTCACATGTGTAATATTCATTCATGTGATCATCTAGAATTCTTTTCGGGGTATTTTGGAAATTTTAAATGTGATTTGTAAACTATTCAAAATAAAGTCCTCCAAAGCACCCATGTTCCAAAAATTCACTCTCTCTTCCCCTCCTCATTTCTAGGGTTAGCTAAGATTAGAACACAATTAGAGCTTAGCTCATGTACATACCTTTATGGGATTCCTCTTGAGAGAGAGAAGACTCCAATGGAGTGCAAGGCCTCCTATGGAGAAGATCCCTAGGGGAAGCAGGACCTCCACATGTGGAGAAGGATTCCCCAAGTGAATCATCAAGACCCATCTTGTTAGGGATATAACTACTAGGTATAAGCTATCCAGGAGGGGCCGGGTCACACCATTGGCGACTTATGACGAAGAGGCCTGATAGGGTCCAAGAAGACATGAAGATGGTGGTTCGTAGAGCAAGCCAATTGAAGGCCCAAGACCTGGAGACAACTTGAGGACCACGGGTGTGAGCCACCATATGTTTAACTTGTTCTATAAGGCAAGCTTAGTTAGAAACCGAGCCGGTCATGTTTGTGTGAGCCGGCCGGGACTCTGTCAGCCGTCGGGCTTCAACCTATATATAAAGGGGTGAGCCGGCGGCGGGTTAAATTAAGAAACAAACAATCAAGAACTAGGTCAAGTGTATTCGCTCCCTTGTAATCGAAACCCAAGCAATACAACTAGAAGCAGGAGGTAGGCCTTTACCTCGTTGAGAGGGCCGAACCTGGGTAAAACTCTCTGTGTCCTTTGTCCCGTTCAACCCCTTTAAGCTAACCTAGTGTGACGGATCCACACCTAAGTCCTTTCACTAGGGTATTTGCCATGACAAAACCAAGACAGTTGGCGCCCATCGTGGGGCCAGAGCACGGTGGTTTCGAGTTCTCGAAGGAAACTTCGTAGGTATCAAGGGATACGCCGTAGGCCGGATGACCAAGAGCCGCCGCGGCAAACTCTACATCTACGACGCTGGCTAGGGCCCTGATGCCGACTCAATTTCGTACGGGTACTGGGTCCCCTTCGGCGGAATCCATGTCTTCATCGGCAATATCGGCGAGTAGGAGCTTGAGCTCGACACCTGCACCCACATCATCGAGACGGCTCAGCGCGCACGACCCGCCAAGGTTCAGTCCGCCGTGAAGCATGCCTTCGTTGGCTTCATTCACGGGGTGGATCTTGAGGAAGGATATGTATCCGGTGGAGAGACGGCCATCTACTCTGATGATGAGTCCTCAACCGGTGAGACCAATTCAATGTATCAACTGCAAGACGGCGACCTTGGGGGCTATTCTGATGGAAACAATATCCTGGACCCCTATGAGCCGTCGAACAAAGTCATGATGTTCATGGCCGGCACACAACCAGTGCTCAATTCATCAACTGCTGCTGCTATGACTTCCTGTTCAATGGCTGAGGCGACAGCCGGAGCGAGCGGCTCTGCACGCCCACCAGCTCAAGTCTTATCCGAACTTTTGGATGCATTGGCAACCTTATTAGCTGCAGAACGAGGTGGGTGTCGCGAAGCTATGAGATGAGATAGCTCAGGCCAAGGAGGAGCTTAATGCTGAGAATACTAGGATGGCAACAGAACGAGCAGCCCTAGATGCTGAGTCGCAACGGAATCAAGTGGACAGTTTCCGGTTAAACTTGGATTAGAATGCATCCGATGCCGTTCTACGAAGGAGGCACGTGAGTCGTCTACCTTTGGAGTATGATGCGAGGAATCTTTTCAACACGCCTGGGGCTGGACCAAGTAATCCACCTGAGGTAAACCGGGCTGTCGAGGCACCCGTGACTGGGGCAACGGCTCAAGCATGTGTCGCAGACCGCCTCAGTGATACGTCTCCAACGTATCTATAATTTATGAAGTATTCATGCCGTTATATTATCATTCTTGGATGTTTTACCATCATTTTATAGCAACTTTATATCTTTTTTGTGACTAACCTATTGACCCAGTGCCCAGTGCCAGTTGTTGTTTTTTGCTTGTTTTTTTACATCACAGGAAATCAATATCAAATGGAGACCAAACATCATGAAACTTTTTGTGGATTTTTTATGGACCAGAAGACCACCAATGGGCCAGAGAAGCACCTGGGGGTGCCCCGAGGGGGGCACAACCCACCGGGGTGCGCCTGGGGGCCCAAGCACGCCCAAGTGGGTTGTGTCCACCTCGGTGGCCTCCCGCACTGTAACGACCCGAGACCGACGCTCCAGACGCCTTCCATGTTTTGCGTGACTGTCGTGTGTTTTATTTCTATGTTGCATTTCATCATAGCATCATGCGCATTGCATCTGCATGTTTTCATAAAGCTTGCATCCGTTCGTAGTTGCCGCATCCCCCCTTGCCTTCATTGACAGATCCGAGTCCAACCGGGTTTTTGTCAAACCACCTAACCCCTGTTTGCACAATGCATCGATCCCTCGCCCGTGTCCAAAACTCCCCCGGACCCAACCCAGGCAGTCATTACCGATGGGTCTGGATCATCCCCAAACATCCCTAAGATATCTTCGGTTTCTTGTTTTAACTTCCTAACCTATTTATCTCGGACCGTCTGATTACGATCCGAGGGATCCGATAGCCCCTACCCTATCCCTACATGCTATATATAACAGCCTAACCCTAACCCCTAGGTGTCCCATCCACCCATTCCGCCCGCCGCCGCGCGACACTTGTTTTCTCCCGGTCCAACTAGTGCCTCCACCTGGTCTCCTCTTTTCTCGGGATCTTGCGTGATCGATACTTCCAGTCCATCCAGCCACCACCCACTCTCCCTCGATCTCTCGAGCGAGCAACCACTACTAGCCCGAGCGCTCATTCCTGAATGGATCGAGGCGCTACCTCCAGCCCACAGCCGCATGGAGCTCCTCCACGCTCGAGCTGCACCAGGCCATGAGCGACCTCGCTCCCCTGCCGTCTCCAGCACCGTGCCGGCGAGTGCCATCACCGAAGCTGCTCTGTTCCTCGCCCGAGCTAGGAGGCTGCCGTCCCTCTCCTCCTTTTCCTTCCTTCCCTCCTCACGCTGCTCCTCCCTGACCGTGCCTCCCCCGTCCCATTGTTCCTCGCAGGGAACCATGGCTGCCGCCCGGAGCAGCAGCACCACCATCGGAGCTCCCTCCGCTATCGTGCACCACCAGCAGGTTGTCGTCGTCGACCCGCAGGCTAGCACCTTTCCTGCTCCTCATGTCCTCTTCTTCCTCTTCCACTCTCTCTAATCCCCCTCTCTCTCCCAGATACTCCGTCGCCATGGATGCCCACCGTTGCTTCATCCTGGAACAAATCCTCATCACCCCGAGCCCACGCAAGCTGTCGAGCCTTGCCGCCGCCGTGAACGGGCTCCCCGCGCCCTGGATCCAGTCGATCTAAGCTTCCCCATGCCCAAGACCTCGCCGCCCCTTCGCCCCGCTCGCCGAAGCTCTGCTCCCAGTCACCGGCGCCCTGCCTGCCTCCTCTGCTTCACCCCTGCGTGAGGAGGACGACCCCAGCGCCAAGTCCCACTTCGTCATTGACTGCGCCCCTTCCACCTCCTCGTTCGATCCATCCAATCCAGTAGGCCTACCAGCCTTGCCTCCCACCGACCGGGCCTTGGCCCATGGGTGAGCTCCCCGCAGCCCCTCCTCTCTGTTGGCCCAGTTCAACAGATTTGGCCTAGCATGTTTTTTCTTCTCCCTGGCGATTTTATCAATTATCCAGAGAAAACCTGTTTTACAGGTAAGCCCCTCATGTTCATGCATTTAATATCTCACAAATTGTTCATCAGATTAAAATGATTCAAACATGTAAAATGCTTAGATTTTCATCTAGTCTCATAATATGCAACTTTCATCCATCTTTATTGTTTAAATTGTTGTTTTGCATTACTTTGATCATATGACATGCTAAAATGTTTATTTCATAACTAAAATAACCGTAGCTTCGAATTAAATAAACTCTATATGTAAATGGGGTAGAAAAATGCATAGTTTAACATGGTGACATTACTTTGCATGCTTAACAATATTAAAATATGATTTAGGGCAGAACAGTACCAAATTCAAAATATGCGTATGGGGATTTTCCGGAATTTTTGTTCGTTGTTCCGGCCTCATTTAAACTTGCCTAAATAGTTAGTTTACTTATGCTTCACCTCTTGCCATGTTAACCAACATTTAATATTGTTGTGTACATAAACGAGATTGAACTCGTTGCATATTGAGCTCCACTTAACTTGTACTATTGTTTGTTGCACTTTGCCATGCCATGACTCATTAAACCGGACATGCATCATACTTGATTGTGCATCATGCCATGACTATGCTTGTTGGTTTACCATATTATTTGCTTCTTTCCAATTGTGCTTCATCTCTATAATTCGGGTAATGTTGCGATTGTGAGGATCCGTTCGACTATGTTGGTTCATCTACTTCATGGATTCGTATTCTTCCTAGTGGGATTTCAAGCCAGATGACTGTCACCTTGGATCTCACTACTATCTTTGTTATGGTAGTTGTCTCGATGCTATCGCTATGTCGTTCTACCTACCACTTGTTCATCAAGCCTCCCAAATTGCCATGATAGCCTCTAATCTTTTTCACCGTCCTAGCAAACCATTTTTGGCTATGTTACCGCTCTGCTCAGCCCCTCTTATAACGTTGCTAGTTGCAGGTGCAGTTGCAGGTTGTTCCATGTTGGGACATGGATATCATATCTTGGGATGTCACAATATCTATTATTTAATTAATACACATATATATTGGTAATGGGTGGAAGGCTCGACCTTTTGCCTGGTGTTTTGTTCCATTCATGCCGCCCTAGTTTCCGTCATATGTTGTTATGTTCCTTGATTTTGCGTCCCTAACACGATGAGGCTTTATGGGCCCCTCTTGACAGTTCTCTTTGAATAAAACTCTTCCAGCAAGGCCCAACATTGGTTTTACCATTTGCCTAATTAATTACAACTAAAACTTGCATCGGGACTTTCTGGATCCCGAGGACTTAATCAATCCCTGGGCTAGTGCTTCTCATGAGTGTTGGTCTAAACTAGAGCACCTTGTGGCACTCCCTTGGCAACTTGGGTCTTAGCTACCGTAAGCTTAGCTCATCCAATCGTGGCCTGAGACGAGATACGCGTGGCTACTATCAGGGTGTCGGCACGTCGGGAGGTCTTGCTAGACTTGTTTTACCTTTATCAAAATGTCTTGTGCATCAGGATTCCGAGTCTGATCGGAGGGTCCCGAGATGGAGGATTGTCTCCGCGGATCGTGAGCTTGTCATGGGCTAAGTTGGGACACCCCTGTAGGGTTTAAACTTTCGAGAGAACTTGACACCAGAGTAATATCCGGTTGTAGAGAACTTGACACCAGATTCGAATTAAAATACACCAACCGCGTGCGTAACCGTGATGGTCTCTTTTCGAGTGAGTCGAGAAGAGAAGACGGTGAGGTTATGTTTGAATGTAAGTAGTTACGGATCACTTCTTGATCATTACTATTTTGCGACCGTGTGTGTAGTTTCTCATATTATTCTTGTACTCGCAAGTTAGCCACCATACATTGCTTAGTGCTTGCGGCAACCTCACCACTTATACTTTCCATACCCATTAAGCTTTGCTAGTCTTGATACGCATGGTAATGGGATTGCTGAGTCCTCATGGCTCATAGATTACTACAACAATAGTTGCAGGTACAGGTAAAGCGATGCTCTGAGGTGAGAGCGATGCTTGATTGCTTGGAGTTATTCTTTGCTTCTTCTTCAATCAAGGGAATAGGTTCCGGGTCGGGAGCATGGGATTAGCAGGGTGGATGTCGTTCTTCTTTTTTGTTTGATTTCATTCGTAGTCGGATCCTACTCTTCTGTATGATGATTGCTATGTATTGATGAATTGTTGTATTGATGTTGTAGCTTGTGGCGAGTGTAAGGCTTTATCTTGTATTCTCATATATTCAATACATGGTATGTTGTAATGATATCCACCTTGCTAAGCACTCGAAATGCGGTTGTGCCCCAATCAGGATATCTTTCTGACAGATGTATGATCTGAGATTGGGGTCCAACGTCTAGTTGTTCGTTTTTCATGGTCGATTTACAATGGTCGTGAGGCGTCTTAAAGAATCCTTGGCTATGCTGATTCGGGGACGTCTCGTTTTTCAATCATGATGTCCACTATACGTCGTGCCCATGGGTCCTCATCGCGAAAACTTCGGACGAAATCTCTATCATATGTTTGTTTCCGGCTTATTCTGCAAGCCAATCCTTTGTTTTGTTTTGATTTGTGGTATTCGAGTTGCTTCAATGTCAAGTGTTGATTCCATACCAACCGGTGTTCTCATATTGATCATCGAGATTGTCATGTCAATTCTTCTCAACCTGCATGTTCCCTTCAAGTTAATCCGATCCCTTCAACATTTGCAAGATCAATACTCAGTTCTTCTGAACGGTGTTCATTCTGTTCATCCCTAGTTGTCTATATTTTCCCACACTCCCACCCTTTTTCTTCATGGGTCTAGAATCCTTCATCAGGTATCCATTTTATTGAGTGAAGTCTCTTCATTCTTTTCCTTTAATGTTTTTACCTGGTGTTTCTTATGAAGATTCTAAGGGACCTTCAAGTACGTCATTCTTCACTCGTTCTCTTCTTTGATGGATTAATTTCAAGCTTCGGTGTAGATCATATCTCTTCCTTTTGTTTCACATATTTTCCCATGTGAATTTCTTATCCAAGGCTCTCTTATTTATTCACCTCTCCCAGTTCATATCTAGAGTGTTGAAGATATCTTGGAAGATTCGCGTTTCCATTCACAATCCGTTCAAGTTATTTTGAGGTTGGTACCTCATTCAAGCCATTTAATTCAACCGGTGCAATCTCTGTTTTCAAAAATTGTTCAACGGTCTATCTTTGAGTGGGCCCTAACCCATAGGTCTTTTCCCAGGATCTTACCTGACTCTTCTATTTTTCCGGAGCTACTCTCAAATTCTTTTCAAAGTTTGACGTAAGAATGAATTCACATCAGTCAATTACCTTCTCCAAGATCAATTTCATATTATTTTCATCGTTGGTTCGACCTTTCTATTCTTCATTGTTCGAAAGTGTCTCAAAAATTCTTGGTGGTGTTTCTCATCGTCATTGTCAGCATTGAAGATCGAAGAGGTATTTCCTCTAAAGAATTTCATGAGTTCTTTCCATTCTTGATTCTCCGAAGGTCATCATTTCAGAAGATTTATTCGTTCTCAATGTTCAGTTCTTGTTCACCAATTCTCCTAGATTGTTATTTCCTCATTCATATCCAATTTCTTCCAATGCTTCACTCAAGTATTCTATAGTCACCTCGTGATCTCTTTGCTCTCTAGTCTTTAAATTCCCTCATGTATCTTCATTTGCTTTCTAATTCTTCATGGTGATTTGTTCTCTTTTCTTCATTCGTTTTTTAATTCTTACGATGGTTCGTTCAAGATTCCTTTTCCTTTGTTACCATATCAATTCATTCATTCTTTTCGAAATCAAACCAGTGCTTCATTGAAGATTTTCCCAAGTTTGTGATATATATCTCCTCAACCCCTTTCAACGAGAATTAGTAGCATGCCTACCCATTGCTTGTCAACAATTTAAGTTGATGAAGGATAAGCATGACATAATTCTTATTCTTATTTCATCAAGATGAATTAATTCTTTCTTTCGGAGTTTGTTCATCAGGAATGAATTCGCAATTCCAAGTGTTGTTCATCTTTCTTTTCTAGAGTTCCAAGTTTTCTCAGTTATCACATCGTGAAGCTCCATCTAAATCATTACAACACTCTATCTTGTTCGTTTCAACTTTCAATTCTTTCTGTTACCCTTTTATATCCGGAGTTCTTCATGGATGCTCTATATGGTGGTTCATCAAATATTTCATTCATTCTTCAAATTTTCATCAAGATTCTTTTTGGAGGAGCTCAAGTATTCTTCATTGTGCATTCCGAAGTGCAATTCTTTCTACCTTATCATTTGAGGTGGTGTGATGTCATCGTGGCAATTTCCCGTTGTGTTCATGATTCACAACTTGTCAGGAATGAGATATTTAAACCCATCTTTTTCTTCGTTCAGGAGATCTTTTCAACCCTTCAATTTATTCGTTGGAGTTATCTTTGGTTGTATTCCACCTAAAAGCTTTTCCCTAAGGAATGTTGCTATTATGGTGCTTATCTATGATCCTAGTTTTCTCCTTAATTATCACCTCAGTGGAAGGAGTTTTCTTTCTTTTTTGGCTCTCAATCAAATCATTTGTTCCCGTTGGTGGCAGAAGCTCACCTCATAATTTTGACGTGTCTCCATATGCCCACGAGGATCTTATCCTTTCATATTGATTTTCCAACAACTCTGGTTAATCCTTCTTTTAAGGATGCTCTCTCAAATTCATTGGAGGTAGAACATGTTGTTTTCTTATTCATTCTTTTGATTCCATTATTTCGTTCCAGAGGCATGGTGATGTTGCTCTGTTTGACCCATCGTCTTAACCGGAGTGTTCTTTTCCTTGCTTATCCATTTAACCGGAGTGTTGTGTTCTCTTTCAAGTTCTTTTTATGTTATCAAGTTTCCTTCTCTTTTCTACCAGAGTGTTGTCTGAATTCTTTTTGCTCTCATTCCTTCTCTATTTCGTTTAAACCGGAGTGGTTTCAAAGTAATTCTCGTTCATTGATTTTTCCATTCATGCATGTGCAACTGACGGTGTCTTGGACTAGGTGGTACTCATCACGTCGTCTCCCAATCAGTTGGATTGGGATGAGGACCCCCATGGCCGTATGATCATGGGCCAGTTCAAACAGCCGATGTAAACACGAGGAAGATTCCACAAGACTTGCTGATCAAGACAAGGACTCCTCTCCACCGGCGTATTCGACTAGGACTCTTGTTATCCTAGGCCTCTGGTACATTATATAAGCTGAGGCTAGGCTAGTCGGTAGATTATTATGACATTAGTCATCATACTTGTAGGGTTTAGACCAGAACATATGATCTTGAGGTAGATCAACTGTTGTAACCCCTATACTGATCAAAGTCAATCAAGCAGGAAGTAGGGAATTACCTCCATTAAGAGGGACCGAACCTGGATAAACATCGTGTCCCCTGTCTCCTGTTACCATTGATCCTTAGAGTCACAGTTCGGGACCCCCTACCCGAGATCTTACGGTTTTGACACTGACAATGGTGCTTTCATTGAGAGTTCCACTGTGTGATTGGCAAAGGGTCAATGGCTCGCCCATAGATCAACTGCGACGTCGGCATCTTCATCGCCGGCTCGACTGGTCACCTTGGCTCTGCACTCCATCTCTGATCGTCATATTGGGACGGGGGCCTTCATCAACATCAACTCCGATCTCTATCAAGATCATGGAGGAATCATCCACGAAGCTCGGGGGCTCAACGTCAACATTGCCCTCGGGCGACCGTGCTGTTTTTCCTAACAGCGAACTTGTATCCGCTGCCACCGCCTCCTCGAGCATCGCTCTGATGATTCCTCCAGTGGAATTGTGCGGAATTGAGTCTATAACAACCATGCAAAATTTCGTCGTGTTCCGACGGAGGAATCTCCGGCAATCTACGATATACCGGAGCCGTATCAAATCTGGATGGGAATATGTATGAGTTTAGGGTGTGGTCTCCAGCACCTAGCTCGGACGTCCTTCGGAATATCCAACCGTTCATCCGCTGCGGAATTCCTATATCTACCACCCCTCAAAGTGTAAGCTCGATCCGACCGTCCAAACTCCGGGAACCTTCCGATTTTTTCATCACTTTTCGGATATGTTTTCTGCGCGAATACGGATCCAATCAGAATTAATATTTCTTTATGAACGTGCTATTGGACAACCTTTTTAAAGGAATTTTTCTTCTATGGTATTGTGCGTTGTTTTTAAAATGTGCCCATAAAATTTTAAGCCTTCTTTGAGGCACTCTTCTCCATCGCACTGGTGTCACACCAGTCCGGTAACATTGCTCCACGGCTGCCGACCTGCGCTAGACAGATCGTCGCTTCATCGAGCCGAGCCTAACCTTATCGGATCATCAGCTCAGCAAGCCGAACAAGAGTTCGGCATCGTGAATAATAAATCATCACCAACACCATCGCCCCAGGAATTGCACGGGTCAGGTGTGCCCACATCGCCGCTCGGTTACTTCATCAATCCGGCATTGACCGCGTCATAAGTTATGACCAGTGTCGGCATGGCCGCACTGTTGCTTTTTCAAGCCGATGTCCACCATGCCGAACTGCTTCAACACCTCGGCTGACATGGCAGCTTCAACGTATCCTTACTGACCTGCTCCGTCATCTCGGCTAGACCGGGGACTTTGCTGTTTCTTCATCAACATACTCCGTTAACTTCGGCGTCACCAGCCGACCAGCTTCGTCATGTTAGCTGGACTAGGGGCTTTCCCTCGGCGAGCCCACCTTTGCCAGCATCGCCATGCCGTCGCTTTATCGCCCATCAGGCAATGGGTGTGCGGTTCGAGTCCCAATTTTGGGAGTAACCTTTCTTTAGATTGCTACAACAGATAAACCAGGTGCTATTAATCCTAGTATTTTTTTCTTGATTAGGCTTATTTTTCTCAAGGAATTATTGCTCTGATTTGTTTCATCATCTGTACGCAGGTCTATCAAATGGTGGCCGCATTAACAACGATCACGTTGTGGTTCGGTCAGTTCCGTATACAGTTCGGCGAATGCAGCATTCGGAACTTAGACCGGCCTGCGAATTCAGGCTTGGCCACGCCTTCACCGCATCACACTGACGCCCTGCTCGACATGACTTCGGCGCCAGGCCACATCTCTTTCAGCAAATTATTTTTGCGAAAAGCAATTATCCTTTTTGGACTGCGCTATTTTATGTGTGTAGGTGACCAACTTCGACTGCGTCACGCGGTCACTTTGGCAAGCCGACGTCGTTGTCCCAATCGGCTCACGTGATCACCTTCTTGGTCGAATCGCCATACCGACATGTTTGGTTGCCTCGGGGACTTCGGCATCGCTGAGAGAGCTCTACCTCATCGAGTGTTCGACACACGGGCCATATTTCTTTTATTACTCACTTTGCGTAAATTGTTAATTATGCAACAATTTTTTTTATTCCTATTATCTCCGGCTTGCACTATTTTCTGTGCACAGGTAAAGGATCCGGGTCGGGCAGCGCTGTCACCTCGGCGTAATGACGTACCACGTCACCTCGGCTGGACCGAGGGCTTCGTCATTACTTCATTAAGCCACACCGGGGACTTCGGCGTCACACTGCCGGCCTGCATTGGCCGTGCTATGTCGCCACTTCGGAGTGCCGAGCTCTTCGCTCCGCCACCCCAAGACCGGCTTGGGGGCTGGGACCTTGTCTCGCCGTAAGCTCGGGCCGTGCATCGACACCGAGCACATTAACCAGCTAAGTCGCTTCCATGCTTAAATACCTTCAGTTTTAAATTTCGTTCGGTTCGACCAAGCATTATGATTTTTTGACAAAAAGTCATTTGCGAAAAACTTCCTTTGTCAAAACCTTGTTTGTTGCAGGAAAATTCAAATACCCTGTTTACTTGGGGGCTTCCTTTATGAAACCTTTCCTCTTGCATATGATTTTACTTGTATGGTTTCGTTCCTTGTCCATGTATTACGCCACAATATGCATTATGTTGACTTAAGTGTTCCGCAAGCTGGGTTGCCTGGCTCCTGTGCTTACCCCTACGTTCCCGATTGTTCGGCTAGGGAGTAAAGGGAGCACCTCTGCGATTGTCACGATCAGGTCATCCGATCTCGGACCTCAGACTTGGTGAAGCCGAAATCTAGCGCTCTTATTGTTTTCAATCATGGTTGGCACACAACGAAACTCATGAGTACAAAAATCTATTGCACAAGTCTCACAGTAACAATGAGAAACTGAAGAAAGGTATCGGTGGGGTACTATTTTCTTCGAAGATGCTCCTTACACTTCGTCAGTAATATAGCATAAGTTCCCTAAGCGCGCTTTGTCTGTTACAGCCTTATGGCTTGATTGCCTGGTTATCGGAAACGCCGTCGATATTCTCGACAGGTGGAGTACATAACACTTTTTCGGCCCATGACTGAAGAGGGAGAAGCCAACGGTCGGTTAAGACGCGTTTAAAGTTCGGGTGAACACAGATATGATATAATTACTTCGGTACATACAATCATTATACATAAAATTCTCTTACCCAAGTCACTTGGGGGCTCTTAAAATTTATATGAGTTGTTAAATAGTAAATGTGTTTTCTAATTTGCCATCGCAAAGTTTTTTCTACTGCTCCTTTTTCGACTCAACTGTATGGTCAATAGCCAGTTAGCATGTTGTAACGCCCTCGATGCGGCTATATCTCCCACGTGTCGAAGCACGACTTAGAGGCATAACCGCATTTAAAGCAATGTCGCAAGTGAGGTAATCTTCACACAACCCATGTAATACATAAGGGAAAGAGATACATAGTTGGCTTACAATTGCCACTTCACACAATTACATGAATAAAGCATTACATTAACCAAATACAATCAAGGTCCGACTATGGAACCAAAGTAAAAGAAGACTACCCAAATGCTACACAGATCCCCGATCATCCCAACTGGGCTCCACTGCTGATCAACTGAAAAACGGAAATAACATAACGAACACGGTCTTCATCGAGCTCCTCCTTGAGCTTGGTTGCGTCACCTGCACGGTTCAACGGCACCTGCAAGCTGGTTTTGGAAGTATCTGTGAGTCACGGGGACTCAGCAATCTCACACCCTCGCGATCAAGACTATTTAAGCTTATAGGTAAGGTAAAGGCATGAAGTGGAGCTGCGGCAAGCGACTAGCATATATGGTGGCTAACATACGCAAATGAGAGCGAGAAGAGAAGGCAAAAGCACGGTCGAACAACTATGACCAAGAAGTGATCCTAGAACAACCTACGTCAAACATTACTCCAACACAGTGTTCACTTCCCGGACTCCGCCGAGAAGAAACCATCACGGTTACACACGCGGTTGATCCATTTTAATTAAGATCAACTTCATATTTTCTACAACCGGACATTAACAAATTCCCATCTGCCCATAACCGCGGGCACGGCTTTCGAAAGGTCAATCCCTGCAGGGGTGTCCCAACTTAGCCCATCACAAGCTATCACGGTCTACGACGGATATTCCTTCTCCCAAGACATTTCGATCAGACTCGGCATCCCGGTTACAAGACTTCCTCGACAATGGTAAAACAAGTCCATCAAAGCCACCCGGATGTGCCGACAAATCCCGACAGGAGCTGCACATATCTCGTTCTCGGGGCACACCAGATAGGTCAAGCTACGAGTAAAACCAGCCCTCGAGTTGCCCTGAGGTGGCCCCACAGGCTGCCCATTTCAGACCAACACTTAGAGAAGCGCTGGCCTGGGGGGGCTAAAATAAAGATGACCCTTGAGTCCGCGAAACCCAAGGGAAAAGGCTAGGTTGTTAGTGCAAATGGTAAAACCAATGTTGGGCCTTGCTGGACGAGTTTTATTCAAAGCGAACTGTCAAGGGGTTCCCATTATAACCCAACCGTGTAAGGAACGCAAAATCCGGGAACATAACACCGATATGACGGAAACTAGGGCGGCAAGAGTGGAACAAAACACTAGGCATCAGGCCGAGCCTTCCACCCTTTACAAAGTATATAGATGCATTAAATTAAATAAGAGATACTGTGATATCCCAACAAAATATCCATGTTCCAACAAGGAACAAACTCCAATCTTCACCTGCAACTAAAAACGCTATAAGAGGGGCTGAGCAAAGCGGTAACATAGCCAAACAACGGTATGCTAGGACAAGGTGGGTTAGAGGCTTGGCTTAACAATATGGGAGGCATGATAAGAAAGTGGTAGGTATCGCAGCATAGGCATAGCAAAAGAGCGAGCATCTAGCAAGCAAAGATAGAAGTGATTTCGAGGGTATGGTCATCTTGCCTGAAATCCCGCAAGGAAGAAGAACGAGTCCATGAAGAAGACAAACGGACGTAGTCGAACAGTTACTCACAAACGTGACGTTATCGGAACCAACCCGAAGAAGCAACACCGGAAAGAAGCACACAACATAGTAAACAACCAACACATGAACATGGCATGATATGCGGGATGCGGTATGTGATACATATGCATGATTTGGAAAGGAAAGATTGGACCTGGCTTAAAATTGGAAAACCAAGAGTGCCACTGGAAAGGTGAGTTGATTTTGGTTGAAATCGACATAAAGATCACCGGAATCGGATGCATGGTTTGGAAATGGCAAGCAAAACAAATATGGCATCGGACTGCGATAATCAGCACGAGACCATCTAAATGCATCAAGAACAACATGCTACAGCACTCCAACATGACAAAAAAATACATGGCAGGGATCCACTCATGATGCTTGACAAAAGATGAACACTGAGCTACGGCTAATTCACTCAATAACAGGTTCAAACAAGCATGGCAAAAGTGCAAAAGGTTACTGGTTTCAGACTTTGTAAAATAACAACAAATCAGGAATTTATCATTAGGAAGCAATGTTTAGAGCACGATAAGTACATGCTACAGGAACATATCATGGCAAAGCAAGGCATGGCATGAAGCTACTCTAAGCATATAACAAAAGTCCCTTAGTGACCATGAGCCAAAAGGGATCAGACAATACAATTGCAAGCATGTGAACATAGCAAAAATAAACAGATTCAGACTGTGAAAAACTGGAGCATGCAAAACAGATTAACAAGTAGGCATTTACGAGCTCGATGCACTCACAACAAAGTATGGCATGATAATCTAAGCATACACCCAGCAAATAGACATGGCATAGAAGCTATACATGGCAAGAAGAACAACATAACATGCACGGACAAATAGCAACAACCTCGGCAAAATTGCTAAACATGTTAACAATCTGCCAGGAACATTTTATAGCAAAAGTAGAGCTCTATTGACTCAAGCTAGGGTGCTCGATAATTGCAAACAAAGACACGGATGGATAGAGCACAACATTATCTACAAAAAATCTTTACTGATCATGCTCAAAAGAGGCACGGATCACTAGGAAACAACATGAACATATGGCATAAAAACAATATCAGGACAAGGACTTAGTGAAATTCGAAGTCCTCGAAATCAGTATCATTGAGTAAGCTACTTTGCATGCTTGTGCTAGTCACCACAAAGATCACAAAAATAGATGGCATACACCCCTGTAAAGATGGCATGGCATATAACAAAACATATGTAGAGCTCAGGATCATAGCATGCAAGCATGCACAAATTAATCATAGCAAAAATGACAAAAGGCCATTTGCTGAAACAGATCTGAAATATTCCTCACATAGCCCTCTTCCATCAACATTTCGGGCATCAAGATGATCTCAAATGAAAATGATGCAATGAGATGAAATGATGTATTCGTCGAGACGAACATTTTGATGTGCTACACGCACGAAATGAAGCTACGGATGCAAAGTTATGATGCGATGAACATGGGCACATGAATCTGGAAACTTCGGGGACTTCGTGAAAATCTCACCCTGGGAAAAGTTAACGGGAAGAGTGGATCGGGTCGGACGAGGCGGAGCGGATCGGGTCGGGCGAGGCGGACCGAATCGGGCCGGGCCGAGGCAGAGGAGGATCCAAGCGACGGAGACGGCGGCTCTGGCGAGGTCGTCGCCGGCAGGCGGCGGATCCGGCCGGGCTCGGCTCCTGTGCCGATCTTGGCGGCGGGCAGTGGCGAGCTCCTCCCGGGGGCGGGGCGCAGGGCAAGCTGAGCGCAGCGACTCGCAGGAAGGCGGCCGGCGGCGGTTCGCGCGCGAGCTCGGCGGTGGAGGAGCCGGTGCGGCGAAGGTGCTCGGGGAAGGCGGCGCAAGGGCGACTCGGGTGCGCGGGCGCGGAACGGGCTTCCGCGGCCTGACGCGGGGCCCCGCGGGGCCGGCTGCGGCGGAGCGGCGAACGCCACGGTGGAGCTCCGGAATTGGCGCGGGGGAGGCCGGACATGTCCGTCGGCAGGGGAAGAAATGTTCGGCGGCGCGGAAAGGTGGTAGACTAGGGTTTCATCCGCGAATTTCAGGGGAGGAGGTGTTTATATAGATAGAGGGAGCTATGAGTGTCCAAATTGAGCACGGTTTTAGGCCACGCGATCGTGATCGAACGACCGAGATGATGGAGGGGCTTTTGGTAGGTTTTGGGCCACTTTGGAGGGGTGTTGGGCTGCAACACACATGAGGCCTTTAGGGTCCCTCGGTTAACCGTTGGAGTATCAAACGAAGTCCAAATGGCACGAAACTTGGCAAGCGGTCTACCGGTAGTAAACCAAGGCCGCATGACAAGTCTCGGTCCAATCCGAAAACATTTAACACCCGCACACAAAAAGAGATAGAAAAGGACACCGGGTGACATAGGAGCGCCGGATTGCAAAACGAACAACGGGGAAAATGCTCGGTTGCATGAGACGAACATGTATGCAAATGAAATGCACCTGATGACATGATATGCTGATATGCAATGCATGACACGCAAGCGAAGACAAGGCAACAACAGCGAATAACTGGAAGACACCTGGCACATCGGTCTCGTGGTGTTACAACACTCCACCACTACAAGAGGATCTCGTCCCGAGATCTAGAATGGCACCGGAGGGACAACAGAAGAGAAAGAGAAGAGGTAAAACTAAGTTGCTTCTCTGACAAACGAATGAAACCAAAGAATGTTTCGAGGTTAAGCCATTTAGAGAAAAGAATACAACAGAGATAAATGAAGTTAACAATCTCTATCAGAAAAGAGGAACAAGGAAGAGCAGCTTCGGGCAGCACTCCGATTGAAAAGAAAAGGAATTGAATAAGAACTTGGTAAGGTGAGAAGATACTTGATGAAATCACAACACACTGCCTCCGGAACTATTGAATGAATGGAACAAGGGGTAAGAAAGATCTCGGACGGCACTCCGGTTGAAAAGAGGTGCAAGGCTTGATAAGGCGAAAAGAACTTGAGCAAAAGGGCACAACACTCCGGTTAAGTTGATAAACCAAGAAACAACATGATCTTGACAAAACAAGAAGATGGGTTGAAGAGAGCAACATCACAATGCCTCTAGAACGAAATAATAGAAGTTGTATCGTTGGAAAAGAAAGAATTGAGAAGAAAATGACAACTTCTGCCACAAAAGAGCTTGGAAAGTCATACTTAGGAGAAGGGTCAAACGGAATTGTTGGAAAACCAACAACGAAAAGAATAAGCTTGTAGTGGGCTTATGGAAAACATCCCAAAACTATGACGTGAAATTCTGCCACTAACGAAAATAATAGATTGGATTGATACCAACGAGAAGACGAGAAACTTATATCCCCGGGAGGATAAATAAAGAACTTGGGCTATTTATAAGCACCAAAGATAGCAACAATCCTTAGGGAAGGCTTTAGGTGAAATATAACCCAAGATAACTCCAAAAAAGAGATTGATGGATTTAAAATACCTCATTCTTAACAACATGTGAATCATGAAACATGAACTCAAATTATCAAGAATGACATAATACCACCTCCAATGATACGGAAAAAAATTGCACTCCAGATAGCAAGATGAAGAATGCTTGAGCTCCTCTGAAAAGAATCTTGATGAACACTTCGAGAATGAATTAAATCCTTGACGAAACCATCATGTAGAACCTTCATGAAGAACTCCGGTAACAAAAAGGATAACGAGAAGAAAGAGAAGTTGAAAAACACAAGGTGAATCCTTGCAATGATTATATGGATCTCCATGGTGAAATAATTGAAAAAGGTTGGAACTCCAGGAAAAAGAGAAGATGAAACATTTGAAATCAGGAATTTAATGAACCTCCGGAATAAGGAATTAATCATTTGGGTGAAACAAGAATAAGAATTATGTTATGCGTATCCTTGATCAGTTTAAATTGATGACAAGCAACGGATTTGGCATACTACTTATTCTCATAGAAAGGATTAAGATAGATATAGCGCAAACTTGAGAAAGGTCTTCAACAATCCACCGGTAGGATTGAAGCAACGAATGAATTGATATGATAACCAAGGAAGAGAACTCTTGAACGAACCACCGTAAGAATTGAAAATGAACGAAGAAAAGATAAAGGAACACCGGGAAGAATTAGAGAACGAATGAAAATACTAGAGAGAATTAGATACATGAAAATGAAGGGATCACGAACTGATAAGAGATCACTTGAATGATGCACCGGTAAGATTTTAGATAACGAGAGCTGAAAGCTGAGAATGAATAATCCTGAAATGATGGGCTCCGGAGAATCAAACTAAAAAAGACTCCTGAATAACTCCGGATGGGTGAAAAGAATTCTCACAATCGAATACAATTATGAGAGGATGTCAACAAGCTGGAATCACGAATCTTGAAGAGAATGGAGCAAAATTGAGAGAAAAATCTTCTTCGGTCTTCAAATGCAGAGAATGACGATGAGAAACACCACCATGAATCGTTTAGGCACTCCGGAAGAATCAAAAGCGAAGAGGTTGAGCCAACGATGAAAAGAATTGTGAAAGAACTAGGAGAAGGCATTTGACTGACGATGAATCATTCTTACATCAAACTTTGAAAAGAATTTAGGATAGCTCCGGGAAAATAAGAAGAGTCAGGTAAGATCCTGGAAAATGACCTGTGGGTTAGGGCCCACTCAAAAGAAACACCGTTGAACGATTTAAAAGATAGATTGCGTCGGTTGAGTTAAATGACTTGAATGAGATAACATTCTTGAAAGAGTTTGAACGAAAGCTGAGTGGAAACACGAATCTTCGAGATATCTTCAGCACCCCGGAACAATTGAATAGCAAGAAATGAATGAATATGAGGAGCACCGGCATGAGAAGGTATTTGAAACGAGGAAAAAGGATATGGTCAACACCGAAAACTTGAATTAAATCCACAGGAGAAGGAAAAGAACGAAGGATGATGAACTTGAGGCTCCGTTAGTATCTTCATGAGAATCACCGGATAAGAACATTGACGGAAAAGAATGGAGAGACTTCGCATCAATAAGACGGATACTTGATTAAGAAATCTGAGTCCTCGGAGAAAAGCAAGGGAGGGAGGGCGGGAAAAACAAAGGCAACTTGGAGATGGATGAAACAAACACCGTTCAGAAGAAAACTGATACTTGATCATGCGAATGTTGACGTGATCGGATCCACTTGAAGAGAGACACACCGGTTGAACAAGATTGGCATAACAATCTCGATTATCAAGAAGGATTAGTATTCACATAGGAGTATGAGAACACCGCTTAGGAAAGGTATGGAATCAACATTTGACTTTGAAGCAACTCAAATACCACAACTCAAAACAAAACAAAACAAAACAAAGGATTGGCTTGCAGAATAAGCCGGAACAAACATATGATAGAGATTTCGTCTGAAGTTTTCGTGGTGGGGCCTACACGGGCTCGATCGTATAGCACCATCATGTACAAGGCAGTGCACATGACATACGAAGCGTCCCCGAGTCGGCATAGCCAAGGACTGTTTAAGACACAATGAGACCACTTTAAACTAACCGTGGATAGGCAGACCACTAGACGTCGAACCCCAATCTCATATCATATATATGTCGGAAAGATATCCTAAGAGCTACTTGAATTTCCACTTATAAACTCCCAAAACTTTCCGGTTATGCAATCAGGTGTTGGGGATACATGGGAAGCATAATATCTCACCCAAAACTAACAAATCCTACATCCAACTGTATCCATCCTTCAACACATAACCAAGAAACCTTCGGAAATCGTTTACCTCAACCTTCGAAAAGCATCCGTTATACGAGTTATGGCAATACTCCCGAACTCCCGCCCCCGTACTAGGTGGCGTCGAGGTTATCTCACCAACAACTGCATAAAAGAGATTTTCGATGTCGGCGAACTTAGGTATTGCAGAACTGCAACGATAAAATTGTGACGACAACACCTCGGAGCTCAACTCCCCGGGACACTGCCACAAACCCTAAATGTCAGGAGGCACCAAGAACAATGTTCTCGTCACAAAACCATCAGAACGATTCCAAGATACACGCGTGATCCTAAATTTTTTTAGTGAAATTTGAGAAGAGAAGAGTCAAAACTCTACGTCAGGAGACCTCACCAGAGTGACGAAGGGACTGGGGAGTAAAAATAATTCCTAATTCTCCAATATATATAATCCTAAATGACTCAAAACATTTTTATAGACTCAACAACGCCAATGATTCGATCAAGCAGGGGGCTCCTAAGGTCGGGGAAGGCTCTGATACCAACTTGTAACGCCCTCGATACGGCTATATCTCCCACGTGTCGAAGCACGACTTAGAGGCATAACCGCATTGAAAGCAATGACGCAAGTGAGGTAATCTTCACACAACCCATATAATACATAAGGGAAAGAGATACATAGTTGGCTTACAATCGCCACTTCACACAATTACATGAATAAAGCATTACATTAACCAAATACAATCAAGGTCCGACTACGGAAGCAAAATAAAAGAAGACTACCCAAATGCTACACAGATCCCCGATCGTCCCAACTGGGCTCCACTACTGATCAACTGAAAAACGGAAACAACATAACAAACACGGTCTTCATCGAGCTCCTCCTTGAGCTTGGTTGCTTCACCTGCACGGTTCAACGGCACCTGCAAGCTGGTTTTGGAAGTATCTGTGAGTCATGGGGACTCAGCAATCTCACACCCTCGCGATCAAGACTATTTAAGCTTATAGGTAACGTAAAGGTATGAAGTGGAGCTGAAGCAAGGGACTAGAATATATGGTGGCTAACATACACAAATGAGAGCGAGAAAAGAAGGCAAAAGCACGATCGAACAACTATGACCAAGAAGTGATCCTAGAACAACCTACATCAAACATTACTCCAACACCGTGTTCACTCCCAGACTCCGCCGAGAAGAGACCATCACGGTTACACACGCGGTTGATGCGTTTTAATTAAGATCAACTTCAGGTTTTCTACAACCAGACATTAACAAATTCCCATCTACCCATAACCGCGAGCACGGCTTTTGAAAGTTCAATCCCTGCAGGGGTGTCCCAACTTAGCCCATCACAAGCTCTCACAGTCAACAAAGGATATTCCTTCTCCCAAGACACTCCGATCAAACTCGGCATCCCAGTTACAAGACATCCTCGACAATGGTAAAACAAGTCCAGCAAAGCCACCCGGATGTGCCGACAAATCCCGATAGCAACTGCACATATCTCGTTCTCAGGGCACACCGGATAGGTCAAGCTACGAGTAAAACCAGCCCTCGAGTTGCCCCGAGGTGGCCCCGCAGGCTGCCCATTTCGGACAAACACTTAGAGAAGCGGTGGCCCGGGGGGTTAAAATAAAGATGACCCTTGAGTCCGCGAAACCCAAGGGAAAAAGCTAGGTTGTTAGTGCAAATGGTAAAACCAAGGTTGGGCCTTGCTGGAGGAGTTTTATTCAAAGCGAACTGTCAAGGGGTTCCCATTATAACCCAACCGTGTAAGGAACGCAAAATCCGGGAACATAACACCGATATGACGGAAACTAGGGCAGCAAGAGTGGAACAAAACACCAGGCATAAGGCCGAGTGTCGGTGTCAAAACCGGCGGATCTTGGGTAGGGGGTCCCGAACTGTGCGTCAAGGCCGGATGGTAACAGGAGACAAGGGACAGGATGTTTTTACCCTGGTTTGGGCCCTCTCGATGGAGGTAAAACCCTACTCCTGCTTGATTAATATTGATGATATGGGTAGTACAAGAGTAGATCTACCACGAGATCAAGGAGGCTAAACCCTAGAAGCTAGCCTATGGTATGATTGTTGTATATGGAGTTGATGTCCTACGGACTACAACCCTCCGGTTTATATAGACACCGGATAGGGTTAGGGTTA
The DNA here is from genome assembly GCF_003073215.2 of Triticum urartu. NCBI lineage: Eukaryota > Viridiplantae > Streptophyta > Magnoliopsida > Poales > Poaceae > Triticum > Triticum urartu. The sequence continues at coordinate 159,871,460 of NC_053022.1, read as the reverse complement.
CACAGAGTCGATTACAATGGTAGGAGATCTTGAATATCCGCATCGCCAAGCTTGCCTTTCACGCCAAGGAAAGTCCCATCCGGACACGGGACGAAGTCTTCAATCTTGTATCTTCATAGTCCTGGAGTCCGGCTGAAGGTAGAGTCCGGCTACCCGAACACCCCCTAATCCAGGACTCCCTCAGTAGCCCCTGAACCAGGCTTCAATGACGACGAGTCTTGCGCGCAGATTGTCTTCGGCATTGTCCTCCTCCAAGTCCTTCATAGAAGATTGTAAACACCAAGAGTAGTGTCCGGCTCTGCAAAATAAGTTTCCACATATTACCATAGAGAGAATAACATAAACACAAATCAAATCTGCTAACGTATTCCGCAGTGCGTCATCACACTACGGCCAAGTCCTTTACTCGAATCGTTTTTACTTTTCCACCTCAGCACGTTTTGCGAGGCGGTTTCCTTGGCACGTCTTGTCAAAGCAGAGATCGTGTACCCCTTTTACGGGATTCTCATCAATACGGACGTGGGTAACCCAACCGCGCCATTTATCATGGCGCTTGGGAGGCAAGCTAGTTTTACTAGGATGGTGGGGACGCACAACCGCATCCGCCCATATAAGGGGATAAGGATCCACCTTTTTACCTACGCCTTCTTCCTCCTTTACCTATCCATCTCCTGCGCGCTCGAGCTCCAGCGCCCAAGCCCGCACTTCCCACCTCAACCTTCTCTAGCAATGTCCGGAGTGGGAGGCAAGTGGATGGTCTCCTCCGCTACGGAGGGCCAAGTCAGGAAGCTAAGGAAGGCCGGATACCTGTCTAAGGACATCGCGCACTGACTTCCCGAAAAGGGGCAGCTTCTCCCCACCCGAAGACCCCATGAGAGGGTATTTCTTCCCCACTTCCTCCACGGACTGGGTTTTCCACTCCACCCATTTGTCTGGGGGATCATGTTCAACTACGGCCTGGATTTCCACGATCTGGCCCGAACTTCATCCTCAACATCTCGGCGTTTATCGTCGTGTGCGAGGCTTTCCTCTGCGTCCGCCCTCATTTCGGCCTCTGGCTCAAGACCTTCAACGTCAAGCCCAAGGTGGTGCGTGGCAGCCAGGCGGAGTGCGGAGGCCCATGGCGGGCAAGATGGCCAACGTCCTATGGTTCGAGGGCTCTTTTGTGGAGACCCTAAAGGGGTGGCAATCCGGGTGGTTTTACATCACCGAGCCACGCGATCCGAACTGGATCGCAGCCCCCAAGTTCCGATCCGGACCCCCCACGCGGCTTATGTCCTGGAAAGAGACGGGCCTGTCATGGGGTGACGAAAAAGAGGTGACCGGATTGCAAACATGCATCCAGTCCCTGGTGAACAAGCCAATCTGGCTTGTTAATGTAATCCAGGTTATGCTCGTCCGCCGGATCCTCCCGTGCCAACAACGGGATTTTAATCTGTGGGAGTTCGACCCGGCGCGGCACCAAACCCTTAGCAGGCTCTTTGACACGACGTATGAAGATGCCTGGAAGGTGCTATTCAAGGGCGCCGAGGCTCCCGCATCCGCTTCCGAGGACCATGGATACAGCTCGCAGCGTCACGCTAGCGAGGTAAGCTATCTTCACCTTTTACAGGATGTTAAGCTTTTTTCATAGTTTGACTCTATGCGGGATCTAAACTCCCTTACCTTTGATAGGCTTGGCGGGCGATATCCGGACCGATTAACTGTCCGGCTCCGCTGCCCGAAGACCCAGCCCCAGCTCTACTAGTGAAGCTGCTGGTTCCGGTGCCTTATGTGGTGCCGGAGAAGACGGCCAAGAAGAAGAAGACCACGGGGACTCGAAAGAGTGCCCGTAACATGGTGGTGTCGGACTCGTCATCCGACGAGTCCGAGACGCCCTCTTCCCGTGAAAAACGAGGAGGAGGAAGAAGAAAACTCTCCCCCCCCCCAGCGGAGGGAGGAGAGAAGAGGAAGGCCGCCCCAACGGGGGAGGCCAAGGGGTCTAGGAAAAGGAAGACCCCTCCACCGGACTACTCCCCCGACGCCGAAGAGGGCGAAGAGGAGTGGCCAAAGAGGGCCAAGCGTCCGGCGAAATCGTAAGTTCGGATATCAGAGTAACTCATGATGTTCCTTTGTTGCACAGCTTTCCCTAATGTCGAACGTAATTATGCAGCCCGCCCCGGGCCGAATTCAACGAATCATCGAGCGGCTCCCTGGACTCATCGGACGTGAACTTAGTTCCGCCCGCTGTCTCCCCCCGCACTGCAGACGACGCCGAAGTGGCGTCGCGACAAGCTCTAGGGCAGGAGGAGGTGGTCCCGGAGGAGCCGCAAGGCAACCTCCCGGACTCCAGGAGTGAAGGCGATAAGGCCCCCAGGGCTCCAAGTCCGGCTTTGTGCCGGACACCGCGCCGGAATCTTCCACAGCTCCGGACCGTGGTAGGCGAACTCCTTCCAAGAGGAGCAAGCCTTCTGAGCCATCGGCCTCCGTCCAACCGGAGGTGCCGGACAATCTACTGGAGGTGCTTGACGGCGCCTCCATCGACGAGGGGCACCGTACTATTATGAGTACGGTGATCCAGAAGGTTCAGTCCGCCAAGAGCAGACTGACTGAAGCTTGCGCTAGCCTTCTAACAGGCTTCGAGGTAAGTAAAAATATGTAAAAATATTACCGCATAGACAGTAGCCCCTGATGCTCTGTTTGGCGTTCGGAAAGAAAAGCCGAATAGAGGATCTATTAAATATCGCAGGAGTCTAACAAAAAAGAGTCAATATGCGTATGCAGGCTTCGTTGCTATCCACCGCCACACTGACTGCGGAGGTGGGTCTCTTGAAGCAGGACCTCGAGCGGACCGAGCAAGAGCTCGGCCTTGCCAAGCGGCGGCTCGAGGAGAGAGAAGGTAAGAAATACCTTACAGAAAAAGTGCCTATAAAAAGGAGTGATTGCAAAAAAATAACAGGATTGTACTACTTATTGTAGGGGCCACGACTGAGGTGGCGACCCTTAAGCAGGTGCTGTCTGAGGCCGAAAAGAAAACGACCGCGGAGCGCACCGAGCGAGACAGACTTGGGGCTTAGGTCGGCGAGGTGCAGCAAGAGCTTCAGGCTCTCATGAAAAAACATGATAGTTTGGAGCTTGAGTCAAAGGCGCAAGCATCCGAGCTCGCGACGGCCCTTGAGACTGCCAAGTCTGCCAAGGCCGAAGCCCAAAAGGCCCTCCAAGAGTTGGAGGAGATGAGGAAGATAGCAGCGGGTAAGGCATTCTTTATGCAAAGGAGAAATATAAAAGTAAACTACTTGTTACTTACCCGAATCCGGAGCTCTCCAGGGGCATTCGCAGATCTTCCCCGCAGCGTATCCGACGCCGCCGCATTCTACCGAGCTGAAGATGGCAGCTCGACGGAGAAGGTGTTCTGGTCTCAGTATTCTGAGGCCGGACACCCTGTGCCTTTGAGCGACCAGCTGAAACAGCTGGTCGAGCTCGACAAGGCGGCCGAACAGGCCATGAAGGGCTTCATAGTTCGGCTGTGGCCCGGAGAGGCCCTGCCTGGGAGCTATTTTGGGCTGGTGCGGCGGCTGGTGGAGGCCTGTCCGAGGCTCGAGGTCATCAAGCGCTCCGTCTGCATCGAAGGTGCCCGTCGGGCCCTTGCCCATGCAAAGGTGCACTGGGGTAAGCTGGACGGTGAGAAGCTTGTGAAGGACGGGCCGCCGCCGGGGAAGGAGCATCACAAGCCCGAGAACTACTACAAGTATGTTCTTGCAGGTGCCCGCCTTGTGGCGGATGAATGTACCAAGGATGTGATTTTTGAATGAACTCGCTCGTGTTTATCCCGTGCGCTGAAAACTTGTTCATATGCGCTAAGCAATGCTTATTGAATTTAAAATATTACTTTCTGTGCGGCCGTTTATCAAAAAATTGAGAGATGGCCAGTCGTCGGCTTCTGCCCCCATACCACTAGTGCTGGGGTGTTCGGGATAAACCTGAGCGCTCTTTTTCCCATAGTTGGGTCCTTCGAGGGAGGCGCTCAGCACAACGAACCAGGCAATCGGACTATAATGCTTAAACACTCTCACTTAGCCATAGAACTCTATAATTTTAAATTTCGGCGAAGCCCCTAGTTCGGAAGACCGAGTTTGGGGCACTATCCATGCCTTGGCCGGACAAAGCCAGCTCCTCGCTCGAACTGGCATAAGTCTTTAGGGACTCGAAAAACCTCTCGAACAGCGACCGGTCTCTCGCCTCATCATGAAAATCAGTTTTAGCTTTCTCCACTGAGGTGCTTAACCCAGCTGAACCGGGGCACAATCGCAGTGGTTCTCCTAGTGCTACCTTAGCCGATATAGCGGAATGTAAGGCACCAAAACATAGGAGCCGGGCAAACCCAACTATTGACCCAAATCATGATTCGGAGCTGATGCATATAGTGCTATAAGTTCGGGGTGCTGCACTTGTGAAAGTGTACGGACTTCTCACACCATAATGAGGGGTACTGAAGCCCCTGGCATGTTTGTCGTACCATGGTGTACGGGTGCAATCATGTCATTTAATAAACATATATGTGAAAAGAGTATAATGCAAAAAATAGACAAAAAGCTATGCATTGTTTATAGAGAGGCTATTTATCAAAGCCGAACGATATAAATAGTGCGATAAGCAAAAAGATATTGGACTATTTAACATGGAATTGTATTCAAAAGAGGTATACTGCTCGTAACAGAGACCACCTGGGAGTTCCATAATGCGGCATGGCTTGTCTGCCTCCCTGGATCTTGCATCGTTTGTGCGGCAGTCGAATTGCTGAACAGGTCGTCCGAAGTATGGAGTCCTGAAAGTAAGAAAAAATTAAAAAAAGAATCCGGCAGCCCCTAGTACGTTTTAAGCCGTATTTTGGGCGTGCCGTTATTGTGCCCCTTCCCCTGTGCCCATGGTATTTCAAGGGCGTAGTTATGTATGCGAGGCACTGGTTTCGCTATGTCGCGAGAGCTGGGGTTGGGGCCGCATTGCTACGCTTGCTCAGAGCGTGCCAGGCGGTCCTGCTGTGGGTTACTCCGGGCGCGCTTGGCAGTGTCTGGCTTTTTAACGGCCGGACTAGAGAATTTCCTAAGAAGGCTACTTTGTACTTCCGCTGCGAGAGCCACCGTGTGCTCCTCCGTACGGAGGGAGCGTTCGGTGTTTCCGTTGACCGTGATTACTCCTCGAGGGCTTGGCATCTTGAGCTTGAGATATGCGTAGTGCGGCACCGCGTTGAACTTTGCGAATGCGGTTCGTCCGAGTAGGGCGTGATAGCCACTGCAAAACGGGACTATATCGAAGATTAACTCTTCTCTTCGGAAATTGTCCGGGGATCCGAAGACCACGTCAAGTGTTACTGAGCCTGTACAGTTGGCTTCTACACCTGGTATAACGCCTTTAAAGGTCGTTTTTGTGGGCCTAATCCTTGAGGGATCTATGCCCATTTTCCGCACTGTATCCTGGTAAAGCAGGTTCAGGAAACTACCGCCGTCCATGAGGACTCTTGTGAGATGAAATCCGTCGATGATTGGGTCGAGAACCAATGCGGCGAAGCGCCATGACGGATGCTAGTGGGATGGTCCCTTCGATCAAAAGTGATAGCGCAGGAGGACCATGGGTTGAACTTTGGGGCGACTGGCTCCAACGCGTATATGTCCTGTAGCGCACGCTTCCGCTCCCTCTTGGGAATGTGGGTTGCATATATCATGTTCACCGTCCGCACTTGTGGGGGAAAGCCCTTCTGTCCATTGTTGTTCGGCGGCCTGGGCTCCTCCTCGTCGTCGCTGTGCAGCCCCTTGCCTTTGTTTTCGGCTCTTAACTTGCCTGCCTACTTGAACACCCAACAATGCCTGTTAGTGTGATTGGCTGGCCTTTCGGGGGTGCCATGTATCTGGCACAAGCGGTAGAGTATTCGGTCCAGACTGGACGGGCCCTGAGTATTTTTTTTGAATGCCTTTTTCCGCTGACCGGATTTATAGCCTCTGAATCCGGCATTTACTGCCATGTCTTCATTGCTGTCGCTGCTAACGCGGCGTTTTTGCTTATTCCGACGTGTCCTGCCACTTTTGTCCTTGGTATCCGAATTACCAGGGTTCTTTGATAAGTTGTTACTGCGAGCTAGCCAGCTGTCTTCTCCCACGCAAAAGAGGGTCATGAGTGTCGTGAGGGCTGCCATAGATTTCGGCTTTTCCTGTCCCAGGTGCGGGCAAGCCACTCGTCGCGGATGTTATGCTTGAAGGCTGATAGGGCCTCTGCGTCCGGACAATCGACTATCTGATTTTTCTTTGTTAGGAACCGTGTCCAGAATTGCCTGGCCGATTCCTCTGGCTGCTGAATTATGTGGCTTAAGTCGTCGGCATCCGGTGGTCGCACGTAAGTGCCCTGGAAGTTGTCGAGGAATGCGGTTTCCAGGTCCCCCCAAGAACCGATTGAGTCTGCTGGCAAGCTGTTAAGCCAATGCTGGGCCGGTCCTTTAAGTTTGAGCGGGAGGTATTTGATGGCGTGTAGATCATCACCGCGTGCCATGTGGATGTGAAGGAGATAATCCTCGATCCATACCGCCGGATCTGTTGTGCCATCATATGATTCGATGTTTATGGGTTTGAACCCCTCTAGGATTTTATGATCCGTTACTTCATCCATGAAGCATAGCGGGTGTGTGGCGCCTCTATACTGGGCTATATCACGACGCAGCTCGGAAGAGCTATGTCTGTTGTGTTCGGCCCGGCCGGATTTGTTGTATCCAGAGTGAACATCATCGCCACGTGCCGTAGGGCGCCTGCGTGATCCGTAGATCGATCTTGTTTGTCTTGCCTTATCCTCCAGTACGTCTCGCAGGTCTGGCGCATTTTTCCGTGCCTTAGTTGAGCGGCGTCGGGACATGGCTTGGGTGGAGGGCCGAGAGGCCTCTCTATCGCGGCCGCGAGGTGGCCGGTCTGTCATGTCGTGCGCTGGTGATGTAGGTGCTTCCTCCTCTGATCGGGGTAGCGGCCTGCGCTTTGGGTAACTCTTGGAGGAGCATTCGAGTTCATACTCTTCGGCCGCAAGGACTTCAGTCCATCTGTCAGCTAGCAAATCTTGGTCAGCTCTAAGCAGTTGCTGCTTTTTCTTGAGGCTGCTTGTCGTGGCTAAAAGCCTGCGTTTGAAACGCTCTTGTTCGGCGGGGTCTGATGGTATGACAAATTCGTCGTCATCGAGGCTTGCCTCGTCTTCGGAGGGAGGCATATAGTTATCATCCTCGACCTCTCGGCCTGCCGCTCTCTCATGAGGGCTGGCTTCTCCATCTTCCTATGCCGAATCTTGCTGGGGTGGGTGTTCTTCGGCGCTATCCGGGGTAGTATTATCTCCCGTGCCGGAATCACCATTTTTGCTTTGGCGGGATTTAGAGCGGCGCCGCTGACGCAGGCGCTTTGGCTGTTTCTTGGAGGTGTCATCCCCGCTATTCCATCGCCATCTCCATCTTTTGGAGTGTCCATCATATATATGTCATATGACGAGGTGGCCTTCCAGCGCCCTACAGGTGCTGGTTCCGGTTCGTCTCCTACATCGTCGTCCATACCGTCGATGTCTTCGGAGCCGAAGTCAAGCATGTCGGTTAAATCGTCGACAGTGGCTACAAAGTGGGTGGTGGGTGGGCTTTGAACTTCTTCATTGTCCGTATCCCATCCTCGCTGACCGTAATCCGGCCAGGGCTCTCCTGAAAAAAAAAGAGACTTGAGAGAATTCAGGATGTCACCGAAAGGCGAGTGCTGAAAGATGTCCGCGGTGGTGAACTCCATTATCGGCGCCCAATCGGATTCGATTGGTAGGGGCGCGGGGGGTTCGGAGTCCGGGGAGGAGTCCGGATCCTCGGAGTCACGGGTCATGCAGAGTGCGGGGCTGGCGCTCGGCTCGATCACCTTTGAGATCGCAGCCCCCGAGGTGACGTCCAACCGCTCATCCTCGATTGGCGCAATAGGCTCCGAGTTAGGGGTCGGAACCGGTGCGTGTGCGGCCTCCAGGACATTGTCCGGAGGCAGAGCTAGATCATGCCCCTCGAGATAGTGCGGCGCGCTTGGCCGTGGCTCGAACCCGTCGAAGATCAAGTCTCCGCGGATGTCAGCCGTGTAGTTTAAGCTTCCAAACCTGACTTGATGGCCAGGGGCGTAGCTTTCGATCTGCTCTAGGTGGCCAAGTGAATTGGTCCGCAGTGCGAAGCCGCCGAAGACAAAGATCTGTCCGGGGAGAAAAGTCTCACCCTGGGCCTCATCGTTGTTGATGATCAAGGGAGCCATCGGGCCTAAAGGCGACGACACAGAGGAACTCTCAATGAAAGCACCAATGTCCGGCGGATCTCGGGTAGGGGGTCCCGAACTGTGCGTCAAGGCCGGATGGTAACAGGAGACAAGGGACACGATGTTTTTACCCAGGTTCGGGCCCTCTCGATGGAGGTAAAACCCTACTCCTGCTTGATTAATATTGATGATATGGGTAGTACAAGAGTAGATCTACCACGAGATCAAGGAGGCTAAACCCTAGAAGCTAGCCTATGGTATGATTGTTGTATATGGAGTTGATGTCCTACGGACTACAACCCTCCGGTTTATATAGACACCAGATAGGGTTAGGGTTACACAGAGTCGGTTACAATGGTAGGAGATCTTGAATATCCGCATCGCCAAGCTTGCCTTCCACGCCAAGGAAAGTCCCATCCGGACACGGGACGAAGTCTTCAATCTTGTATCTTCATAGTCCTGAAGTCCGGCTACCCGAACACCCCCTAATCTAGGACTCCCTCACCGAGCCTTCTACCCTTTACCAAGTATATAGATGCATTAAATTAAATAAGAGATATTGTGATATCCCAACAAAATATCCATGTTCCAACAAGGAACAAACTCCAATCTTCACCTGCAACTAAAAACGCTATAAGAGGGGCTGAGCAAAGCGGTAACATAGCCAAACAACGGTATGTTAGGACAAGGTGGGTTAGAGGCTTGGCTTAACAATATGGGAGGCATGATAAGCAAGTGGTAGGTATCGCAGCATAGGCATAGCATCAAGAACAACATGCTACAACACTCCAACATGACAACAAAATACATGCCAGGGATCCACTCATGATGCTTGACAAAAGATGAACACTGAGCTACGGCTAATTCACTCAATAACAGGTTCAAACAAGCATGGCAAAAGTGCAAAAGATTACGGGTTTCAGACTTAGTGAAATAGCAACAAATCAGGAATTTATCATCAAGAAGCAATGTTTAGAGCACGATAACTACATGCTACAGGAACATATCATGGAAAATCAAGGCATGGCATGAAGCTACTCTAAGCATATAACAAAAGTCCCTTAGTGACCATGAGCCAAAAGGGATCAGACAATCCAATTGCAAGCATGTGAACATAGCAAAAACATAAACAGATTCAGACTAAGTGAAAAATTGGAGCATGCAAAATAGATTAACAAGTAGGCATGCTTACGAGCTCGATGCACTCACTACAAAGCATGGCATGATAATCTAACCATACACCCAGCAAATAGACATGGCATAGAAGCTATACATGGCAAGAAGAACAACATAACATGCATGGACCAATAGCAATAACCTCGGCAAAATTGCTAAACATGTTAACAATCTGCCAGGAACATTTTATAGCAAAAGTAGAGATCTATTGACTCAATCTAGGGTGCTCGATAATTGAAAACAAAGACATGGATGGATAGAGCACATCATTATCTACAAAACATCTTTACTGATCATGCTCAAAAGAGGCACGGATCACTAGGAAACAACATGAACATATGGCATAAAAAACAATATCAGGACAAGGACTTAGTGAAATTCTAAATCTTTGAAATCAGTATCATTGAGTAAGCTACTTTGCATGCTTGTGCTAGTCACCACAAAGATCACAAAAATAGATGGCATACATCCCTGTAAAGATGGCATGGCATATAACAAAACACATGTAGAGCTCGGGATCATAGCATGCACAAATTAATCATAGCAAAAATGACAAAAGGCCATTTGCTGAAACAGATCTGAAATATTCCTCACATAGCCCTCTTCCAACAATATTTTGGGCATCAAGATGAGTTCAAATGAAAATGATGCAATGAGATGAAATGATGTACTCGTCGAGACGAACATTTTGATGTGCTACACGCACGAAATGAAGCTACGGATGCTAAGTTATGATGCGATGAACATGGGCACATGAATCTGGAAACTTCGGGGACTTAGTGAAAATCTCACCCTGGGAAAAGTCAACGGGCGGAGTGGATCGGGTCGGACGAGGTGGAGCGGATCGGTTCAGGCGCGGCGGAGCGGATCGGGCCGGGCCGAGGTAGAGGAGGATCCGAGCGACGGAGACGGCGGCTTCGGCGAGGTCGTCGCCGGCGGGGCGGCGGATCCGGCTGGGCTCGGGCTCCTGTGGGCGGATCTGGCGGCGGGCGGCGGCGGAGCTCCTCCGGGGGCGGGGCGCAGGGTGAGGGCAGAGTGCGGGCGGTTCGGCAGGGAAGGCGGCGTGGCGAGGCGCTCGGGGAAGGCGGCGCAAGGGCGACTCGGGCGGCCGGCGAGCTCGCCGGCGGGAGGCGGCGCGGCGAGGCGCTCGGGGAAGGCAGCGCAAGGGCGACTCGGGCGCGCGGCGGCGGGGAACGGGCTCCGCGGGCCGGCGGCGGCGGGTGGCGGCGAACGCCACGTGGAGGCTCCGGATTGGCTCGGGGGAGGCCAGACATGTCCGTCAGCAGGGGAAGAAATGTCCGGCGGCACGGAAAGGTGGTAGACTAGGGTTTCATCCGCGAATTTCGGGGGAGGAGGTGTTTATATAGATAGAGGGAGCTATGAGTGTCCAAATTGAGCATGGTTTTAGGCCACGCGATCGTGATCGAACGACCGAGATGATGGAGGGGGTTTTGGTGGGTTTTGGGCCACTTTGGAGGGGTGTTGGGCTGCAACACACACGAGGCCTTTACGGTTCCTCGGTTAACCTTTGGAGTATCAAACGAAGTCCAAATGGCACAAAACTTGACAGGCGGTCTACTGGTAGTAAACCAAGGCCGCATGACGAGTCTCGGTCCAATCCGAAAACGTTTAACACCCGCACACGAAAAGAGATAGAAAAGGACACCGGGTGACATAGGAGCGCCGGATTGCAAAACAGACAACGGGGAAAATGCTCGGATGCATGAGACGAACATGTATGCAAATGAAATGCACCTGATGACATGATATGCAATGCATGGCACGAAAGCAAAGACAAGGCAACAACAGCGAATAACCGGAAGACACCTGGCACATCGGTCTCGGGGCGTTACAACACTCCACCACTACAAGAGGATCTCGTCCCGAGATCTAGAATGGCACAGGAGGGACAACGGAAGAGAAAGAGAAGAGGTAAAACTAAGTTGCTTCTTTGACAAACGAATGAAACCAAAGAACGTTGCGAGGTTAAGCCATTTAGAGAAAAGAATACAATGGAGATAAATGAAGTTAACAATCTCCGTCAGAAAAGAGGAACAAGGAAGAGCAACTTCGAGCAGCACTCCGATTGAAAAGAAAAGGAATTGAATAAGAACTTGGTAAGGTGAGAAGATACTTGATGAAATCACAACACACTACCTCCAGAACTATTGAATGAATGGAACAAGGGGTAAGAAAGATCTCAGACAGCACTCCAGTTGAAAAGAGGTGCAAGGCTTGATAAGGCGAAAAGAACTTGAGCAAAAGGGCACAACACTCCGGTTAAGTGGATAAACCAAGAAAGAACATGACCTTGACAAAACAAGAAGATGGGATGAAGAGGGCAAGATCACAATGCCTCTAGAACGAAATAATAGAAGTTGGATCGTTGGAAAAGAAAGAGTTCAGAAGAAAATGACAACTTCTGCCACAAAAGAGCTTGGAAAGTCATACTTAGGAGAAGGGTCGAACGGAATTGTTGGAAAACCAACAACGAAAAGAATAAGCTTGTTGTGGGATTATGGAAAACATCCCAAAACTATGAGGTGAAATTCTGCCACTAACGGAAACAATAGATTTTATTGATACCAACGAGAAGATGAGAAACTTATATCCCCGGGAGGCGGCATGGCGAGGCGCTCGGGGAAGGCGGCGCAAGGGCGACTCGGGCGCGCGGCGGCGGGGAACGGGCTCCGCGGGCCTGACGCGGGCCCCGTGGGCCGGCGGCGGCGGGAGGCGGCGAACGCCACGTGGAGGCTCCAGATTGGCGCGGGGGAGGTCAGACATTGCCGTCGGCAGGGGAAGAAATGTCCGGCGGCGCGGAGAGGTGGTAGACTAGGGTTTCATCCGCGAATTTCCGGGGAGGAGGTGTTTATATAGATAGAGGGAGCTAGGAGTGTCCAAATTTAGCACGGTTTTCGGCCATGCGATCGTGATCGAACGACTGAGATGATGGAGGGGGTTTAGGTGGATTTTGGGCCACTTTGGAGGGGTGTTGGGCTGCAACACACACGAGGCCTTTACGGTTCCTTGGTTAACAGTTGGAGTATCAAACGAAGTCCAAATGGCACGAAACTTGACATGTGGTCTACCGGTAGTAAACAAAGGCCACATAACAAGTCTTGGTTCAATCCTAAAACGTTTAACACCCGCACACAAAAAGAGATAGAAAAGGACACCGGGTGACATAGGAGCGCCGGATTGCAAAACGGACAATGGGGAAAATGCTCGGATGCATGAGACGAACATGTATGGAAATGAAATGCACGTGATGACATGATATGCAATGCATGACACTCAATCATAGACAAGGAAACAATAGCGAATAACCGGAAGACACCTGGCACATCGGTCTCGGGGCATTACACATGTCTTCTCTCTAAAAATTTGATCGAGTTTAGTTCGTTGAATTGGCCTCGAAGAAGTACTCCGCCTTTGGGATAAGGAGTTTGAAGCCATAGGCTGGCCCGCTTGAAGTGCTGAGATCGGATGTCTCATGTTAAAGCATGGCAGAAGCACAATTTTTTCTTTTTTCCAATTTTTGGATTGGCACCGAACACTTGATCTTGTTCGGACATCAAGTTTTAAACTATTTGTGTGTTTCCAGCATAAGTATCGCACTGCAACACCGGACACCTTTAGAGATTCGGCAAAAACATTCTCGGATATTGCTATATATGGATCGGTTTCAAATTGTGTCTTCGGTCAAATAGTTGGGTTGCCCGGCTCTTGTGCTTGCCTCCTACATTCCGCTTTGTTCGGCTAGGTGTGCAAAGGGAGAACCACTGCGATTGTGCTTCTAGCTCGCATGGTTAAGCACCTCGGTGGAGAAAGCCGAAAACTGACTATCACAATAAGCGTAAACTGGTAAGCGATCCGATGACTATGTTAGATGATGAGCCGTTCATAATATTGGCCGAAGTGTTTACGGCTTGACCTCGGATGTCGCCGAACACTAACCAGGGGCTCATAGCTAGATTCCCCAGTTTAAAGCTCCTATGACTAAGTGAAAGTTATAAAGCCCGCATATCTGATTGCCTCATTTCCGCTAACACAACCGCCTTCGGGCATCGAGACGTCGGCTAAGGGTTGTCTTGTTATTGCGGAGACACCCTGCGTAGTATCTACAAAGGGGTAGAAGCCGACGACGGGCCACTTTCAAATGATAAACAGTCGCGACGGAGTCAAAATAAACATATCATCGTCATTTGTATTTAATATACAAGGGTTGCCTTCCGTAATCATCGCTATAAAGCCATAAATATGCATCAATTTGACTTAAGATTTTTGCCAAGCTGGGTTGCCTGGCTCCTGTGCTTACCCCTACGTTCCCAATTGCTTGGCTAGGCAGTAAAGGGACCACCTCTGTGATTGTTACTACCGGGTCATCCGGGTTCGTTCCTTAGTCTGGGTGAAGCCAAAAGCTAGCAATCTTAAAGGATCACATTGGTCGGCAACGACGAAAGTAAAATTTTTGGTTCATTAATACCACAGAGTTCGGGAACTTTCTCCAAACTAAATCCTCAATATTTTCCGCCCACATTGATAGGAGGTGAGGTTTCATGATCATGATAAGCATGACTACCCAAAGAAAGGAACCGATAGCGGGACTATTTTCCTTGGAAGATGTTTCTCACATTAAGTAATATAACATATCTCTCCGCGTACCTTTGTTTATAAAACCGTATGGCCGGATGGCTTGTTTTTCATAAATATTTGCCCTTATAACAGCTTTATAAAGTAGGACATACACTCCCCGGCTTCCGGCCGGGGAGGTTGAAGCCGATGGTTGGTCAACAAAGTTTTGTACAATGCGGATCCGAGCATTGATGATGTAGAGTACTTGGATATGTAGAATCATTACACATAATTTGTGGTTTTACTCTGGATATCGATCCTTAATTCGGCCACCTGTGCCCACATTAAGACTCGAGGGCTACTAGGTCGGACTTATCATTCACTAATATTGAAAGGGGCGTATCGATCCCCTGATCTGGTGTTGCCACCCGACCAGTGTCTCGGGGGCTAGTGCATTGACAATCCAATGCAGAAAATTCAAAGTGCAATATAGCTTTTAAGGAGATTATGATCCTCAGGTTGGTCGGCCGCACGCAACCTGAGTCTCGAGGAATTTGCACACCGCTTTTTGTGTGCAGAAGTATTCTGCCGAGCTAGGAGTTGATCCTCAGGCCGATTTTGTGAATCAACCTGAGTCTCAGGGGCTACTGGGATCAGCGGTCTTATGTAATCCTTCAGGTGCATCTCGGGTTTTAGACTGATACACACCTTGAGGGCTACTGGCTATATATCTCAGCAGAGAATAAATTGCACCAATCAAAAATATTGACAAAAAATCGGCCCGTGGTCGGGGTGGTGCACCACCTCGAAAGCAGTGCGGCATAAAGCTCGGGCGCTAGTGGCTGGCTCCATAGAGGGCATTTCCGGCATTAAGCTCGGCTAAACTCCTTCAACTTTTTTGAACCAAAGTGATTTATGACACCTCGGATATAGTCCGGTGTTGGAGCTCGGATACAGTCCAGCGTTGGAGCTTGCACATAGTCCGGCGTTGGAGCTCGGATACATTCCAGCGTTGGAGCTCGGAAGCGGTCCGGCGTTGGTGCTCGGCTGCAAAAGATACCTCGAATGCTGTCCAGCGTTGGAGCTCAGACGCAAGAGGACGCTGGCGCCCGAGAACAACTTCAAACCCGAGGTGTGGCATAAAAATAACAACGCATTGATAAAGGCCGAGAACTTAAAGGGGCTCCTCAGATACCCGACGTGTAAACTCTTCGGATTTACTTCGGCGATCCTCAGGATCAAAGATGGGAAGATTTGTTGAACCAGTTTTCAAGATCGACGACCGAAGATGAAGAACAGTTCGGAAGAATCGAGGAGCGTCCCCAACTTGAAGACCGGTTCAGGGGGCTACTAACGGTGTCCTAGACTAGGGGGTACTCACCACGTCGTCTCCCAATCAGTTGGATTGGGCCGAGGACCCCCATGGCCATATGCTCATGGGCCAGTTCGGACAGCCGATGTATACACGAGGAAGATTCCACAAGACTTTGTGATCAAGACAAGGACTCCTCTCCATCGGCGTATTCGACTAGGACTCTTGTTATCCTAGGCCTCTGGTACATTATATAAGCCGAGGCCAGGCTAGTCGGTAGATTATTATGACATTACTCATCATACCTGTAGGGTTCAGACCACAACATACGATCTCGAGGTAGATCAACTCTTGTAACCCCTATACTGATCAAAGTCAATCAAGCAGGAAGTAGGGTATTACCTGTATTAAGAGGGCCCGAACCTGGGTAAACATCGTGTCCCATGTCTCCTGTTACCATCGATCCTTAGACGCACAGTTCGGTACCCCCAACCCGATATCTTCCAGTTTTGACACCGACAATGATGCTTTCATTGAGAGTTCCATTGTGTGATCGGCAAAGGGTCAATGGCTCGACCGCAGATCAACTGCGACGCCAGCATCTTCGTCGCCGGCTCGACTGGTCTCCTTGGCTTGACCGAGGACCGTGCTCCATCTCCGATTGTCATGTTCGGACGGGAGCCTTCATCAACATCAACTCCGATCTCTATCAAGATCATGGAGGAATCATCCACGAAGCTCGGGGGCTCAACGTCAACATTGCCCTCGGGCGACTATGCTGTTTTTCCAAACAGCGAACTTGTATCCGCTACCACCACCTCCTCGAGCATCACTTTGACGATTCCTTTGGTGGAATTGTGTGGAATTGAGTCTACACCAACCATGCAAAATTTTGTCGAGTTCCGATCGAGGAATCTCCGGCAATCTACGATATACCGGAGCCCTATCAAATCTGGATGGGAATCTGGATGAGTTAAGGCGTGGTCTCCAGCACCTAGCTCGGACGTCCTTTGGAAGATCCAACCGTTGATCGGCTGTGGAATTCCTATATCTACCACCCCTCAAAATTTCAGCTCGCTCCGACCGTCCAAACTCCGGGAACCTTCCAATTAGTGCATCACTTTTCGGATCTGTTTTCTGCGTGAATACGGATCCGACCAAAATTCATGTTTCTTTATGAACGTGCTATTGGACAACCTTTTTAAAGGAATTTTCTTCTATGGTATTGTGCATTGTTTTTAACACGTGCCCATAAAGTTTTAAGCCTTCTTTGAGGCACTCTTCTCCATCACGCTGGTGTAACATCAGTCCGGTAACATTGCTCCACGTCTCCCGACCTGCGCCAGACAGATCGTCGCTTCATCGAGCCGAGCCTAACCTTATCGGATCTTCAGCTCGGCAAGCCGAACAAGAGTTCGGCATCGCGAAGGATAAATCGTCACCAACACCATCGCCCCAAGAATTGCACGGGTCAGGCGCGCCGACATCGCCGCTCGGTTACTTCATCAATCCAGCATTGACCACGTCACAAGTTATGACCAGCGTCGGCATGGCCGCATTGTTGCTTTTTCAAGCCGATGTCCATCACGTCGAACTGCTTTAACACCTCGGCTAACATGGCAGCTGCAACGTCTCCTTACTGACCCGCTCCGTCATCTCGGCTATACCGGGGACTTTGTTGTTTCTTCGTCAACATACTCTAGTGACTTCGGCGTCACCAGCCAACCATCTTCGTCACGTTAGCTGGGCCGGGGGCTTTGCCTCGGCGAGCCCACCTTTGCCAGCATCGTCATGCCATCACTTTATTGCCCATCAGGCAATGGGTGTGTGGTTCGAGTCCCAATTTTGGGAGTAACCTTTCTTCAGATTGCTACAATAGATAAACCAGGTGCTATTAATCCTAATATTTTTTTCTAGCTTAGGTTTATTTTTCTCAAGGAATTATTACTCTGGTTTGTTTCATCATCTGTACACAGGTCTATCAAACGGTGGCCGCATTAACAATGGTCGCGTGGTGGTTCGGTCCGTTTCCGTATATAGTTTGGAAAATGCCGCATTCAGAACTCAGACCGGCCTGTGAATTCAAGCTTGGCCACGCCTTCACCGCATCACGCTGAAGCCCTACATCGACATGACTTCGGCGTCAGGCCACTTCTATTTCAATAAATTAATTTTGCGAAAAGCAATTATCCTTTTTGGACCGCACTATTTTATGTGTGTAGGTGATCAACTTCGACTGTGTCACGCGGTCACTTTGGCAAGCCGACGTCGTTGTCCCAATCGGCTCGTGTGATCACCTTGTTGGTCGAATCGCCATACCAACATGTTCGGTTGCCTCGGGGACTTCGGCATCGCTGAGAGAGCTCTACCTCATCGAGTGTTCGGCACACGGGCCATATTTCTTTTATTACTCACTTTGCGTAAATTATTAATTATGCAACAATTTTTTTATTATTTTTATTATTCCTATTATCTCCGACTTGCACTATTTTCTGTCCACAGGTAAAGGATCCAGGTCGGGCAGCGCTGTCACCTCGGCGTACCGACGTACCACATCACCTCGGCTAGACTGAGGGCTTCGTCATTACTTCATTAAGCCACGTCGGGGACTTCGGCGTCACACTGCCGGCCTGCATTGGTCGTGCTATGTCGCCACTTCGGAGTGCCGAGCTCTTCGCTCCGCCACCTCGGGACCGGCTTGGGGGCTGGGACCTTGTCCCGCCGTAAGCTCGGGCCGTGCATCGACACCGAGCACATTACCCTGCTAAGTCGCTTCCATGCTTAAATACCTTCAGTTTTAAATTTCATTCGGTTCGACGAAGCATTATGCTTTTTTGACAATAAATCATTTGCGAAAAACTTTCTTTGTCAAAACCTTGTTTGTTGCAAGCAAATTCAAAATACCCCGTTTACTTGAGGGCTTCCTTTATGAAGCCTTTCCTCTTGCATATGATTATACTTGTATGGCTTCGTTCCTTGTTCATGTATTACGCCACAATATGCATCATGTTGACTTAAGTGTTCTGCAAGCTGGGTTGCCTGGCTCCTGTGCTTACCCCTACGTTCCCGATTGTTCGGCTAGGTAGTAAAGGGAGCACCTCTGTGATTGTCATGATCGGGTCATCCAAGCTCGGACCTGAGACTGGGTGAAGCCGAAAGCTAGCGCTCTTATTGTTTTCAATCATGGTCGGCACATAGCGGAACTCACGAGTACAGAAAATCTATTGCACAAGTCTCATAATAACAATGAGCAACCGAAGAAAGGTATATGTGGGGGTACTATTTTCTTCAAAGATGCTTCTTACACTTCGTCAGTAATATAGCATAAGTTCCCTAAGCGCGCTTTGTCTGTTATAGCCTTATGGCCATATTGCCTAGTTATCGGAAACACCGTCGATATTCTCAACAGGTGGAGTACATAACACTTTTCGGCCCTTGACCGAAGAGGGAGAAGACGAAGGTCAGTTAAGACGCGTTTAAAGTTCGGGGGAACACAGATATGATATAAGTACTTTGGTACATACAATCATTATACATAAAATTCTCTTAACCAAGTCACTTGGGGGCTCTTAAAATTTATATGAGCTGTTTAATAGTAAATGTTTTTTCTTCTTGGTCGTTGCAAAGTTTTGTCTACCACTGCTTTTTCGACTCAAGTGTATGGTCAATAGCCAGTTAGCATGTCTTCTCTCTAAAAAGAAGCTCGAGTTTAGTTCTCTAAACTGGCCTCGAAGAAGTACTCCGCCTTTGGGATAAGGAGTTTGAAGCCGTAGGCTGGCCTGCTTGAAGTGTTGAGATCGGATGTGTCATGTTAAAGCACGGCAGAAGCAAAAAAATTTCTTTTTCCAATTTTTGGATTGTCACCGAACACTTGATCTTGTTCGGACGTCAAGTTTTTACTGACGTTTTTTGGTTTTCCAAGATTATGGCACTTTTAAACTATTTGTGTGTTTCCAGCATAAGTATCGCAGGGAAACGCCGGACACCTTTAGAGATTCGGCAAAAACATTCTCGGATATTGCTATATATGCATCGGTTTCAAATTGTGTCTTCGGTCAAATAGTTGGGTTGCCCGACTCTTGTGCTTGCCTCCTACGTTCCGCTTTGTTCGGCTAGGTGTGCAAAGGGAGAACCACTACGATTGTGCTTCCAGCTCGCATGGTTAAGCACCTCAGTGGAGAAATCCTAAAACTGACTGTCACAATAAGCATAAACAGGTCAGTGATCCGATGACTATGTTAAATGATGGGCCGTTCATAATATTGGCCGAAGTGTTTACGTCTTGACCTTGGATGTCGCCGAACACTAACCTGGGGCTCATAGCTAGCTTCCCCAATTTAAAGCTCCTATGACTAAGTGAAGGTTATAAAGCCTGCATATCTGATTGCCTCATTTCCGCTAATGCAACCGCCTTCAGGCACTAAGACGTCAGCTAAGGGTTGTCTTGTTATTGCGGAGACCCCCTGCGTAGTATCTACAAAGGGGTACAAACCGACGATGGGCCACTTTCAACTGATAAACGGTCGCAACGGAGTCAAAATAAACATATCATCGTCACTTGTATTTAATATACAAGGGTTTCCTTCCGTAATCATCGTTATAAAGCCATAAATATGCATCAATTTGACTTAAGATTTTTGCCAAGCTGGGTTGCTTGGCTCCTGTGCTTACCCCTATTCCCGATTGTTCGGCTAGGCGGTAAAGGGAGCACCTCTATGATTGTTACTACCGGGTCATCTGAATTCGTACCTCAAACTGGGTGAAGCCGAAAGCTAGCGATCTTAAAGGATCACATTGGTCGGCAATGACGGAAGTAAAAAAAATTGGTTCATTAATACCATAGAGTCCGGGAACTTTCCCCGAACTAAATCCTCAATATTTTCCTCCCACATTGATCGGAGGTGAGGTTTCATGATCAAGATAAGCATGATGACCCAAAGAAAGGAACCGATACCGGGACTATTTTCCTTGGAATATGTTTCTTACATTAAGTAATATAACATATCTCTCCGTGTACCTTTGTTTATAAAACCGTCTAGCCGTATTGCCTTGTTTTCCATGAATCTTTGCCCTTATAACGGCTTTATAAGGTAGGACAAACACTCCCGGGCTTCTGGACGAGGATGTTGAAGCCGATGGTTGGTCAACAAAGTTTTGTTCAATGCGGATCCTAGCATTAATGATATAAAGTACTTGGATACGAAGAATCATTACACATAATTTGTGGTTTTACTCTGGATATCGATCCTTAATTCGGCCACCTGTGCCCACATTAAGGCTCGGGGGCTACTGGGCTTCGGACTTATCATTCACTAATATTGAAACAGGCGTATCGATCCCTTGATCTAGTGTTGCCACCCGACCAGTGTCTTGGGGCTACTGCATTGACAATCCAATGCAGAAAAATTAAAGTGCAATATAGCTTTCGAGGAGATTATGATCCTCAGGTTGGTCGGCCGCACCCAACCTAAGTCTCGAGGAATTTGCACACCGCTTTTTGTGTGCAGAAGTATTCTGCCGAGCTAGGAGTTGATCCTCAGGCCGATTTTGTGAATCAACCTGAGTCTCAGGGGCTACTGGGATCAGCGGTCTTATGTCATCCTTTAGGTGCATCTCGGGTTTTAGATCGATACACACCTTGAGGGCTACTGGCCATATATCTCGGCAGAGAATAAATTGCACCAATCAAAAATATTGACAAAAAATTGGCCCGCGGTCGGGGTAGTGCACCAGCTCGGAAGCAGTCCGGTATAAAGCTTGGGCGCTAGTGGCTGGCTCCTTAGAGGGCATTTCCGGCATTAAGCTTGGCTAAACTCCTTCAACTTTTTTGAACCAAAGTGATTTATGACACCTCGGATATAGTCCGGCGTTGGAGCTCGGATACAGTCCGGCATTGGGGCTTGGACATAGTCCGGTGTTGTAGCTCGGATACATTCCGGCGTTGGAGCTCGGAAGCGGTCCGGCGTTGGTGCTCCACTGCAAAAGATACCTCGAATGCAGTCCGGCGTTGGAGCTCGGACGCAAGAGGACGCTGCCGCCCGAGAATAACTTCAAACCCGAGGTGTGGCATAAAAATAACAAGGCATTGATAAAGGCCGAGAACTTAAAGGGGCTCCTCGGATACCTGATGTGTAAACTCTTCGGATTTACTTCGGCGATCCTCAGGATCGAAGATGGGAAGATTTGTTGAACCAGTTTTCAAGACCGACGACCGAAGATGAAGAACAGTTCGGAAGAATCGAGGAGCGTCCCCAACTTGAAGACCGGTTCAGGGGGCTACTGATGGTGTCCTGGACTAGGGGTACTCACCACGACGTCTCCCAATCAGTTGGATTGGGCCGAGGACCCCCATGGCCATATGCTCATGTATACACGAGGAAGATTCCACAAGACTTGGTGATCAAAACAAGGACTCCTCTCCACCAGCGTATTCGACTAGGACTCTAGTTATCCTAGGCCTCTAGTACATTATATAAGCCGAGGCCAGGCTAGTCGGTAGATTATTATGAGGTTACTCATCATACCTGTAGGGTTTAGACCACAACATACGATCTCGAGGTAGATCAACTCTTGTAACCCCTATACTCATCGAAGTCCGGAACCTGGGTAAACATTGTGTCCCCTATCTCCTGTTACCATCGATCCTTAGACGCACAGTTCGGGACCCCCTACCCGCGATCTGCCAGTTTTGACACTGACAGCAACCTCCAAGTTTCTCATGGTGCTCATTTCTACCGGAGTGCTCCTATCATTGTTCATTTCTGTTGTGTTCTCTCCATTCTTGCAAGTTTTTTTCAACCTCTCAAGGTTCGTTGGTTTCATTCTATTGTCAAATAAGCAACTTCGTTTTACCTCTTCCTCTCCCGCTTCTCTCCGGTGTCATCCTTAGATCTCGGGGTGAGATCTCTTCTAAGTGGAGGAGAGTTGTAACAACCCGAGACTGACGCTCCACGCGCCTTCCATGTTTTGTGTAACCGCCCTGTGTTTTATTTGTATGTTGCATTTCATCATAGTATCATGCGCATTGCATCTGCATGTTTTCCTAAAGCTTGCATCCGTTCGTAGTTGCCGAGTCCCCCCTTGCCTTCATTAACCGATCCGATTCCAACCGGATTTTTGTCAAACCACGTAACCCCTCTTTGCACAATGCATCGATTCCTCGCCCGCGCTTGAAACTCCCCCGGACCCGACCCAGACAGTTGTTACCGATGGGTCCGGATCATCACCAAACATCCCCAAAATATCTTCGGTTTCTTATTTGAACTTCTTAACCTATATATCTCGGACCGCCTGATTATGATATGAGGGATCCGATAGCCCCTACCCTATCCCTATATGCTATATATAACAGCCTAACCCTAGCCCCTAGCTGTCCCATCCACCCATTCCGACCGCCGCCACCACTTGTTTTCTCCACCGGTCCAACCCGCGCCTCCACCTGGTCTCCTCTTTCCTCGGGATCCTGCCCGATCGATCCTTCCAATCCATCCAGCTGCCACCCACTCTCCCTCGATCTCTTGAGAGAGCAACCACTACGAGCCCGAGCGCTCGTTCCCGAATGGATCGAGGCGCTACCTCCGGCCCACAGCCGCGTGGAGCTCCTCTGCGCTCGAGCTGCACCAGGCCCCGAGCGACGTTGCTCCCATGTCGTCTCCAGCACCGTGCCAGCGAGCGCCACCACCGAAGCTGCTCTGTTCCCCGCCCGAGTTAGCAGGTTGCCGTCCCTCTCCGCCTTCTCCTTCCTTCCCTCCTCACGCTGCTCCTCCCTTACTGTGACTCCTCCGTCCCGTTGTTCCTCACAGGGAACCATGGCTACCGATCGGAGCAGCCGCAGCACCATCGGAGCTCCCTCCGCCGTCATGCACCACCATCAGGTCGCCGTTGTCGAACCGCAGGCCAGCACCTTGCCTCCTTCGAGACCGATGTGCCAGGTGTCTTCCAGTTATTCACCGATGTTGCCATGTCATTTGCTTGCGTGTTGCATTTCATCATGTCATCATGTGCATTGCATCATGTCATCCGCATCATGATAATAGCATTTAATATGTTTAAAATTGTTGTTGCATTAAATTTCTAATGCACATGAGGATACCAGAATTGTTGTTTGGCGTTTCCGGCCTCATTTAAACATGCCTAAAATGTGTAGTTTACTTATGCTTCACATCTTTCCATGTTTAACAACATTTAATATTGTTGGGTACACAAACGAGAGAGAACTAAATAATTGATGTGGTGTTTTGTCAATATGCATCCCTTTGCATTTTGAGCTCCACTTAACTTGTAGTTTGGTTGTGCACTTTGCGATGCCATGCCTCAATAAACCGGACATGCATCATACTTGGTTGCGCATCATGCCATGTTTATGTGATGGTTGTTTTACTATGTTTCTTGCTTCTTTCTGGGTTGCTTCTCTCGTTAGCTTCGGTTTCGTTCCGGAGTTGTGAGGATCCGTTCGAATACGTCTGTTTGTCTCCTTCATGGACTCGTTCTTATTCCTTGTGGGATTTCAGGCAAGATGACCATACCCTCGAAATCACTTCTATCTTTGCTTGCTAGTTGTTCGTTCTATCGCTATGCTGCGCTACCCACCACTTTCTATATCATGCCTCCCATATTGCCATGTCAAGCCTCTAACCCACCTTCCTAGCAAATCGTTGTTTGGCTATGTTATCGCTTTTGCTCAGCCCCTCTTATAGTGTTGCTAGTTGCAGGTGAAGCTGAAGTTTGTTCCATGTTGGAACATGGATATGTGGGGATATCACAATATCTCTTATTTAATTAATGCATCTATATACTTGGTAAAGGGTGGAAGGCTCGGCCTTATTCCTGGTGTTTTGTTCCACTCTTGCCGCCCTAGTTTCCGTCATACCGGTGTTATGTTCCTCGATTTTGCATTCCTTACACGGCTGGGTGTTATGGGAACCCCTTGACAGTTCTCTTTGAATAAAACTCCTCCAGCAAGGCCCAACCTTGGTTTTAACATTTTCCACATAAGCCTTTTTCCCTTGGGTTCTGCAGACTCAAGGGTCATCTTTATTTTAAACCCCCAGGCCAGTGCTCCTCCGAGTGTTGGTCCAAACTGGGCGATGTCAGGCGCCCCCTAGGCAACCAAGGTCTATGACAACCCGACGTCTTGCCCATCTGGTGTGCCCTGAGAATGAGATACCTACGACTCCTATCGGGATTTGTCGGCACATCGGGCGGCTTTGCTGGTCTTGCTTTACCATTGTCAAAATGTCTTCTAACTGGGATTTTGAGACTGATCGGGTCTTCCCGGGATATGGAATATCCTTTGTTGACCGTGAGATCTTGTGATGGGCTAAGTTGAGACACCCCTGTAGGGTTTAAACTTTCGAGAGCCGTGCCCGGGGTTATGTGGCAGATGAGAATTTGTTAATATCCGGTTGTAGATAACTTGACACTTAACTTAATTAAAATGCATCAACCGTGTGTGTAGCCGTGATGGTCTCTTTCCGGCGGAGTCCGGGAAGTGAACACGGTTCTTGTGTTATGCTTGAAAGTAAGTAGTTTCAGGATCACTTCTTGATCACTTATAGTTTCTTGACCATGCGTTGCTTCTCTTCTCGCTCTTATTTGCGTATGTTAGCCACCATATATGTGAGTGCTTGCTACAGCTCCACCTCACTACCCTTTCCTACCCATAAGCTTAAATATTCTTGATCTCGGGGGTGTGAGATTGCTGAGTCCTTGTGGCTCATAGATCCTTCCAAACAGTTGCAGGTGCCGATGATACCAATGCAGATGACTCAACCGAGCTCAAGTGGGAGCTCGATGAAGATCTTATTTGTTATGTTGTTTCGTTTCCTGTTGATCGGTAGTGGAGCCCAGTTGGGATGATCGGGATCTAGCATTTGGGGTTGTCTTCCTTTATTTTGGTTCCGCAGTCGGACCCTTGTTTGTATTTGGATGATGTATGTATTATTTATGTAATGTGTGAAGTGGCGATTGTAAGCCAACTCTTTATCCCTTTTTTATTCAGTACATGGGATTGTGTGAAGATTACCCCACTTGTGACAAAACTACCATGCGGCTATGCCTCCAAGTTGTGCCCCGACACGTGGGAGATATAGTCGTATTGTGGGTGTTACAAGTTGGTAATCAGAGCCATCCCCGACATAGGAGCCCCCTGCTTGATCGCATCACTGACATTGTTGAGTCTAGAACAAAATGTTTTGAGTCTTAGGATTATATATATCGGAGAGTAGGATTCTTTTTACTCCTCAGTCCCTTCGTCGTTCTGGTGAGGCCTCCTGACGTAGAAGTTTTGACTTTTCTCTCCTCAAATTTCACGAATTGTTTTTATGATCACGTGGGTATTTTGGGATCAGTTGTTCTTGGTGCCTCGTTAAATTTGGGGGTTGTGGCAGTGTCTCGTGGAGTTGAGCTCCAAGGTGTTGTCGTCACAATTTTATCGTTGCAGTTCTGGAATACCTGAGTTTGCCCACATCGAAAATCTCTTTTATGCAATTGTTGGTGAGATAACCTCGATGCCACCCAGTACTGGGGTGGGAGTTCAGGAGTATTGCCATAACTCGTATAACGGATGCTTTTCGAAGGTTGAGGTACATGATTTCCGAAGGTTTCTTGGTTATGTGTTGAAGGATGGATACAGCTGGATGTAGGGATTGTTAGTTTGGGTGAGATATTATGCTTCCCCTGTATCCCCAACACCTGATTGCATAACCAGAAAGTTTTGGGAGTTTATAAGTGGGAATTCAAGTATCTCGTAGGATATCTTTCCAACAGACACATGATACGATATGGGATCTATCATATGTTTGTTTCTGTCTTATTCTGCAAGCCAATCTTTGTTTTGTTTTTGTTGTGGTATTCGAGTTGCTTCAATGTCAAATGTTGATTAGATACCTTTCATAAGCGGTTTTTTCACACTTCTATGTGAATACCAATCCTTCTTGATCATCGAGGTTATCATGTTAATTTTTCCCAACCAGCGTGTTTCTCTTCAAGTGGATCTGATCATTTTCAACGTCCGCAAGATCAATTCTAAGTTCTCTCAACGGTGTTTGTTTCATCCGTCCCAAGTTGCCTTTGTTTTTCCCGCCCTCCCACCCTTCTTCTTCATGGAGCCAGAATCCTTAATCGAGTATCCATCTTATGGATGTGAAGCCTCTCCATTCTTTTTCGTCAATGTTCTTATCCAGTGATTCTCCAGAAGATACTAACGAAGCTTCAAGTTTATCATTCTTCATTCTTTTCTTCTCTGGTGGATTCAATTCAAGTTTTCACTATTGATCATATCCCTTTACTCATCTCAAATGTTTTCTCATACCAGTGCACCTCTTAATTAGTCACTTCTCGCCATTCATTTGTTCTGCAGTGCTGAAGATATCTCAGAAGGCTCGTCTTTTCATTCAAGATTCGTTCAACCTATCTCGAGGTTGTTATCTCTTTTGAGTCATTTAATTCAACCGGTGCAATCTCTCTTCAAAATCATTCCAACGGTGTTTCTCTTGAGTGGGCCCTAACCCACAGGTCTTTTCCCAGGATCTTACCTGACTCTTCTAATTTCCCGGAGTTACTCTCAAATTCTTCTCCAAGTTTGACGTAAGAATGAATTATCATCAGTCGTATGTATTTCTACAAGATCTGTCAAATTCTTTTCACTGTTGGCTCAACCTTTCTATTCGTCATCCCGGAGTGTCTAAACAATTCTTGATGGTGTTTCTCATCGTCATTCTCGGATTTGAAGACCGAAGAAGAGTTTCTCTTCAATCATATCTGTTCTCTTGAAGATTCATGGTTCTAGCTTGATGCCATCCTCTCAAAATTGTTTTCGATTGTGAGAAATCTTTTCACCCATCCGGAGCATTTCTGGAGTCTTTTCAGTTTGATTCTCCGGAACCCATCATCTCACATTTATTCATTCTCAGCTTTCAGTTATTGTTCTCTAAATCTTAGCGGTGCATCATTCAAGTATTCTCTAATCACTTCGCGATCTCTTCGTTCTCTTGCATCTCGATTCACTCAAGTATCTTCGTTCATTTTCAATCCTTACGGTGGTTCATTCAAGATTTCTCTTCCTTCGTTATCATTTCAATTTATTCGTTCTTTCAATCCTACCGGTGGTTCGTCGAAGACCTTCTCAAGTTTGCGCTATATCTTTCCTCAATCCTTTCCAATGAGAATGAGTAGTATGCCAAATCCATTGTGTCCCATCAATTTAATTGATGAAGGATAAGCATAATGTAATTCTTATTCTTGTTTCAACGAGTATATTCAACTCCTTATTCCGGAGGTTCATCAAAATTCTTGGTTTCAATTGTTCATCTTTCTTTTTTGTAGTTTCAAGTTTTTCTCGGTTATATCATTGCAAAGCTCCATCTAATCATTGCAAGGCTTCAATCTTGTTCGCTTCAAACTTCAATTCTTTTATGTTATCATTTCCTATCTGGAGTTCTTCATGGAGGCTCAACATGGTGGTTCAACAAGGATTCTTTTCAATCTTCAATTGTTCTTCAAGATTTCTCTAGGAATTTTGATCCGCTAAGCTATACTCTTAAATTAACATGGTGCCCAACACATGTTTTGTTTTGAGGAGTTCAAGCATTCTTCATCTTGCATTCCGAAGTGCAATTCTTTCATATCTCATCTTTTGAGTTGGTGTTATGTCATTGTTGATAATTTCCCTTCGTGTTTCATGATTCACAAGTTTTCAAGAGTGACATATCTAAATCCATCATTTTCTCTTTGCTAAGACATCTTTTCAACCAATCAATCTCTTCATTGGAGTTAGATTGGGTTATATTTCACCAAAAGCTTTCCCTAAGGATTGTTGCTATTTATGGTGCTTATAAATAATCCAAGTTCTTCATTTATCCTCCCGGTGAAATAAGTTTCTCGTCTCCTTGTTCATATCAATCCAATCTATTGTTTTTCGTTAGTGGCAGAATTTCACCTCAAGATTTCGAGATGTTTTCCATAAGCCCACGACAAGCTTACTATTTTCGTTGTTGATTCTCCAACAACTCCGTTCAACCTTTTCTTCGTAAGCATGCTCTTTCAATTTTATTTGCGAGAGTTGTCATTCGTCTTCTCCGTTCTTTTCTTTCCAACCATCTAGTTTTCCATTCATTTGTTCCAGAGGCAGTGTGTTGTTGATTTTATCAAGTATCTTCTCATCTTTTCTAGTTCATGTTCTTTACCTTCCATTTCCAACCGGGGTGTTTTCATAATTGATCTTTATCGTTCCTTGTGCATCTCGTTTCTACCGGAGTGCTTGCATGTACTTCTTGTCCATTGAAACCCTTTTCTTATGTCTTTCAACCTACAAGGTTCTCGTAATGTTCTTTGTTCCTCTTTTCAAATGGAGTGTTTTCAAATTCGTTCATCTTCGTTGTATTCTTTCTTTCAATTTGTTCAACCTTGCAAGGGTCTTTGGTTTCACTCATTTGGTCTAAGAAGCAACTTAGTTGTACCTCTTCTCTTCCTCTTTCGTTTCTTTCCGGTGCCTTCCTAGATCTCGGGACGAGATCCTCTAGTAGTGGTGGAGTGTTGTGACGCCCCGAGACCGATGCGCCAGGTGTCTTCCAGTTATTCGCCGATGTTGCCATGTCATTTTCTTGCATGTTGCATGTCATCATGTCATCATGTGCATTGCATCATGTCATCATGCCATCATGTCTGTAATCTTTCCAACTCAAGTAAATAAATCGCATGGATCTTCGGTCCATTTAAACCGAGGAAATTCACATGGTGATTCTCTTTATAACATATCCTCCCAATATTAGGGAGCTATAATAAATATTCCATTCCTTAGGAATAAACCATAACACACTTACAGTTTAAGTTCCATGCCTTTTCCATCTCAATTCTTGGCCTCCAACTTTGCCGCAAGTTCTTTCATCTTTTCCCGAGCTCCACCAAAGATCTGAACATTTTTGGGCACTTCAAAACCCTAGTCCTAGTTCAAACCGTTTGATTAAATTCGGATGATTTTGAATTTAAACCTTGCAATCTTGCCCACTCCAGTTTTCTTGGAACAAGCACATTTCTGTGAGTCCGGGAAAATTATCCGCGTGCGCAAATTCTTTCCCTAACCCCCCTTTTTTCTCTTTGATGGCCTTTCGGTTAAAGTTTAAGAATAGAAGGGAGAGAGAGAGCTTGCGCCCGCCGGCCTTCTGGGCCTCTCAATCATCCGCGCAGGCCCACCTAGGCCACTCGCACCCAGGCCGGCCCATCCAACCCCTAGGCCCACTCCCCCTAATCCTAGCAACCCCTGGTTCGATCCCCTCCTCTCCCTCTCGTTTTTTCCCTCGCGCCGCCAGGAGGCAGCGACGCTCGATCCCCTTGTCTCTCTCCTTCCCTCGTCCTCCTCCCGACCACATATTGCCAGGAGCCGCTGCCTCCCCGCGCCCTTGCAGCCCCGCGTCGTCCGGCCGCCATCGGCGAACACCACCTTGCCCCTTCAAGGTGCTGCCTCCTCTGTTAGGACGCCCGGAAGCCGCCGCCCGCACCTCCCTCTCCTTCCCCTGCTCCGGTCAACGCCGAACCACCGTCCTCGGCCACCCCGACGCGCCACTCTTCTTCCCTCCTGCTTCTTTGCCCATGGCGTCGTCGTCGTCCTGGCGCTCCGCCCTTCACCATCGCGCCGACGAGGGCCCGCCTCTGGTTTCCTCCCTTGATCTAGCCTCACCGGAGCCCCGGGCTCGCTGGAGCACCGCCAGCAGCAGGTCGCCGCCTCCCCTTCCCTTCACCGGAGCCCAAGTCCGGCGCCGCGTCGCCGTCGTGATCCCGCCATCCGTTGCCCACCCCTCGCAGGGTTTTGCCTGGAGTTACTCCGGCGAGCTCCAGCAGCTCCCTTCCGCGCCCTCCGACGACCCCACTGTCCGGCTATCGCGTTGTCATCTCCAGCCACCTGCACCCTCACCTCCTCTGGTCAATGACTATTGTGCCGCTCGATTTGGACGTCGTTGTGCCTCTGTTCGTCGTTGTTTTCACCACGAGCCCCGTGCCCGCTTCCTGTCGCTGCTCACGCACCGCCAGGCCATCCTGCTGCCCACCAGAGGCCTTTTGGGCTAGCGTTGTTTTGGGTCGACAAGGACGAGACCGCGAAGTACCACAACTACAGCCAGTATGCATTTTTGTCAAGTCCGACTATGACAAACGACTACGCGACGAGACGCCAAGTACCACTACACCCAGAGATCTCGGAACCGTCAAGTCCAAAAACGATTGTGCACAACTACCGTCACCCCCGAGAACATCAGATGCATCAAGTTCTCTTTTCGAAAAGTGTACCACTACCGCCGTCTTCGGAATTGCTAAGAACAACAAGTACCTTGACGCCCGATGCATAGAACAACTACCGTCGCCGATGACCAGGGTAGCAGAAATGCCAAGTACCCCTTCGAGTTGACGAGACCGGCAAGTTCGAAGACCCCAAGTACCTCTTCGAAATGATCGAGTACCACTACCGTCGACCCTCGAAGACCCCGTGGACGTCAAGTTCCTCGTTGTGACCCCAAACACCTATGGAGTGTGTACAACTATGAAGCGAGAACGACTACTTCCGCTACGAACATCCCGAGAACGTTTACTTCCTCTACTTTGCACCGAATGAGAACTGTCAAGTTTGCATGCTCCGAAGGTATAACCCCGAGATGACTGCCCGTGAACGAATGCATGTGTTGTATGAGATGCATGTTTGGTTGTTGTATCCTCCCGTGAACGTTAGTTGTTTCCCTCGCTTGGCACTGTCATCGACCCGTGGGAACCCGGTATCCAGGATCGCCCCACCATCCTTGCAGGACACGCTCGCGTCACTTTTCCTTTTGCACCGGTATCTCCATGAGCTACCGGAACCGATATGTTGCCATGGCATCATTTTCGGATTCGTTGCCGTGGCACCCTTTTCGTTTCCGCCATAATGAAAAATGCTTCATAATATGCTCATGTCAACATTTTCATAATATTGCATAAACTTGAACATGTCATATGCATCACGATAATAACATTTAATATGTTTAAAATTGTTGTTGCATTAAATTGCTAATGCACATGACGATACCAGAATTGTTGTTTGGCGTTTCCGGCCTCATTTAAACTTGCCTAAAATGTGTAGTTTACTTATGCTTCACCTCTTGCCATGTTTATCAACATTTAATATTGTTGGGTACATAAACAAGAGAGAACTAAATAATTGAAGTGGTGTTTTGTCAATATGCATCCCGTTGCATATTGAGCTCCACTTAACTTGTAGTTTTGTTTGTGCACTTTTCCATGCCATGCCTCATTAAACCGAACATGCATCATACTTGGTTGTGCATCATGCCATGT
Organism: Triticum urartu; assembly: GCF_003073215.2. Lineage (NCBI taxonomy): Eukaryota > Viridiplantae > Streptophyta > Magnoliopsida > Poales > Poaceae > Triticum > Triticum urartu. The sequence continues at coordinate 159,839,816 of NC_053022.1, read as the reverse complement.
TTATGTGATGGTTGTTTTACTATGTTGCTTGCTTCTTTCCGGGTTGCTTCTCTCGTTAGCTTCGGTTTCATTCCGGAGTTGTGAGGATCCGTTCGACTACGTCCATTTGTCTCCTTCATGGGCTCGTTCTTCTTCCTTGCGGAACTTCAGGCAAGGTGACCATACCCTCGAAATCACTTCTATCTTTGCTTGCTAGTTGTTCATTCTATCGCTATGTTGCGCTACCTACCACTTGCTATATCATGCCTCCCATATTGCCATGTCAAGCCTCTAACCCACCTTCCTAGCAAACCATTGTTTAGCCATGTTATTGCTTTTGCTCAGCCCCTCTTATAGCGTTGCTAGTTGCAGGTGAAGCTGAAGTTTGTTCCATGTTGGAACATGGATATGTTGGGATACCACAATATCTCTTATTTAACTAATGCATCTATATACTTGGTAAAGGATGGAAAGCTCGGCCTTATGCCTGGTGTTTTGTTCCACTCTTGCCGCCCTAGTTTCCATCATACTGGTGTTATGTTCCGTGATTTTGCGTTCCTTACGCGGTTGGGTGTTATGGGAACCCCTTGATAGTTTGCTTTGAATAAAACTCCTCCAGCAAAGCCCAACCTTGGTTTTAACATTCGCCACCTAAGCCTTTTTCCCTTCGGTTCAGCAGACTCAAGGGTCATCTTTATTTTAAACCCCAGGGCCAGTGCTCCTCCGAGTGTTGGTCCAAATTGGGCGATGTCTGGCGCCCCCTGGGCAACCAGGGTCTATGCCAACCCGACGTCTTGCCCATCCGGTGTGCCCTGAGAACGAGATACGTGCAACTCCTATCGGGATTTGTCGGCACATCGGGGGGCTTCTTGTTTTACCATTGTCGAAATGTCTTGTAACCGGGATTCCGAGACTGATCGGGTCTTCCCGGGAGAAGGAATATCCTTCGTTGACCGTGAGAGCTTGTGATGGGCTAAGTTGGGACACCCCTGCAGGGTTTAAACTTGCGAGAGTCGTGCCCGCGGTTATGTGGCAGATGGGAATTTGTTAATATCCGGTTGTAGATAACTTGACACTTAACTTAATTAAAATGCATCAACCGCATGTGTAGCCATGATGGTCTCTTTCCGGCGGAGTCCGGGAAGTGAACATGGTTCTTGTGTTATGCTTGAACGTAAATAGTTTCAGGATCACTTCTTGATCACTTATAGTTTCTCGACCGTGCGTTGCTTCTCTTCTCGCTCTTATTTGCGTATGTTAGCCACCATATGTGCTAGTGCTTGTTGTAGCTCCACCTCATTACCCTTTCCAACCCATAAGCTTAAATACTCTTGATCTCGCGGGTGTGAGATTGCTGAGTCCTTGTGGCTCATAGATACTTCCAAACAGTTGCAGGTGCCGATGATACCTGTGCAGATGACTCAACCGAGCTCAAGTGGGAGCTCGATGAAGATCTTGCTCGTTGTGTTGTTTCGTTTCCTGTTGATCAGTAGTGGAGCCCAGTTGGGACGATCGGGGATCTAGCATTTGGGGTTGTCTTCCTTTATTTTGGTTCCATAGTCGGACCCTTGTTTGTATTTGGATGATGTATGTATTATTTATGTATTGTGTGAAGTGGCGATTGTAAGCCAACTCTTTATCCCTTTTTTGTTCAGTACATGGGATTGTGTGAAGATTACCCCACTTGCGACAAAACTACCATGCGGCTATGCCTCTAAGTCATGCCCCGACACGTGGGAGGTTAGTCGGGGCACAACTTAGAGGCATAGCCACATGGTAGTTTTGTCGCAAGTGGGGTAATCTTCACACAATCCCATGTAGTGAATAAAAAAGGGATAAAGAGTTGGCTTACAATCGCTACTTCACACAATAAATAAATAATACATACATCATCCAAATACAAACAAGGGTCCGACTACGGAACCATAATAAAGGAAGACAACCCCAAATGCTAGATCCCGATCGTTCCAAACTGGGCTCCACTATTGATCAACAGGAAACGAAACAACATAACAAACAAGATCTTCATCGAGCTCCCACTTGAGCTCGGTTGAGTCATCTGCACTGGTATCATCGGCACCTGCAACTGTTTGGAAGTAGCTATTAGCCACGAGGAATCAGCAATCTCACACCCGTGAGATCAAGACTATTTAAGCTTATAGGTAGGAAAGGGTAGTGAGGTGGAGCTGCAGCAAGAACTAGCATATATGGTGGCTAACATACGCAAATAAGAGCGAGAAGAGAAGCAACACATGGTCGAGAAACTATAAGTAATCAAGAAGTGATCATGAAACTACTTATGTTCAAGCATAACACAAGAACCGTATTCACTTCCCGGACTCCGCCGAAAAGAGACCATCATGGCTACACACGCGGTTGATGCATTTTAATTAAGTTAAGTGTCAAGTTATCTACATCCAGATATTCAGAAATTCCCATCTGCCACATAACCGCGGGCACGACTCTCGAAAGTATAAACCCTGCAGGGGTGTCCCAACTTAGCCCGTCACAAGATCTCACATTCAACGAAGGATATTCCTTCTCCCGGGAAGACCCGATCAGTCTCGGAATCCCGGTTACAAGACATTTCGATAACGGTAAAACAAGACCAGCAAAGCCGCCCGATGTGCCGACAAATCCCGATAGGAGTCGCACGTATCTCGTTCTCACGGCACACCGGATGTGCAAGATGTCGGGTTAGTATAGACCCTGGTTGCCCAGGGGGCGCCGGACATCGCCCAATTTGGACCAACACTCGGAGGAGCACTCGTCCGGGGGATTAAAATAAAGATGACCCTTGAGTCTGCAGAACCCAAGGGAAATGGCTTAGTTGGCAAATGTTAAAATTAAGGTTGGGCCTTGCTGGAGGAGTTTTATTCAAAGCGAACTGTCAAGGGGTTCCCATAACACCCAACCGCGTAAGGAACACAAAATCAAGGAAAATAACACTGGTATGAGGGAAACTAGGGTGGCAAGAGTGGAACAAAACACCAGGTGTTGGGGATATTACTACTGGGCATAAATCGGCCTATCTGGGCCGGCTTAACTTCGTCAGTAGTTAAGTATGTTAAAAGGCAGATGAGGGCTCAAGGCCCATGGTCGGTTCAAGGCTTGTAGCCGTAAACCGGCGTTGGTATTTAACTTGTATTGTAAGTTAAGAATAAGTAGAGACCAAACCGTACACATCTATGAGCCGGTATTGGGACTCTGTGAACCGACGGGCGTCACCCGTGTATATAAGGGGACGACCCGGTGGCGGTTCATGGACAACAGACAACAACTCGAGACATAGGCGAAGCTTGTTTGCTCCCTAGTCATCAAAACCCCATCAATTCCATCACAACTAGACGTAGGCTTTTACCTTCATCGAAGGGGCCGAACTAGTATAAACTCTCTTGCGTCCCTGTGTCTGCGTTAACCCCTTCAAGCTAACCCGTCGCGATGGCTCCACGACTAAGTCCTTTCTCTAGGACATCTGCCGTGACAAAACCACGACAGTTGGCGCCCACTGTGGGGCTATCGCATGATGGTTTCAAGTTCTTGGAGGGCCGCTTTGAAGGACTCGAGGGCTACGTCGTGGGCCGGATGACTAAGAGTCGTCGCGGCAAGCTCTACATCGATGATGCAGGCTGGGGCCCCGAGGCCGGCTCAGTTGAGTATGGGTACCGGGTCCCCTTTGGTGGCATACACGTTTTCATCGGCAAGATCGGTGAACCGGGCCCTGAGCCGGGCATCTGCACCGACCTCGTCGAAACGGCTCAGCATGCGCGGTCCGCCCGGGTTAAACCGGCTGTGAGGCGTGCCTTCGTGGGAGTCATCCACGGAGGAAGTTATGAGGGTGGATCGGAATCCCACGCGAGACCATCATTTGTTCCGACGACGAGTCATCAACCAGAGAAACCGAATCTCTATATCAGCTACAAGACGGCCGAATTGGGGGCTGTTCCAATGGTGACAGTATTCCGGACCCCTCTGATCTACCCAACCGAGTTGGAATATTCATTGCTGGCACACAAGCAGCACTTCATTCTTCGACCGCTGCGCCAATAACCTCCGGTTCAGCAGCGGCGACAGCTGCTGGGGCAGGGAGCTCTGCGCGCCCGCCGGCTCAAGTTCTATCAGATCTATTTGATGCATTGGTTGTGCTTATGGCAAAAGCTAATCCGGCGGATCAGGAAGTCCACAATGCAGAGATTGCAAAGGTGAAGGAACAGATCACCCAGGCCAAGGCGGACCTGGCAGCTGAGGATGCCAGGATGACCGCAGAGCGGGCCGCTTTAGACGCACAAGCCTACAGGCTCATGTTGGACCAGAACGCGTCGCATGAAGTCATGAAGAGGAAGTACCAATCCCGTTTGCCTTCGGTTTTCGAGGCCAGAGACCTTTCAACACCCCAGGAGCAGGAACCAGTAATCCGCTGGAGGTAAACCGGACGGAAGCCCCTGCGACCGGCGCGCCGGTTCAGCCCCGTCAGATGGATCTGCCTCGACAAAATACTGTTATACCTCAGGCTGTTTCGACACCTCCGGGTCACTACTCCAACCTGATGGACAATCTCGTGCGCTACTGCACGGCTGGAGGCCATTCCAATTGAAGGTGACTCACCGCAGGCAGTAGAGACGCGACGGGTCAAGGAGCTTCTGAGGACAGCTTTGGTCCAACAGGAAGCATACTCGTACAGCCGCGACCGGATCCACTCGACCCCCCGTCCAAGCCGGAGCTATAGCAGACATATGGATGAACCGGCAGTGTCGAGTAATGAACGATGTGGAGCACCCCGTGGCAACAACCCGGCGGGTGGTGCTGATAATGCTCAGGAAGTGGTGGACCGGGCCCGAGCGCGCAGGGAGGCCGAGTTAGCCGCACAGTATCAGGCTCGGCAGCTCACGCCGGTTCGTCCAACTATCTCGATCGAACCAGGTGTTACTTCTAGTTCTTTGGGGGTGCCTTGCCTTGTCCCCGCTTTACGTAATGTGCGCCTGCCCAAGGATTTCAAAGGCCCGCGCAAAGTACCAAATTACACGGCGGATCAACCTCCAGAGACATGGGTGGAGAGCTATGAGATGGCCATGGAGATGCTTGATGTGGATGATGCGGCGTGTGCGAAATACTTCACCATGATGCTTGAAGGAACGGCCCGTACTTGGTTAAAAAGCTTGCTGGCTAATTCTATCAGTTCATGGGCCCAATTACGAGCCCGGTTTATCAGCAATTTTAAGGATACATGTAAACAGCCTATGTCGATAGTGGACTTAGCTGTCTGCGTCCAGGAGGAAGGAGAATCGACGACTCATTGGGTGCGCCGGGTTTCACAAGTGTTGCATTCATCAGACCGCATCAACGCTGACACCGCAGTATTAACCCTAGAAGGCAACTGCCGGTTTGGGCCCCTAAAGCAGAAGTTCGGACGGATGAAGCGTCATTGCACTGACATGGGGACCCTCATGGCTGCTTTAGTAAAGTATGCTGATTCTGATAGTACCAAGGATCCCGAATCTGATGATGACAAGGCAGGAAAGGGAAAGAGGAACGGCAACTCCAAAGGGCAGCAGCATCACTTGGCAGGCAATGGTGGTGGAGGCAAGCGTAAAGCGGATGGTAACATGGACTTGGTGGCTAATACCAACGCGCAGGACAATGGCCAACGACGCAAGGGTAAACCGAAAAATCACAGTGGGGCACCCAACCCTAACCCGGACCGCCTAAATTATCTACTGAGCCAGCCCTGTCCAAGACATGGGACGAAGGAGGTGCCAGCAAACCACCTTTGGAAGGATTGCTTCATTATGCAGGAGTTCAAGAATTCTAATGCTTTCCGGTATGATCACGGCTCCGGCGGTGGCTCAGGATCCGGGCCGGGTTATGGTGGAGGAAATTCCGGTTCAGGATTTGACGGTAATCCGGGCGGACATAATAGTCAGAATAATCAGAACAACCAGGGTGGTTACAACCAGCAGCAGCAAGACTCAGGTTACCAGAGCAGGCCAAAGCAATTGAATAGTGGGCAGTACCATGTCTTTATCACTAGCTTGGACAAGCGAGACCGGAAGGTTCAGAGGCGGGCAGTCAACTCTGTTGAACCGGCCGTGCCCCGTTATCTATGCTGGTCTGAACAGCCAATCATATGGAGCAGAGAGGATCACACTCCCCAGGTTGATAATCCGGGTCAGTTGGCTCTGGTGGTGGCGCCTCAGGTGGGAGGTTACAAGTTCACCAAAGTGCTCATGGATGGAGGGAGCAGCATTAATATCTTGTACTATGAGACCTTCCGTCGTATGGGACTAACAGATAAAAATCTCAAACCGTCTAATATGGTGTTCCACGGTGTGGTACCTGGCAAGTCAGCATATCCTGTTGGTAAGATAGCTTTGGAAGTGGCCTTTGGAGATGATCATGATTCCAGGTCGGAAACATTGACGTTTGAAGTGGTGAAAATCCAAAGTCCATATCACGCCCTGTTTGGGCGACTGGCCTACGCCAAGTTTATGGCACGACCCTGTTATGTGTATTTGCAGCTCAAGATGCCGGGTCACAAGGGGACAATAATGGTTCACGGAAGCCGTAAAATCGCTTTGGAGTGCGAGGAAGGAGATGCGGCCTACGCAGAGTCGGTTTGTGCCACCGAGGAGCTGAAGTATTATAAGGACAATGTTGATCCGGCGGACATGACTCCATTAAAGAAGCCAACTACGGAGCATGATCCGGCCCTAAAGTTCAAATCGGCAGCAGAAACTAAGCTTGTTGACTTCGTACCTGGCGATTCGTCCAAGCAGTTCAGCATCAGTGCCAACTTGGATCCGAAATAGGAAAGCGCGCTCATCGAGTTCATCCGTGAGAATCGGGACATTTTTGCATGGAAGCCCTCTGACATGCCAGGTGTACCGAGGCAACTCGCTGAGCACACCCTTAATGTGGATCCTAAATACAAACCAGTGAAACAGTTCCTCCGCCGGTTTAACGAAGAAAGACGCAAGGCGATTGGAGAAGAGGTAGCCAGGCTCTTAGCAGCTGGCTTTATTGTTGAAGTTTTTCACTCTGAGTGGCTTGCCAATCCGGTGCTGGTCCTTAAGAAAAACGGCACCTGGCGCATGTGTGTGGATTACACAGATCTTAATAAGGCTTGTCCAGCAGATCCTTTTTCCCTCCCCCGTATTGATCAAATTATTGATGCTACGGCGGGTTGTGAGCGTTTAAGTTTTTTGGATGCATATTCTGGCTATCATCAGATCAAAATGGCAGTTAAGGACCAGGAGAAGACGGCATTCATAACTCCCTTTGGAGCCTTCTGCTATGTGTCTATGCCCTTTGGGCTCAAGAGTGCCCAGGCAACTTATCAACGGTGTGTACAAAATTGTCTTCACAAGCAGATTGGCCGTAATGTACATGCTTACGTGGATGATATCGTGGTTAAGTCCAGGGAGAAGGAGACTCTGGTTGATGATTTGAAGGAAACCTTTGATAACCTGAGGACGTACAAGATGATGCTTAATCCGGACAAGTGTGTCTTTGGTGTACCGGCGGGCAAGTTATTGGGTTTTCTGGTGTCCAACAGGGGAATTGAGGCTAGTCCGGAGAAGATCACAGCCATCACCTCCCTGGCTAAACCAAAGTGTATCAATGATGTTCAACGCCTGGCAGGCCGGATTGCCGCGTTAAGCCGGTTTATCAGTCGTCTTGGTGAGAAGGCAATCCCTTTGTATCAGATGTTGAAGAAGACGGATCAGTTTGTCTGGAGTTCCGCTGCTGATGAAGCATTTGAGGACTTAAAGCGGCAATTGGCTAATCCGCCTGTGCTTGCCGCTCCCATTGACAAGGAGCCGTTACTGCTATATGTTGCTGCTAATGCTCGTGCGATCAGCGTGGCTATTGTGGTGGAGCGAAAGGAGGCTGGTAAGGAGCATCCGGTTCAACGTCCGGTCTATTATATCCGCGAGGTACTCATTGAGTCCAAGCAGAGGTATCCGCATTGGCAGAAGCTGGTGTATGGAGTTTTTATGGCAAGCCGGAAGCTTAAACAATACTTCCAAGGGCACCCAATTACGATGGTCAGTTCTGCTCCTTTGGGGGATATCATCCAGAACCGGGAAGCGACTGGCCGGATTGCCAAGTGGGCTATAGAGCTTGGGCCGCACGGTTTGAAGTATGTGCCTCGGACGGCGATTAAGTCTCAAGAACATGTTGATTTCATCAATGATTGGACGGAAATGCAAGCACCTGAAGAAAAGCCGGATCACACATATTGGACCATCCATTTTGATGGATCCAGGCAATTGGAAGGCTCGGGGGCTGGAGTCGTATTAACTTCCCCACAAGGTGATAAGTTCTATTACGTTCTCCGCTTAATGTTCCCTTGTACTAACAATGCAGCTGAGTATGAAGCCTTGCTCCACGGTCTCCGGATGGCTAAGGAGATGAATCCAAGTCGAGTTAAGTGCTTCGGTGACTCGGACCTTGTGGCTCAGCAAGTATCTGGCACTTGGGACTCCAAGGACCCACTCATGGCAACATATCGTCGTGAGGTGGATATTGTTGCAGGTCACTTTAAAGGCTATCAGGTGGACCACGTGGACCGGCGGAAGAATGAAGCGGCGGACGCTTTAAGCCGGCTGGGCTCTCAGCACAAACCGGTCCCGCCCAATATTTTTCTGGATGTGCTGCACAACCCATCGGTCAAGATCCCTGGTGAAGCGGATTTGGCTATTCCTGATTCGGAGGCTCAATTGGTGGCAGCTCTTCATGTTATTCCAATTTGGATGCTTCCTTACCTGGCGTACAAGAACCGGGGCGAGTTACCAGAGGATGAGACTCTGGCCCGACAGATAATCCGGCGATCCAAGTCCATGACTATTATCAACGGCGAGTTGCATCATTGCAGTGTGTCAGGGGCGTTTCAACGCTGTGTGTCTCCTGAAGAAGGCCGTGAAATTTTGCGTGAGATCCACGAAGGAGATTGTGGTCACCACGCCGGTTCAAAATCTCTGGTGGCTAAAGCATTTCGCCATGGCTTCTATTGGTTAACTGCTCATGCTAATGCGGAGGATCTGGTCAGACGATGTGATGGTTGCCAAAAGTTTTCAAGATGTGCTCATGTGCCGGCTCAAGAATTGAGAATGATTCCAATTACTTGGCCGTTTGCAACTTGGGGGCTGGATATGGTTGGGCCTTTCAAAAGGTCCAAAGATAAGAAGACCCACCTCCTGGTGGCGGTTGACAAGTTTACAAAGTGGGTGGAGGCAGAACCTGTTAGCAAGTGTGATGCGGCCACGGCGGTTCAGTTCATCAAAAAAGTGATTTTCCAGTTTGTCTTTCCACACAGTATCATCACAGATAATGGTACCAATTTTTCCAAAGGTGCCATGAAGGAGTTCTGCGAATGGGAGCACATCCGGCTCGACGTTTCATCGGTGGCACACCCATAGTCCAATGGTCAAGCAGAAAGGGCTAATCAAGAGATCTTGAGAGGCATCAAGCCCCGGCTTATGGTTCCTTTGCAGAGAACACCGGGTTGTTGGGTAGAAGAGTTACCATCTGTGTTATGGAGCATCAATACTACACCCAACAGATCAACAGGATACACACTGTTCTTCATGGTTTACGGAGCGGAGGCGGTTCTCCCCAGTGATATCCGTCATGATTCACCCCGTGTGGCGGCTTATGTTGAAGAGAACAATGAGACAGCACGGCAAGACGCTTTGGACCTGTTGGATGAAGAACGTGACATAGCAGCCGCCCGCTCGGCGATTTACCAACAGGATCTTCGTCGTTATCACAGTTGCCGAGTCAGAACCAGAACCTTTCAGGAAGGAGATTTGGTGCTTCGGCTCATCCAAGATCAGACTGATATGCATAAGCTATCCCCACCTTGGGAGGGGCCTTTCGTGGTCAGCAAGAATCTGCACAACGGGTCATACTATCTGATCGATATTCGAGAGCATAAAGACTCACGTACATCAGAGGAGGATACCAACAGGCCGTGGAACATAGCTCATCTTCGGCCTTACTATACCTGAGCCATTGGCTCTACTTATGTACATATTACGACGATGTATATATTATGATTAAATATAATAAACCGGAACCTCAGCTAAAGCGGGGTATCTGTTCTTTTACATCATGTGTGGTTACACGGAGTTGTTCTAAAGCAGCCTCCGGTTTACCCCTTGTGCTAGCTTTTCAAAAGCATCATGTTATATCACTTGGGGGCTTGGTCGTGTCCGAACCAATGCAATACCTCTTGATAGGCGAGAGCCACCAGATCACTTGGGGACTTGGTCACGTCTGAACTAGTCATACCTCTTGATCGGCCTAAGGCCACAGAATCACTTGGGGGCTTGGTCGAACCCGAACCATTGCCATGCCACTTGATCGGCATAAATGCCACGGTTTCATTTGGGGACCTGGCTGACTTGAACCATAGCTACACCTATCGGGGGCTTGGTCATGTTCGACCATGGTAATGCCATCTGATCAGCTCAAATAAGCCTCTTTTTGCAAACGGTTTTGTCATTGCCTTTGCTTCACACTTTTCTTTGAAAGATATTTCTTTCTTTTTATTGTGTTTTTTAAACCGACAAAATTTTAAACCGGTTCAAACGATCAATTGACGTAACACGGTCCATCTTAATCCGGAGACTATTTGCTCGATTTGATTTTTTGTTAACATCCTATTACGGAGTAACATGGTGTTTATTATAACCCGGCACGGTTTACATGGCAAACCGGCATCATATATATACAGGAGCTGCTATCTCCTCAAACAGTGTGGGTTTATAAAACTCCGCTTCAAGATTGGCCAAGCCAACTTCACGTCCAACGATGGCAGGTATTATGTATCTCAAAATTTGGTCATATACTTCAAAATTTCGGATGTTTTGATTTCATATATGCAGACATCATATTCCGCCTGACGGTACAACCATGGTGGCACTTTAAGATTTTTATTGCAGAAAGTACTTTGGAAAGTTCATCACCCAAAGCAGGAGCAAGTTGCAGTAATTATGCACGAAGGCATATCAGCATCAAAAGTATCAGCTAGCCTATTACAAGGCAACATGGTGCCCACAATAAGATCATTGTTTCTTGCAAGGGAGAAGCAGTTTTAAACCGGCTTCCGGTTCAAGCTTGGTCACCAGCCCGGCCTGATGGTTGTGGGTCATCCCGCGCCGCTTCAGCTTCAGTTTCTCTACCCAGCGGCTGGAAATCAACAGTTGTCCAGTCGATTCCCATTAATGCTTGAAAGACAACTTCATCATGGATCAGCAAAGACGGGTCAATATCGGGAGCATAAGTATGCTTACGGATTGGAGGGATAAGATTTTCCGCTTCATGAATTGGTGCAGCTATTCGCTTGTTTTGGTTGTCATATTGGGCTTGATAATGAGACAAGTCTGCTTCTTCAGCCAATTGACAAGCTAGCGGACGCACCTCCTGGTTTATTGCTCGTAGATCCGCTTCACTAAACTCTGACCCGTCTTCCTTCAACCTGGGATAGCCCTGAGGCACTTCAATAGGATCAAAATCCGGCACCCAAGCTTTTGCCCGGATTAAGGCAATGATCGCACCGGTTCGAGCAGCAGATTTCTTCAGCTCTTCAACCTGGGCAGGAAGCACCGATAGTTTCATCAGAGTGTCCTGAATCAAAGTGGGCGCCGGCTTGTTGTGGGATGCAGTACAGATGATCCGCTGTGCACCAGTGTACAGTTGTTCGATCAACGTGTAGGCGGCTTTCAATTTTTTCCGCACATCTGACCCCAAGTGACCAATGTGTGTCCCTGAAATATCACCAAGGGTTAACAAACCGGTAGCTCTGTAAGACGGCAGAATCAATTCAAATATCAAACCGGCTTACCAAAGATAGCAGCGGTCATGGCATGCACGTGCCGCTTTATGCTGGTTAGTTCATCCACTACCGGTTTTAGTGCAGCCTCGGTGTCTTCTGCTCGTTTGGTTAAAGCGGATTTTTCAGTAGCCCAATCTGCCCCCTCCTTCTTGAAATCCTTCTTAAGCTGTTCCATGACGCTTAAGGCGCTGGTCAATTCCTCTTTTTCTTTTGAGGTTTCAGTCTGTTGGGACTTCAGATTTTCTTGAAGATCGGCGATTTGGGTCTCTTTTGTCTTCAGCTCAGCCTGCATACAGATGGTTATATGATTCAGTAAGCAGTGCAAGAATTGAAGCACCAACCACATAACAAGTTATGCACTTGGTGCTTGGGGGCTAATGCCTATTTGATCTTCATCTTTCAATTGATTACAAAGTCCCAAGCTCAATACAAGTATTCAACTTGGCACTTGGGGGCTAATGGCTATTTGTTCAAAAAAGTTCTGATGCGGAGATATTACTTACTTAAGTCCCGGTTTAACTACACTAAGTTAAACCGGCCCTTGGGGGCTACATCGGCAAATTTCGAGGCATTAAGATTGATATTAGTAAGTCCCGGTTTGAAAGAAGATTACAAACCGGCCCTTGGGGGCTAGGAGAGTCTGCAAGAATTGAAGCATACAAGCAGGAAAGAGCATATGGAAGTTACCTCATATTTATCTTTCATCATGTTAACCAGACCGACTTTATAGTCACGACTGGTATACAGCCGGTTCAGATAGCCGGAATGGATGTCTTGGGCGTTCAGAGCAGCGTAAGTCACCAGATCAACATTCCACTTGCCTTTGCCAAAGGCAGCAAATTCTTCCTTGGCAGTATGTTTAGACAAAGCGACAGGATTGCCTGGCTCTGTGCGACCAATGCCAGTAATGACAACCTCATCATCCTTGGAATCACCGGTTTGAACTGGGGCCGTTGGCTTATCAGTAGGCTTTGTTGGATTGGTGGATTTCTCAATCCGGATGGGGCTTGTAGGCTGGTTGACAGGACTTGAGGTATCAAGAGGCCTCTCTTCAGCAATAAGATCGTCATCTCGCTGTGGTGGATCATTGGGTATGTCTTCAGGAATAGCCGCTTCAAGATCTGGTGTTTTGCCCGGTTCAGGGACGGCATCCTCCTCGGCCGCTTTATCCAGGCGAGCCTTCTTGCTCGGCCTAGGCTTGGCCCTGAAAGGAATAACAAAGTCAAATACAGCATATGTTCCAAGGTGATGTACCGGAAATATTAAGATAAGTATGTCTTACCCAAGCACCGTTTTGAGCGATGGCAGCTGAGTGGCCGATGACTCGCCAGAGGATGAGTGGGAAGTAACCTGATAATCGGAGTCAGATGGATTAAGAGGTTGAAGAAAACAGCCCGCTTTACGACAAGCACTGACAAGCAAATTAGAGACCTCTGAACGGCGTTTCTGAACCGGACTGTTCGGTAAACCGGTGGAGGTAACTACCTGGCCGCTGTGCCGGGTTGTGCAGCGAGCTTCGTGTTGTTGGGTCTTCATAGTAATTTGGGATCCAAGTAAGCGAGAGGATGAGAAAATTTAACTTTCCGGTTTTCCTGACGGATTTTTAGTGAAGGCAAAGGTTCTGAATCGGAAGAGAGAATAATTACCTCTGCAGCATCAGCATGGCTGGCTTCGGCATCATCCTGACAAATATCACCATCAATAAGACGCATGAAAAATAAGCCAAGTGAGTCAAGCCCTACCTCAAGATCCGGATTATCCACATCATCATCAGGGGCCGGATTAGAGGATGCAGTGGTTCTTTTCCTGTGGGCAGTCTTCTTCACAGCTTTAGTCTTTTGCCGGGTTGATCTTTCCGGTTTGTCTGGTTTTTCTGGTTTCTCCTGCGGAGTTTCTTGCTCCAAAACGGATCATTGCCCTGGTTACACAGACACTGATATTAAACAATGACCAGACATATCAATAATAGGCTCAGCAAAAGGAAAAATCAAACTCTTACAGCTGGCAGTTTTTGGTGGCACAGAAGGGAAGCAGGCCGGTTTTAGCACAGATGTGTTCCGGTTCATTCAGCATCTTATTCACAGCTTCTGTGATTTCTTCGTCGGTGAGCTGGATGTTAGCATGTCGCAGTGGGTCATCAACACTGACAGTATACTCGCACATCAAACCGGAGCGCTGACTAAGGGGCAGTATGCTCCATGATATCCAACAGCGAGCGAGATCCACCCCTGTTAAACCGTTGGCCATGAAGGCTCTGAGCTTGGACAGTTGAGGAGCGTATTTGCTTCTCTCCTTAGCAGTCAACCTTTGCGGAAAGGGGTGTGTATTGCTAAGCCGCTCCGGATGAAAGCCAGGCAAAGGATTTTCACCAGCAGGGGAGGTGTCTTTGCAATAGAACCATGTTTGATTCCACTCTTTGGGGTGGCTATGCAGCTTGGCATGAGGGTATGTGACCTCTTTCCTTTTCTGAATCGCCACACCGCCCAATTCCGTATTGGAACCATCAGAAAACTCAGTACGGTGGTTTAGTTGGAAATAGTCTCTAAACAACTCCACTGTGGGCTCCTTTTGAAAGAACGCCTCGCAGAGTACTTGGAAGTGACACATGTTTGTAACAGAATTGGGACCAGTGTCTTGTGGGTGGAGTTGAAAATCGGCTAAAACAGCCCGGTAAAATTTAGAACCGGGCGGCTTAAAGCCCCGGGCTAAGTGATCTACGAAAACGACGACCTCTCCTTCTTGAGGTGTGGGAGGGCATTCTTTGCCAGGATCCCTCCAATGGATGGTATCTTTGCTGCCTAAGGCGCCGATCAGGACTAAATCGTCCAGTTGAGCCTCTGTGACGCGAGAAGGAACCCAGTTGCACTCATATACTTGCTTGGCCATGATGAAATCTACAAGGAAGATGATCCCGGTTCAAAAATGCATTGATTAAGGTACATTGGTATGTGCAATGTTAAACCGGAGATAGATCTATCTAAACCAGAGTTTTATGAAGCAACAACATCTGGCGGTTCAACAAGGGGACTAATGGTATATACCGGTTTGGCAATTTTTTCTACAAAGTTAAACCTCCTGGTCTAAACATTGAAGTAGATGAGTAAGTTTACAGAAACAGATTTCATAAGACTTCTCTGCAGCGACGAATCTGAAGCAAGTTCAGAAAATAAGGAAAATATTCAAGGTTCAAAAAAGAACAGTACTGAATCAATGGGCAGAGATACATATAGATCTATGGTCTTGAGGCATGAAACTGAAGGCGGATGCTAAAAACTACCGCTACACAGAGTAAGGATTCACAGATGCATCTAGGAGTTATTGTATGAACACGAAACAGGCGATGAACACTAGAAGAACATGAAACCCTAGAGAAGATCTGTGTTGAAAAGAATAGAAGACTTACTGGAGATGAGAAAGACGCGGAAGGTTGCCGCGGTGCTCTGGTGCGCCCAGGTTGATGCAGCGACCAAGGTTGATGCAGAGGTTGACGGTGGCGGCGGAGCTCCGAAGCTGGGCGACGCGAGGAAGATGAAGCACAAGGGCACGGAGGGGAAAAAGAAATGACCCTTCGGTCCTATTTATAAGGCAAGGGACAGGAGTCAGGCGCGAAAATCAAGGGACCGTGGGTTTGGAAACGAAGATGTCGCCTTAATTGTCGCAGACCTATTAAGGTCCTTTATAACAGGTGATGTCACGCCGGTTTACAACGACCAGAGAAGATGACATCACGGCGGTTCAACAAACTACAAGAAGATATTGAAGATGAAGATTTTTGCTAAAGGATTGACATGAACATGTTCAAATCAATCTGGGGCCTAATGTTGGGGATATTACTACTGGGCATAAACCGGCCTATCTGGGCCGGGTTAACTTCGTCAGTAGTTAAGTATGTTAAAAGGCAGATGAGGGCTCAAGGCCCATGGTCGGTTCAAGGCCTGTAGCCGTAAACCGGCATTGGTATTTAACTTGTATTGTAAGTTAGGAATAAGTAGAGACCAAACCGGACACATCTATGAGCTGGTATTGGGACTCTGTGAACCGACGGGCGTCACCCGTGTATATAAGGGGACGACCCGGCGGCGGTTCAAGGACAACAGACAACAACTCGAGACATAGGCGAAGCTTGTTTGCTCCCTAGTCATCGAAACCCCATCAATTCCATCACAACTAGACGTAGGCTTTTACCTTCATTGAAGGGGCCGAACTAGTATAAACTCTTGCGTCCCTATGTCCGCGTTAACCCCTTCAAGCTAACCCGTCGCGATGGCTCCACGACTAAGTCCTTTCTACAACTAAGTCCTTTCTCTAGGACATCTGCCATGACAAAACCATGGCACCAGGCATAAGGCCGAGCCTTCCACCCTTTACCAAGTATATAGATGCATTAATTAAATAAGAGATATTGTGATATCCCAACATATCCATGTCCCAACATGGAACAAACTTCAGCTTCACCTGCAACTAGCAACGCTATAAAAGGGGCTGAGCAAAAGCGATAACATAGCCAAACAACGGTTTGCTAGGAAGGTGGGTTAGAGGCTTGACATGGAAATATGGGAGGCATGATATAGCAAGTGGTAGGTAGCGCGGCATAGCGATAGAACGAACAACTAGCAAGCAAAGATAGAAGTGATTTCGAGGGCATGGTCATCTTGCCTGAAATCCCGCAAGGAAGAAGAACGAGTCCATGAAGGAGACAAACGGACGTAGTTGAACGGATCCTCACAACTCTGGAACGAAACCGAAGCTAGCGAGAGAAGCAACCCGGAAAGAAGCAAGCAACATAGTAAAACAACCATCACATAAACATGGCATGATGCAGAACCAAGTATGATGCATGTCCGGTTTAATGAGGCATGGCATGGCAAAGTGCACAAACAAAACTACATGTTAAGTGGGGCTCAATATGCAACGGGATGAATATTGACAAAACACCACATCAATTATTTAGTTCTCTCTCGTTTATGTACCCAACAATATTAAATGTTGTTAAACATGTCAAGAGGTGAAGCATAAGTAAACTACACATTTTAGGCAAGTTTAAATGAGGCCGGATACGCCAAACAACAATTCTGGTATCCTCATGTGCATTAGCAATTTAATGCAACAACAATTTTAAACATATTAAATGTTATTATCATGATGCATATGACATGATGCAATGCACATGATGACATGATGAAATGCAACATGCAAGCAAATGACATGACAACATCGGCGAATAACTGGAAGACACCTGGCACATCGGTCTCGGGGCATCACATTCCTAGTCTGATCGGAGGGTCCCGAGATGGAGGATTGTCTCTGCAGATCGTGAGCTTGTCATGGGCTAAGTGAGGACACCCCTGCAGGGTTTAAACTTTCGAGAGCCGTGCCCGCGGTTATGTGGCAGATGGGAATTTTTTAATATCCGGTTGTAGAGAACTTGACACCAGATTCGAATTAAAATACACCAACCGCGTGCATAACCATGATGGTCTCTTTTCGAGTGGGTCGAGAAGAGAATACGGTGAAGTTATGTTTGGACGTAAGTAGTTCAGGATCACTTCTTGATCATTACTAGGTTGCGACCGTTTGTGTAGTTTCTCATCTTATACTTGTACTCGTAAGTTAGCCACCATATAGTGCTTGCTGCAACCTCACCACTTATCCTTTCCATACCAATTAAGATTTGCTAGTAGTGATACCCATGGTAATGGGATTGCTGAGTCCTCGTGGCTCACAGATTACTACAACAACAGTTGCAGGTACAGGTAAAGCAATGCTCTCATGTGAGAGCGATGCTTGATTGTTTGGAGTTCTTCTTCCGCTTCTTCTTCAATCAAGGGAATAGGTTCCGGGTCGGGAGCCTAGGATTAGTAGGGTGGATGTCGTTCTTCTTTTTCGTTTGATTTCATCCATAGTTGGATCCTGCTCTTCTGTATGATGATTGCTATGTATTGATGAACTGTTGTATTGATGTTGTAGCTCATGGCAAGTGTAAGCCTTTGTCTTGTATTCTCATCTATTCAGTACATGGTATGTTGAAATGATATCCACCTTGCTAAGCGCTCGAAATGCGGCTCTGCCCCAACATGAATTCATCACGTGATTGGGATAGAATCGCATCTTGGGCGCTACACGCACCCCCTCTTCGCCCTATAAATTCCCAAATATTCCAAAAACCCTCGGGGTTAACCCTAGATCAGAAGTTCCGTCGCCGCAAGGCTCTGTAGCCACCGAAAACCAATCTAGACCCTGTTCCGGCACCCTGCCGGAGGGGGAATCATCTCTGGTGGCCATCTTCATCAGCCCGGCGGCCACCACGATGAGGAGGGAGTAGTCCACCCTCGGGGCTGAGGGTGTCTACCAGCAGCTATGTGTTTAATCTCTCTCTCTCTCTTGTGTTCTTGAGATGTCATGATCTTGATGTATCGTGGGCTTTGTTAATATAGTCTTATCATATGGTGTTTTCCCCTCTCTATCTTGTGATGAATTGAGTTTTTCCCTTTGAGATTTCGTTGTTATCGGATTGAATACTTTTATGGATTTGAGAGAACTTGATATATGTCTTGCATATGAATACTCGTGGTGACAATGGGGTATCATATTGATACACTTGATATGTGTTTTGGCACTCAACTTACGGATTCCCGCGGTGACATTGGGCTAATCTATGCATTGGGGTTGATGCACATTCTCGTCTTTTGTTTCTCCGGTAGAAATCTTGGGGCACTTTTTGAAGTTGTGTTGGATTGAGTATTATGAATCTGAAATTATTTGGTGTTATTTTAGTACGAACTCTTGGATAGGTCGATCGGAAAGAATAGCTTCGAGGTGGTTTCGTACCCTGCAAATGATTTCTTTGTATGTTCTCCGCTAGATAGGAACTTTGGAGTGATTCTTCGTTGCACGTTGAGGGGTGGTTATATGATCCAATTATATTAGCATTGTTGAGAGATTGCACTAGCGAAAGTATGGACCCTAGGCCTCATTTTCAATCATTGAAATATCATTTGTGCTCACTTTTATCATTTGCTACCTTGCTGCTTTTTTATTTTGAGATTATAAAAATATATTTCTACCATCAATATTACACTTTTATCACCATATCTTCGCCGAACTAGTGCACCTATACAAATTACCATTGTATTGGGTGTGCTGAGGACACAAGAGATTTCTTGTACTTGGTTGCAGGGTTGCTTGAGAGAGACCATCTTCATCCTACGCCTCCCACGGATTGATAAACCTTAGGTCATCCACTTGAGGGGAAATTGCTACTGTCCTACAAAACTTTGCACTTGGAGGCCCAACACGTGTCTACAAGAATAAAGTTGCATAGTAGACATCACTCAGCAGGTGCCAACACCGTCGGGTCATTATTCTAACCCTCTGGATAACATGATTGTTGCGATGTCATGGCTGGCGGCTCTCCCGGTGCAAGGCGAGTCTCTCGTGGCGGTTGAGGCATGGAAAGTCATGGAGCTTCTTAAAATCGTGGTACCTCAGCAAGCGTCGTACTCATATAGCCGTGAGCGGATTCACTCAACCCCACGCCATAGCAGAAGTTATAGTCGGTGCATTGAGTCACCAGTGGTTTTCGAGCAGTGAGCGGCAGCGTAACCAGCCCCGTGGGCATGACCCGCCACACATTGATAACAATACTCAGGCTTTGGTTGATCAGGGCAGGGCATGTCGGGAGGCTGAGCTAGCGGCTCAGTTGGCGACTCATCAGCAACCTCAACATAACCCGTCAGTGTCCATAGAAGCTAGGATGACTTCTAGGATCGTGGGTGTGCCGTGTCTAGTAGTGACTTTGCGTAATTAGCGTTTGCCCAAGGATTTTAAGGGCCCCCGCAAGGTGCCCAATTACATGGTGGATCAAACCCTAGAGGCTTGGATTGAGAGCTATGAACTGGCCATGGAGATATTGGACGTGAATGACGCCATGTGCGCTAAGTACTTCACCATGATGTTGGATGGGCCGGTTCGCACCTGGCTAAAAGGATTGCCCCTAACTCCATCAGATCATGTGCCGAATTGAAGAGGCTCTTTATTCAGAATTTCAAGGACACGTGCAAGTAGCCTACATCGATTCTTGATTTAGACACTTGTATCCAGTGGGAGGACGAGTCGACTGCCTTTTGGGTACGCCGGTGTAACGCCCTCGATGCGGCTATATCTCCTACGTGTCGAAGCACGACTTAGAGGCATAACCGCATTGAAAGCTATGTCGCAACTAAGGTAATCTTCACAACAACCCATGTAAATAGATAAAAGGGGAAAGGATACATAGTTGGCTTACAATCACCACGTCACACAAATACATGAATAACATTACAATCATCCAATACACTCATGGTCCGACTATGGTACCAAAATAAATATCAACCCCCACATGCGACAAAGTCCCCGATTGCCCCAACTGGGCACCACTACTAATCATCTGGGAAAGACACATAGTAACGGCGGGAGTCTTCGTCGAACTCCCACTTGAGCTCGGTCATGTCATCTGGAACGGTATCATCGGTCCCTGCATCTGGTTTTGGAAGTAAATTGTGAGTCATGGGGACTCAACAATCTCACACCCTCGTGATCAAGACTATTTAAGCTCATAGGTAATACAAGGTATGATGTGGAGCTGCAGCAAGCGACTAGCATATAAGGTGGCTAACATACGCAAATGAGAGCGAGAAGAGAAGGCAAAAGCACGGACGAACAACTATGATCAAGAAGTGATCCTAGAACAACCTACATCAAGCATTACCCCAACACCGTGTTCACTTCCTGGGCTCCGCCGAGAAGAGACCATCACGGTTACACACGCGGTTGGTTCATTTTAATTAAGTTAAGTTTCAGGTTATCTACAACCGGACATTAACAAATTCCCATCTGCCCATAACTGTGGGCACGGCTTTCAAAAGTTCAAATCCCTGCAGGGGAGTCCCAACTTAGCCCATCACAAGCTCTCACGGCCAACGAAGGATATTCCTTCTCCCAAGATAAACCGATCAGACTCGGCATCCCGGTTACAAGACATCCTTGACAAAGGTAAAACAAGTCCAGCAAGACCACCCGCTGTGCCGACAAATCCCGATAGGAGCTGCACATATCTCGTTCTTAGGGCACACCAGATAAGCTAAGCGTACGGGAGCCAACGTAACCCAAGTTGCCAAGGGATGGCCCCGCACGGTGCTCTGGGTTGGACCAACACTTAGACAAACACTAGGCTGGGGGTTTAAAATAAAGATGACCCTTGAGTCCGCGAAACCCAAGGGAAAAAGGCTAGGTGGCGAATGGTAAAACCAAGGTCGGGCCTTGCTGGAGGAGTTTTATTCAAGGCGAACTGTCAAGGGGGTCCCATTATAACCCAACCGTGTAAGGAACGCAAAATCCGGGAACATAACACCGATATGACGGAAACTAGGGAGGCAAGAGTGGAACAAAACACCAGGCATAAGGCCCAGCCTTCCACCTAGTGGAACAAAACGTCTCCAATCTTCACCTGCAACTAGCAACGCTCAGGATCATAGCATGTACACATTAATCATGGCATGGCATTCTACAAAACACATGTAGAGCTCAGGATCATAGCATGTACACATAAATCATGGCAAAAATGACAAAAGGCCATTTACTGAAACAGATCTTACAAATTCATCACATAGCCCTCTTCCAACTGCATTTCGGGCATCAAGATGAGCTCAAATGAAAGTGATGAAATGAGATGAAATGATGTACTCGTCGAGACGAACAATTTGATATGCTACACGCACGAATCACAGCTATGGATGTAGAGTTATGGCATGGCAAAGTATGCAAATTAGCTAGGGTTTCAAGGGAAAAGTCAACCGTCTCAAGATCCAGATCTGGCCAGGCGCGGATCCCGAGGTTCACCGGAGCACACTATAGCAGTGCACGTCGCCCGAGGTTCGTCGGAGGTTGGAGTCGCCGGAGATGGAGGTTGCCACGGGGAGGAAACGCCGGGCGGCGCCGGCGTTGAGCGGGGCCGGCACCGGGCGCGATGCCGGCGCGGCGAGGTGGCCGCGGACGCGGCGGCCGGTCGGTGTCGGGCGGTGGCCGGTCGCCGGCGATGATGTTGTGCGGCGGCGCGGTGGAGGGAGCGGCGTCGGGCGGAGGGAAGAAGCGGGCGCGGGCAGCGGAGCACCTTCGGGCCGCGGCGCGGGAGATGGCCGGCGTGCCACGTGGCGGCCCCCGGTTGGGTGGGCGCGGCGGCGCAGGGCGTGTCCGGCGGGAGCGGACACATCCGGTGGCGGAGGAGACGAAATTTTAGGGTTAGGGTGGTTTTGGATCCGGAATTTTCGGGAGGGGTCTATATATAGAGGTAGGAGGAGCTAGGAAGCTCCAAATGAGGTGCGGTTTGCGGCCACGCGATCATGATTGAATGCTCTAGATGATGGAGAGGGTTTAAGTGGGTTTTGGGCCACTTTGTAAGGGTGTTGCGCTGCAGCACACATGAGGCCTTCTCGGTCCCTCGGTTAACCGTTGGAGTATCAAACGAAGTCCAAATGGCACGAAACTTGGCAAGCGGTCTACCGGTAGTAAACCAAGGCCGCATGACAAGTCTCGGTCCAATCCGAAAACATTTAACACCCGCACACAAAAAGAGATAGAAAAGGACACCGGGTGACATAGGAGCGCCGGATTGCAAAACGAACAACGGGGAAAATGCTCGGTTGCATGAGACGAACATGTATGCAAATGAAATGCACCTGATGACATGATATGAGATGCATGACAAAGACAACAACACATGGAGACAAAAACCCGACAAGGGGAAATAAAATAACTTAGGCCGAAAACGGCAAGAGTTGGAGTACAGATAAGGTAAATTACATCCGGGGTGTTACAGCTGGATCTCGGCTATTATCCACTCATCGGAAAGCATCAACGCCGGTTCAACCGTCCTGATTTTGGGGAAAAATTGTCGTTTCCTTCCCCTCAAATAGAAGCTAGGGTGGCTTAAGCGACATTGCAATGATATGGGAGAGCTCATGGCGTCTCTCATCAAATATGCCGACTCTGATAACACTAAAGACCCTGAGTCTGATGAAGAGAAGGCTGTCAAGGGGAAGAAGAATGGCAATGCAAAGGGATAGCAGCACAATACGACAGGCCAAGGTAATAACGATAAGCGCAAGCAAACTGACGACTGTTCAGACTTTCTGGCTAATACCAACACGCAGAATAATAATCAGCAATGCCTCGGTTTGGCGGGCCAAAGTTCAACCTTGAGGCAATAATGAATCAGCCTTTCCCAAAGCACGGTTCTCAGGACAAGCCGGACACTCATTTATGGAAAGATTGCTTCATTATGAGGGAGTATAGAAATTCCGGATTTTATCAAGACAATCATGCCCTATAGGGCGGGTCGGGATCTGGCTCTCACAGCCCCGGCTTTGGAGGTGGCGGCTTAAGCTCTGGATTTCAAGGACAAGGCAATCAAGGCGGTTTTAATCAGCAGCCCAGTCAAGGCAATCAGCAGCAGCAGTCCGGTTATCATAGTAACCTAAAGCATCCAAGTAGTGGCAAGTATCATGTTTTTACTACGAGTTTATGCAAGAGAGACCAGAAGGTTCATAAACGAGCGGTGAGCGCGGTTGAGCCGGCAGTCCCTCAATATTTGCGATGGTCAGAGCAGCCCATTGTATGGAGTCGTCAGGATCACCCGCCCTGGGTTGACATTCTGGGTCAGCTGGCTTTGGTGGTTGCTCCTCGGGTTGGAGGATACAAGTTCACGAAGGTGCTTATGGATGGGGGCAACAGTATCAATATCCTTTATTATGATACTTTTCGCCATATGAATTTGACTGACAAAGATCTTAAACCGTCTTCTACTATTTTCCATGGGGTGGTGCCTAGTAAGTCGGCATATCCGGTGGGTAAGATAGCCTTCGAAGTGGCGTTTGGCG
Organism: Triticum urartu; assembly: GCF_003073215.2. Classification (NCBI taxonomy): domain Eukaryota; kingdom Viridiplantae; phylum Streptophyta; class Magnoliopsida; order Poales; family Poaceae; genus Triticum; species Triticum urartu. The sequence goes on along the minus strand of NC_053022.1, from coordinate 159,816,086 downwards.
ATGAGCATGACTACAGGGCCGAAACATTGACTTTTGAGGTGGTCAAGATTAGGATCCCTTGTCACGCCTTATTCGGACGGCCGGCTTATGCCAAATTTATGGCATGGCCTTGTTATGTTTATCTGCAGCTTAAAATGCCAGGTCGTAAGGGTACTATCATGGTGCATGGTGATAGGAAGGTAGCTTTGGAGCGTGAATAGGGCGATGCTACCTATGCTGAGTCTGTTTGTGCAACAGAGGAGTCAAAGTTCTACAAAGACAATGTTGACCCAGCGGATATGACCCCCTTGAAGAAGCCAACCACAGAGCATGACCCCTTGTTGAAGTTTAAGTCGGCAAATGACACCAAGCAGGTCAACTTTGTTCCTGGCGATTCATCCAAACAGTTCAGTATCAGTGCCAACATGGATCCGAAATAGGAAAGCACGCTCATCGAGTTCATCCGTGAGAATCGGGACATCTTTGCATCGAAGCCTTCAGACATGCCAGGTGTACCGATGGAACTCGCTGAGCACACTCTCAATGTTGATCAAAAATTTAAACCGGTCAAACAATTCCTTTGTTGTTTTGATGAAGAGAGGCACAAGCCCATTGGTGAAGAAGTGGCCCAGCTCTTGGCGGCCGGGTTTATTATTGAAGTTTTTCATCCTGAATGGTTGGCTAATCCGGTGCTGGTACTTAAGAAAAATGGCACTTGGCGTATGTGTGTGGATTACACAGACCTTAACAAGGCATGTCCAGCTGATCATTTTGCTCTCCCTTGTATTGATCAGATCATTGATGCTACGGCGGGTTGTGAGCGTTTGAGTTTTTTGGATGCCTATTCTGGTTATCATCAGATCAAGATGGTATTTAATGACCAGGAGAAAACATCTTTCATCACTCCCTTTGGAGCCTTCTGCTATCTGCCTATGCCCTTTGGGCTCAAGAGTGCACAGGCGACTTATCAGCGGTGTGTTCAGAATTGCCTCCACGACCAGATTGGGCGCAATGTTCATGCCTATGTGGATGATATCATTGTGAAATCCAAGAAGAAGGAAACCTTGTTAGATGATTTGAAGGAGACCTTTGACAATCTTCGGGTCTATAAGATGATGCTTAACCCGGCCAAATGTGTCTTTGGTGTGCCAGCAGGCAAGCTCTTGGGTTTTTTGGTTTCTGAGAGAGGTATTGAGGCTAACCCGGAGAAAATCAAGGCTATTACTTCTTTGGCTAAACTAACATGTATCAACGACGTCCAGCGTTTGGCAGGTCGTATTGTGGTTTTAAGCCGGTTTATAAGCTGCCTGGGTGAAAAAGGATGTCCCTCTATACCAGATGATGAAGAAAACAGATCACTTTGTCTAGAGTGATGCTGCCAATCAGGCATTTGAGGCGCTGAAAAAGCAGTTGACTGAGCCGCCGATTCTTGTAGCTCCTATTGATAAGGAGCCCTTGCTTTTGTATGTGGCTGCTAACAGTAGAGCCGTCAGCGTAGCGGTTGTCATGGAAAGGAAGGAATCAGGCAAGGAATATCCGGTTCAAAGTTCGGTTTACTATGTTAGTGAGGTATTAATTGAATCTAAGCAAAGGTACCCACATTGGTAGAAGCTAGTTTATGGAGGATCTGTGGCTAGTCGTAAGTTGAAGCAGTATTTCCTTAGTCATCCCATCACTGTGGTTAGTTCTGCTCCTCTAGGGGATATTATTCAAAATAGAGAAGCTACAGGCCGAGTGGCCAAGTAGGCCATTGAGCTTGGACCCCATGGTTTGAAGTATATGCCTTGGACAGCTATCAAGTCTCAAGCACTTGTGGATTTTATCAATGATTGGACGGAGTTGCAGATGCCTGAGGATAAGCCTGATAATACATATTAGACTATTCATTTTGATGGATCCAGGCAGTTGGAAGGCTCGGGGGATGGAGTTATTTTGACTTCCCCACGAGGTGATAAGTTTTGTTATGTCTAAGGCTGATGTTTCCTTACACTAACAATGCAGCTGAATATGAGGCATTACTCCATGGTCTTCGGATGGCCAAAGAGATGAACCTGAGCCGAGTCAGGTGTTTTGATGATTCAGATTTGGTGGCTCAGCAAGATTCGGGGACTTGGGATTCCAAGGACCCACTCATGGTGGCCGGGGTCTCAAGGGTTATCAAGTGGAACATGTTGATCGCAGGAAAAATGAGGCAGCTAGGGTCTCAACGTAAGCCAGTACCACCTAATGTCTTTCTTGATATTCTGCATAATCCTTCAGTTAAATTACCTACGGAGGAGGATCTTGCTATCCCTGACTCAGAGGCACAGTTGGTGGCGGCTCTTCATGCTATTCCTGATTGGATAGTTCTGTATTTGGCTTATATGACCCGAGGTGAGTTGCCTGAGGATGAAACTTTGGCCAGGAAAATAGCCTGGCGGTCTAAGTCAATGACCATTGTCAATCGCGAGTTACACCCATGCAGTGTCACAGGGGTGTTTCAGCGTGGTATTTCTCTTGAGGAGGGCCGTGAGATTCTAAGAGAGATTAATGAAGGAGATTGTGTCCATCATGTCGGCTCTAAGTCTCTCGTGGCTAAGGCTTTTTGTCATGGGTTCTATTGGCTGACGGCTCATGCTTATGCGGAGGATCTGGTTAGCAAGTGCGACGGCTGTCAGAAATTTTCCAGACGAGCTCATGTGCCGGCTCAAGAATTGAGGATGATTCCAATCAATTGGTCATTTGCAGTCTGGGGGCTGGATATGGCGGGACCTTTTAAGAGGTCCAAGGACAAAAAGACCCACCTCTTGGCGACGGTTGATAAATTTACAAAGTGTGTTCAAGCAGAGCTGGTCAGCAAGTGTGATGTGGCAACGGTGGTTCAATTGATCAAAAAGGTGATTTTCTGTTTTGGATACCCTTATAGCATCATAACTGATAATGGTACTAATCTGTCCAAGGGTGCTATGAAAGAATTCTATCAACGGGAGCATATTCGTCTTGACATTTCATAAGTGGCTCACCCCCAGTCTAGTGGTCAAGCTGAGCCAATCAAGAAATCTTGAGAGGCATAAAGCCTCGGCTCATGGTCCCTTTGCAGAGGATGTCAGTTTGAGGAGCTACCCTCGGTGCTTTGGAGTATAAATACTACCCCCAACAGGTCCACGGGTTATACGCCTTTCTTCATGGTTTACGGAGCCGAGGCGGTTCTTCCCAGTGACATCCGTCACGACTCGCCCCGAGTGGCAGCTTATGTTGAAGCTGATAATGACAGAGCGCGTCAGGATGATCTTGACCTCCTGGATGAGGAGCGTGACCTTGCGGCGGCTCGTTCTGTGAAGCAAGATTTGCATCATTATCATAGTCGTCGGGTTAAAATCCAGACCTTTCAAGAAGGTAACTTGGTGCTCCAGCTCATCCAGGATCAAACAGATATGCACAAATTATCCCCACCTTGGGAAGGGCCTTTTGTGGTCAACAAAAACCTGAACAACAGGTCATACTACCTCATCGATATTCGAGACCAGAAGGACTCACGCACATCGGAGGAGACCCGCCGGCCTTGGAACATTGCTCATCTTCGGCCTTATTACACTTGAGCCACTAGCTCTTGTGTTGTACATATTTTCATCAATGTATATATTATGATCAGTATAATAAAGTCGGCATCCCTGATAATTCAGGGCCTCTGTCGTTTCATTTTTGATTATCTAAGTCTTTATCGTCCGTTCATAGCATCACTTGGGGGCTTCCTGCTCATTGAGCATAAGCTGTGACTACCCTTTTGATTCAGCTTACACGCCTTGTTACAAATTTCATGGGGGCTTCCTGCTCATTGAGCATAGCTGTGACTACCCTTTGTTCCAGCTTACGTGCCTTGTTATAAATGACTTTGGGGCTTCCTGCCCAAGTTAAAGGTTACCAAAGAGAACTTACCGTCGGCGTTCTGGGAAAGGGGGTCCCCAGACTTGCCTGCCTGCGGCGTGGCTCAAGTGGGGGCCCAGCGCGGCCCATATTCATTAGCTCAAGCTCGAGACCCTCGCGAGGGGCCAAGCCTCGCGGGGCGGACGACAGGAAGCTTCCTCAGAGGCAGCCTCATCAGGCAGGCTCGCGAGGAGGCGGAGAGATCAAGGCAGGGGTACCTTGCGAGGAGCCCGTGACGCAAGCGATGACGATCGAGACCAGGCGGGCGTCAGCCTGCGCAGTGTCCTTGTTTCCCCTTTGGTGCAAAGGGGGCAAGCACAGGCCAAGGCATCGGGCAAAGGTTGTCATTCCGGTGCAACGAGACCAAGACCAGCAGAGCGGCAGGATGGAGGTCACCGTGGAGCCCAAGACAGCGTCATCCCCAGTACTTTTGGCAGCCGAAGACCACCTTTGGTCAGGATAACTTATACTAGATGTTCCCCTTCAAAATGACAAATTGTTGGCACCCTTCCCGCTCATTATTTGGGGAGAGGCCCAGGGCCTCTATAAATAGAGCTAGCCACCACAGAGTAGAGGGACATCTAGGGAGAGGCAGAGACATCTAGAGATCTGATAAAGCCCTAGCAGAGAGAGAAAGAGGCGACTAAACTCATCCAAGCAGTTCATTGCACTAGCTCAAGAACACCTCTCGCGAGGCTGTTCTTCCCTTGTACTATTCATCATCAGCCCCTGAGGCAATCCACCACACCACACAATGGAGTAGGGTATTACACCACGACGGTGGCCCGAACCAGTATAAACCTCGTGTCCCTTGTGTTGTTCGTTGTTTCCAGCTTAGATCACGCGAGGAGATTGGACGTAGATCGGTAGGGGAGAGATCTCCGCGCGCACCCCAGTGTTCGAACCTCAAGGGTCTGCCGGAACCCGAAATCCGACATTTGGCGCGCCAGGTAGGGGTGCGCCGGAATATTTCTTCCGTTGTTCGCGTGTGATCTTTCGTCGTGTCCATGACCGACGCTCGTCGGGCTCGCGCCGAGCGCCGGGCTGCACTCGCCACCCGCGTCGGACAGATGGCGCCCATCGACGGACGTCCTCGTCGTTCCACGTCGCCTGCCGCCAACGCCGCCGCCGGCCCGGCAGGGAACGAGCAGCAGGCCTCGTCCCAGCATCCTTCGGTGCGGCGGGAGGGCGGCACCGTCGCTAACTCCAGCTGCTTCGTCGTCCCATGCCCGTCGCGCCCCCACGGACGCGCACGCCGCGCTGCTCCTGGCAAGAGAACTCCTGCACTACCGCCCTGTCGATGACCTCTACGAGGACAGGCTTGCCCACATCACCGAGCTCGTCAGCGCCGCAGGGGGCTCCCCCTTGCCGTCTCTCTTGCTGCCTCGCCCACCATTCCGCGCAGGAGGTGAGGATCGGGAGGTGCCTCCACCACCTCCTCCCCAACAAGGCGCCCTGGCTCCAAGGCGCGCAGCCCCAGGGCGAGACCCTCTGCGTCCGGTGCCTGCGCAGCAAGAAAGGAGCTGCCAAGAGATCCCTCGTCCCCAAGAAGGTGCTCGCGCGCTCCCAGCGCCGGCGCACCAATATCGCTTTCCTACACCTCCATGCCAAGACCCCGCGCTGCTCCAAGCGGCGGCGCGCGGTAATCCCCAGGAACAAGCCCAGCACCAGCAAAAGGCACCGGTGGCCACAGCAGGCTGTCGTGCCCCCACCCCCCGAGCTACGCGGCGTCGCATGGCCAGGCAAGTTCAAGCCTGACCTGCCCCCTTGCTACGATGACGGCGGACCCCGCGGAGTTCCTGCAGCTCTATGAGCTATGCATCGAAGCTGCCAATGGAGACGAAAGGGTCATGGCAAAGTGGTTCCCCATGGCCCTCAAGGACGGGGCCCGCACCTGGCTCTTGAACCTGGCTCCTGGCACGATCTCCTACTGGGACGAGATGCACACTCGCTTCATCGCCAACTTCCAGGGCACTCGTGACCGGCCCCTGGCCGTGAGTGATCTGCGCCGCATCAAGCAGCAGCAAGGGGAAACCCTGTAGAAATACATCCAGCGCTTCAACAACGCACGCCTCAAGATCCCCAAGGTGACTGAAGAAGCCATCATCTCGGCCTTCTCCGATGGCGTACGCGACATCAAGATGAAGGAGGAGCTAGCAATCCATGAAGACCTGTGCACATCCCTGGAGCTATTCAACTTGGCGACCAGGTGCGCCAGGGCTGAGGAAGGGTGCCTTTCCCTCCTCGAACTCCCGGCTGCCGACCCAGAAGAGAAGAAGCCCAAGGCCAAGGACGTGAAGCACAAGGGAGCTGTCGTGCTTGCAGCGAAACCAGACACCAAGAGAGGCAGGGATTAGCCTGAGTCATCCAAGGGCAGCCGGTACTGCGTGTACCACGACCTCCACACCCACAACACCAACGAATGTCAAGAGCTCAGGGCCATGAGAGATGGACGTGTCGGTCGGCGCCCCGAGTGCAACGACAGGGGCTATGTCCGAGGAGGAGGAAGAGGTGGCGGACGATGGGAAGACCGTGGCCCTCGCCAAGGGTGGCGTGACCGACCTCGCGAGGATCGCTGGCAGGACCAGCCTCGTGAGGGAGGCTGGAGAGATTAGCCTCGTGAGGATCGCCCGCACGGCAACGCAGGCCTTCCTCCTCTGCCGCCACCGCCAAGGAGGAACGAAGACCAACATCAAGATGAGGGAGCTGGGGGCTTCCAGGAGCCGCGCGCAATCGCTTGCATCTTGGGTGGAGCGCAGGCCCCAGCCTCACAGCGCATCTTCAAGCAGTTTGCTCGCGAGGTGAATGCAGTCCTCCCCAAGCTTGAGGCCACGTGCCCTCTCAGGTGATCTGCGTGCGCTATCACGTTCAACTCAGCGGATCAGCTTAAGTGCGCGGCAATGGCCGGAGTCCTCCCGATGCTTTGTTCCCCAGTCATCAGCAACGTGCAGGTCACCAGGACCCTCATTGACGGCGGAGCAGGACTCAACGTCCTGTCCGTTGAGACGTTCGACAACCTCCAAGTGCCGTGCGATCAGCTTCAGCCGACCAAGCCCTTCTCAGGAGTCACCGATGGTTCCACTGTTCCAATAGGATAGGTTCACCTTCCAGTCACCTTCGGGTAGCGCAACAACTACCGCACCGAGCTCATCGACTTCGACGTCGCCCACATCCGTCTGCCATACAACGCCATCCTCGGGTACCCAGCCCTGGCCAGGTTCATCGCAGTGACTCACCATGGGTACAACGTCCTCAAGATGCCAGGAAGCGGTGGAGTCATCACCGTACCCTGTGAAGAAAGGGACGCAGTGTGTTCACTTGAGCGCGCGTTCCAAGCTGCAGCAATCGAATACCCGGACCACAGGAACGGAAGGCTTCCCGAGGCGACCCTTAAGGAGAAGAAGGTTTCGCCTGTCCCAAGCCATAAGGAGGCAGGCACCTCCGGAGGTGTTGCGTCAGGATCTGTGCCCAATCAGGGAGCGCCATCCTCCCTCGCATAGGAAGGCGCACCCGGCGCCCTCCTCAGGCAGGGCTCGGGGGCTCTTTCTTGGAGAGCCACCGACTTTGCCAAGGTCGCGAGGGAGGCGCTCGGGCGCCACTTGGAGGGGTGCTTCTAGGCACGTTTCCCTCAAGAAGGTACAAGGCAAGGAAGACCAAACCCTCAGGAGTTCATCGCAAGAAACACCCAGGAGCTACAGGAGTTGAGAGTCATGCGCGGCAGCAGCCGTTTGCCCACCGTGGCCCCATATCCTGGCGAGGATGGTGGGCTGCTCGTATGCATCGACGTGCCAGGGCTCAACCGAGTCGCGTCTCGGGAGCGCCCCTGGCCTTCGCGCGTGGGGCGTTGCGAGGGTCCACCTCATAGCTACGTTCGCATGCCTTTCGGTCTGCCGAACGCGGTCGCCGCTCATCAGCGCCTCCTGTGGAGCATTCTGGAAGCCCGGGAGGTCAGGCATTGTGCGGTCCTGGCGGATATGGAGATGGCCCTCGGAAACCCACCTGTGCCCCCGGAGCCTCCCGAGGCTCCTAGGCCTGGGGGCTCGTGAGGATTGGCGTCTTCATCGCGCATCACCCGCTTCTTCAGCATCACTTCATCTTCAACGGCACCAGGTGACATCTTTCTAAGTTCCGTTTTTAGCTGGGAGTGCCCATAGGGCCGCATCATTCCCAAGTTGCGTGGGTCCGTCCCTGCGGCATGTATCTGTTTTGCTTATGCTCTTTACTTACCTTGTTGGTGGCACCCCTCAGGCTGCATCATCCCCGAGCTGCTCGGGCCTGGCCCAGCGGCGTTTGCTTTTCTCGCGTCTATTTAAATGAATTTCCTCCTGCGTACTTAACATACCCGACCTAATCGCCTGCTCGATTGACTCCTACCAATTGAGCCGCTCGCTCTAGCACGGCATTTGCGCACGGGTCCGTCCCTGCAACGTCGATAAACCTGAGTGGTCGAGCTCTGGCCGCGGCAGCACTGCAAGGCGCCACCTCACCAGGCCCTCAGTGCCCCAATCACTTCCCTGGAGCGACCAAAGGTTGGCTGGCAACCGTAACGACAGGTCTTGTTTTCTCTTCATGATTGGTGTGCAGGACCTACTCCAGGAGCAACGCTGGGGACGTCGCGAGCTGTCTCTCCCTCTCTCCGGCATGGACCACTTGCACGTTAAAAGGGGGGCACCTGAGCATCGCGACTCATGGGCTCCTACTGGCTCTCCAGCCCTCACCCCCTAGCCTTGACCCACGGCATCGCGACCTGTCATACCAGCGGCGGCTGAGCTCTCTCGAGGGCCGAGACCTGAGGACGTAGAGCATTAAGGAAAGTGCGGGGGAGTGGGAAGAAGCTCGCGAGGACCTAACCCAGCAGCGCCTCAGCTGCCACCACTCGGGCCGGGCGCTTCATCGAGGAACTACACCAAACTCAAGAGATAAGTCACGCCCTTACAAGAGTTGGACCAACGCAGCGCCTAACCCTCGCCCATTGCGGCTCTATCACGGCGACGTTGCCTTCCTTTCTCGCCCAGCGAGGGCTGCTTGAGCGCTAAAGGGGACCTCCTGAGCATCACAAATCGGGGGCTCTTACCGGACCTCGGGCCGCTCACCTCCTGGCCTTGACCACGGCATCGCGACCTGGCATACCAGCGACGGCTGAAGCCCTCCTGGGGACTAGGACCTGTCAGCGTAGAGCGCCAAGTCCTCGTGAGGATAGAAAGGGGGAGCCCAACCGGGACAGGACAATCACCTCGCATTGATTCATATTAAGATATAATGTTCACAAAAGACATGGCAGACGCCTTACATGCCCCCACGGGGTGTTGCTTCGATTCCTCGCAAAGAACAAAAGTACTAATCCTAAGGAACGCTAATCGCCCGCACCTCTGCAAGGGACGCCATCATCAACAGTGGGCTGCCCAACGCTGGCGCCAACCCCATGCAGATCAGTGGCGTCGGCGGCTGGACGCAGCTGCCCCGCTGTGAGCACGGCGCGAGCTCGGGGGCTCGTAGCTGTCGTCGCTCGTCTCCGGAGTCGCGAGGAGCTCGGGGGAGCCGCTGGATTCCCCAGCTCCTCCGCTGCTGCCTGAGGAGCTACTGGAGGGCCGATGGGCGGGCCTGGTCCTTGCCGGTTCGTTGCCCCTGACACTCTCCCTAGGGCAGCACTCCAGCCGTTGTCCTTTAGCATCGAAGACCCTAAAGAACATCAGGGAGGCGCCATCGTATTCAAGATGAATTACGAGGGCACCTACCATCCGGCAGACCCGGGCGATTTCGCCCCAGCCCCGGGTCATGAAGACCTTGCCCGGAGCGATGAACGCGACCTCCGCTCCGGTCGCAAGGGTACTGCAATCAGCATGCTGCAACCAGAGCTCTAGAGCTCCGCTCGGTGGCATATCGAAGGCGAAGGAGGGAGGAAGGCGAATCCAAGAGCTCGGAGGCATGGCGGCGTGGAGCACGAGCTCGTGAGAGGAGCGCTCAGCGTGGACTCCAGGAGGAACGACGCGAACCACCGTGACTCGCCGGCGTCGACGGCGGCACCGTTGATGTCACTCGACGCCTTCTCCCCCAGGACCCACGACGCGGGCGTACAAGGGTAGAGGATACCCAGACGGCGGCCACTCATACCAGGGCCTTGGTGCCTCCTGCTGAGCACCCTCATCTCGATGGCAGAGGACCAGCCGCTTCTTCGGTGGAAGTGGGTCAGGACCCTCTCGGGGGGCCTTTCCCTTCTATTCTGCAGAAAACCGGCGGATTGGTGCCATTGGCGTAAGGAGAAGCAAGAACAAAGAATAAATAAAGGAGCAGCAGCAAGGGATGGACTGAAGGGGCTCGCGCAGCCCCGTACTTATAGCCGGAGGAGGCCAACCGCCGAGCACCACGATCGCGGGTAATCATGACCGGTTTCTCTGCATGCAGGGACTTGTCAAGTCATGCGGTCGCCGAGGCATCATGGGGAAGCACAGACGCCCACGACCAATCAATCGCCACGCGGCGCCCAAGGCCGCAGGCTGTTGGGGCCCGCGGCACTTCGCACTTGCCCCTTCGCTTCCCTGCTAGGCCAAGCCCGGGCGCGCCTTGGTCCCGGGGGCTACTGTCGGCGTTCCGGGAACGGGGGTCCCCAGACTTGCCTACCTGCGGCCTGCGGCGTGGCTCAAGTGAGGGCCCAGCACGGCCCATCTTCATCAGCTCAAGCTCAAGACCCTCGCGAGGGGCCAAGCCTCGCGGGGCGGACGACAGGAAGCTTCCTCATCAGGCAGGCTCGCGAGAAGGCAGAGAGATCAAGGCAGGGGTACCTCGCGAGGAACCCGTGATGCAAGCCATGACGATTGAGACCAGGCGGGCGCCGGCCTGCGTAGTGTCCTTGTTTCCCCTTTGGTGCAAAGGGGGCAAGCACAGGCCAAGGATCGGGCAAAGGTTGCCATTCCGGTGCAACGAGACCAAGACCAGCAGAGCGGCAGGATGGAGGTCACCGTGGAGCCCAAGACGGCGTCATCACCAGTACTTTTGGCAGCCAAAGACCACCTTTGGTCAGGATAACTTGTACTAGATTTTCCCCTATAAAATCGCCAATTGTTGGCGCCCTTCCCGCTCATTATTTGGGGAGAGGCCCAGGGCCTCTATAAATATATCTAGCCACCACATAGTAGAGGGACATCTAGGGAGAGGCAGAGACATCTAGAGATCTGATAAAGCCCTAGAAGAGAGAGAAAGAGGCGACTGAACTCATCCAAGTAGTTCATCGCACCAGCTCAAGAACACCTCTCGCGAGGCTGTTCTTCCCTTGTACTATTCATCAACAGCCCCTGAGGCAATCCACCACACCACACACTGGAGTAGGGTATTATACCACAACGGTGGCCTGAACCAGTATAAACCTCGTGTCCCTTGTGTTGTTCATTGTTTCCAGCTTAGATCACGCGAGGAGATTGGACGTAGATCGGTAGGGGAGAGATCTCCGCGCACAGCCTAGTGTTCGAACCTCAAGGGTCTGCCGGAACCCGAAATCCAACACTTACCATAGTGTGCAGTTCAAACATAGGTATCCTGCCTTGATGGTTCAGTATAGGTCACTTGGAGGCAACATGTTCAATGAACATAGCTTTACTTACCCTCTTGATCGGCTTGTATGCCAGGTGTAAACACCAAATTTCAGGTTATCTTGCCTATATGTCCTTGTCACTCCGCCTAGGTTGTAACAACCCAAATTTTCAATTTGGAATGTTATACATTAGATCATCAATGCATATCATATTTTATTTGCTTTTGGTTGATCCTAGAAATTCTACTCAACTTAATGACCCACGGAGAGAGTTGGGGATTTCGTTATTTTCATATTTGAGTTTTCTCAAATTTTGAGAATAGGATCATTTGATTTTATTTATTTTATCATCAGTTATTTCTATTAAAAAATATGAGAGAGGGAATAAAATGACTTTCCCAAAATAAAGAAATATTGAGGATTTAATAATAAAATCAAATAAGATTTTATTTCGGAGTTTTTCGGTGCTTTATTTGAATTTAGGAAAAATGTGCGTTTTTCAAAATTGCATTTAGGTCCCAAATAAATGTTCACCTTGTGAAGCTTGATTTTAGAAGCCCGTGAAAATTTATTTCGGAATTTTTGGAGTCCGTTTAGTATTTCTTTTTTTTCTTCTGCGTGTAATTAAAAAAAAACAACGAACCGACCTAGGGCCGTGTCCGACTAGGACTCCTGGCCCGTTAGGCTATATATAGCCGGGGGAAGCCCAGCCGAAACCCTAGCCCCGCCCCAAGCCGCCCCAGCCGCCCCAGCGCCGCCGCCGCCGCGCCGCCTCGCCGTCGCCCCGCCGCCGCCGCCGCACGCCGCCCGAGGTCCGCCGCCGCCTCGAAATCCATGCCGGTTTTTTTTAATTTTTTTTTGAAAAACCGTTCGGTTTTTCCATCGGTTTTTTTTGATTCGGTTTTTTTAAATAGATCGGTTTTTCCAGTTTATTTAATTTAGCGAGCGTTCGTCATTTTTTCTTTTTCTCGGATTAAATCCGCGATTTTTCTGATCTTGATTCCTGATCTGATTTTCGATTTAGTATAACTTTTCGCTCGTTTATCGGAATCAGGCGATTCAAGCGCCTAGAGTTTCGTCTCGAAACCCTCTATCCGTTTAACCAACTTAAACCAGTTTTTGCTACTGTAACATTTTCCCTAGATCCAGATTAGTAGAACGAAGTTGTTTTCTTTCGTCGTTTGACTTTCTTTGCTTCGTTCGATTTGATTCTTTTTGCCAACCGGAGTTCTTAAGTTGAACCTTCTGGTTAGATCTCTTATTTCAATTTTACCTGTGCATTAGATGAGTAATTATTGTATGCTTGTTTGTTTGTCTGTGATAGAATACCCGGAGTGCGCCGCCTGTTACTTCGAATCTCTAGGTTTCCCGGATCATCAGCAAGGCAAGTAACACTTTGATCATACCTTTTCTACTACCTAGTTTTATTGCATTAGATTAATTCTCACACATTGCATGGTTAGGATCTAATTAAATTGTGGGATGGAAAGTAGATGAGGTAGTACCTATTACCTGTTTATTATCAAACCTTTGGGAGTTACTTCCGCGTTTGCTTATTATGCCATGCTATGCTAGTAGACGTGGATTGGGTGAGTGATATCCATGACAGATGTGAGTTTTGTTAATTAATGGTTTATCTAAGGTGGCAACTTAAACACACATCTGGGTGGATTGAGGCACCTGGGTATTCCAGGACTTGCCTGTTTTCTTTTGGACCGCCACCCAGGCTCAAAGGGATCATGAGACTATTCATACTAGAAACTTCTATGTGCAGCCACAAGCTATTATGGGCTCTAGCATAGTTGACTAAGTCGTGCGAACTCTTATAGTGGTAGACTAGCAGATGTAGGGGATGTAGGTGGTACGGTCTACCCGATCGTAAGGTGCTAGTGCTTCTGAAAGGCTATGTCTCGGTCATCCGTCTTCTCAAACACCTTGTCGTGCGAGAAACCAAACGGAGGCGATCGAGTCTTGTGGGGAAAAGTGCGCAAACCTCTGCAGAGTGTAATAAACTAATCATGGTTAGCCGTGTCCCCGGTTATGGACATCTTGAGTATCTAGTACTTGTATTATCATGTGAATCTTAACATGTTACTCTAAATTAATTTTGTTGGGTTTTATTTAATGATGATGCTTAATTGGGATTGAGAATGCTGTCAACCATTCTCAATGTTTAACAACTACCATGATAGTTAAATAAATTTATTCCTTTGAAGTAGGGAAAAATTGGCTTTACGCAAAACTGTAACCATAGAGCTTTCCACCAGCCAAATATGCATATAGTATAGTGTTTCATTCCATTACTCTCTATGTGTTACATTGCTAGCATATACCATGTGCTGACCCGTTTCGGGCTGCAACGTTAATGTTGCAGACTTTTCAGACGATGATTAAGGAGTTTTTAGGTCGTGGTTCTATACTCAGTGATGCCGTTGGAGTTGATGGACTCACTTATCTTCCAAGCCTTCCGCTGTTATCGATATTAGATGGCCTTAAGCCTCACTTATCTTCCAAGCCTTCCGATGTTCTCTTTTGAGACACTCGATGTAATAAGTGTGTGATTGCTACTCTGCTATAAATCCTCCGAGTACCGTGTGGTGTCAGCATTACTGATCCAGGGATGACACGGGAGCACAGAGATCAAACTGTTTGAGGTCTGGTCGCTACATAGGTAATCCTGGAATGACCGGCCGTACTCTCAACAGTCAATCTTGTAATAAAGACCATGAACTTGTCGAGGTTAAAATCATGGTTGGTTATGGGAGGGTCGGTTTACGGGTTTAAATGAAGGATTAACTTAGTGGTTGTGTGGCCCTTGAAAGCACTTGAAATTTCGGCTTGGCGGCCTATGAAAGCCTTATTTTTTTGGTTTAAAACAATAGGCTATCTTAACATTGTTTTGGTTCGTATCCTTGTTCCATATTGACATATGGTTTAAAACAATTCAGGCCACGTAGCCTTAATCTTTATGACTCGTATTTGAGCATACTTGGGGGTTCTGATAACCCATCCTGGCTTTGGACGTTAAGTTGCTAGTATGCTTTGACTGCGCAATTGGTGTTATGCGCTATACATCTTTGGGCTGTCACCCTCGTGGGATATGGCGATGTAAGCCGGCAGTATGAACCAATTTTACAGGTATGTTTTTACTTGTTATATGAATATGCGAGGTTTGATAACCCGCCCTGGTTATGGACTTTGAAGTCGCCAGGAGATATTTTGTTGGGCAGTTGTGACCTGCCTTGGCTTAAACCGCCCGGGCGAATATTGTTTAAACATATGTGAAGGAACATTGGAATTCATATGATCATGGGAAAGGGTGATGATATTTCCTATTCACTCATTGGTAGCACATCAAGTGTTTCATCAACGGTTTTCAAGATAAAAATGATAAACATGCATGATGGCATGGCAGAGCATTGTTTTCAAGATAGCCTATTGCAAGGCATTTTACGGCCCAAAAGAATAACTGTTTTTTTTGTGCACAAACTCTATGCAGAAGTTTGCAAGCCGGCCCCTTGGGTCAGTTCTCTTGGTCCTGATGGGTTGAGGATTCTGGGTCATCCTGCACCGATTCTTCGTGCTCTCCCATCATCTAGAAGTTAGATGTGGCCAAGTTGATCCCGGTCAAAGCTTTAAATACAACTTCATCATCTATGAGGGTCGACGGATCAATATCGGGAGTGAAGGTGTGCTTACGTGTTGGCGGGATAAGATCCACGGCTTCATGAACCGACGTTGTTACTTTTGAGTTTTCCTTGGTATAAGCCACCTGGTATTTGGAAAAGTCAGTCTCCTCAGCTAGCTTGCTTGCCAAAGGGCCCATTTCCCTTACACGCTTGGTGAAATTGAAGGAAATATGCCCTAGAGGCAATAATAAAGTTGATATTTATATTTTCTTATATCATGATAAATGTTTATTATTCATGCTAGAATTGTATTAACCGGAAACTTAGTACATGTGTGAATACATAAAGAAACAGAGTGTCACTAGTTTGCCTCTACTTAACTAGCTCGTTGAATCAATGATGGTTATGTTTCCTAACCATAGACATGAGTTGTCATTTTATTAACGGGATCACATCATTAGAGAATGATGTGAATTGACTTGACCCGTCCGTTAGCTTAGCACGATGATCGTTTAGTTTGTTGCTATTCCTTTCTCCATAACTATACATGTTCCTATGACTATGAGATCATGCAA
Source organism: Triticum urartu (assembly GCF_003073215.2). Classification (NCBI taxonomy): domain Eukaryota; kingdom Viridiplantae; phylum Streptophyta; class Magnoliopsida; order Poales; family Poaceae; genus Triticum; species Triticum urartu. Next base: position 159,800,475 of record NC_053022.1, on the reverse strand, counting down.
CTCCCGAATACCGGAGGAACACTTTGTGTCCTACCAAACGCCACAACGTAACTGGGTGATTATAAAGGTGCTCTACAGGTGTCTTCGATGGTGTTTGTTCAGTTGGCATGGATCAAGATTAGGATTTGTCACTCCGATTGTCGGAGAGGTATCTCTGGCCCTCTTGGTAATATACATCACTATAAGCCTTGCAAGCAATGTAGCTAATGAGTTAGTTACAGGATGTAGCATTACGGAACGAGTAAAGAGACTTGCCAGTAACGAGATTGAACTAGGTATTGAGATACCGATGATCGAATCTCGAGGAAGTAACATACCGATGATAAAGGGAACAACGTATATCGTTATGCGGTTTAACCGATAAAGATCTTCGTAGATTATGTAGGAACCAATATGAGCATCCAGGTTCCGCTATTGGTTATTGACCAGAGACATGTCTCGGTCATGTCTACATAGTTCTCGAACATGTAGGGTCCGCGCGCTTAATGATCGGTATTATGAGTTTATGTGTTTTGATGTACCGAAGGTAGTTTGGAGTCTCGGATTTGATCACGGACATGGCGAGGATTCTCGAAATGGTCGAGACATAAAGATCGATATATTGGACGACTATGTTTGGACATCGGAAGGGTTCCGAGTGAAGTTCGGGCATATACCGGAGTACCGGGGGGTTACTGGAAAGCCCGGGGAGTTTCATGGGCCTTATGCGCCTTAGTGGAAAGAGAGGAGGGGCTGCCAGGGCAGGCCGCGTGCCCCTTCCCCCTCTGGTCCGAATTGGACTTGGAAGGGGGGGGGCCACGCCCCCCTTCCGTCTCCCTCTTTCCTCCTTCCTTCTCCTACTCCTACTACATGGAAAGGGGGAATCCTACTCCCGGTGGGAGTAGGACTCCCCATGGGGTGCGCCATAGGAGGGCCGGCCCTTCCCCTCCTCCACTCCTTTATATACGGGGGAGGGGGGACCCCATAGACACACAAGTTGATCATTGATCTTTAGCCGTGTGTGGTGCCCCCCTCCGCCATAATCCACCTCGGTAATATCGTAGCGGTGCTTAGGTGAAGCTCTATTCCGGTAGCAACATCATCACCGTCATCACGCCGTCGTGCTGACGAAGCTCTCCCTCGAAGCTCTACTGGATCGTGCGTTCACAGGACGTCACCGAGCCGAACGTGTGCAGATCGCGGAGGTGCCGTAACTTCGGTACTAGATCGGTCGATCATGAAGACGTACGACTACATCAACCGCGTTGTCATAATGCTTCCGCTTACGGTCTATGAGGGTATGTAGACGATACTCTCCCCTCTCATTGTTGTGCATCACCATGATCTTGCGTGTGCGTACGAATTTTTTTGAAATTACTGTGTTCCCCAACAGAAATCTGCTGCTTCAAAGGGAGACCCATCCCCTTTCAGGCTTGGACAGCCGGTGGCCAACTCTTCTAGGTCCAATTCTGCTTTCCATGCTTTTGCCTGGCTTAGCGCGGTGATGGCGCCAGCTCTGGCGGCTAATCGCTTTAGCTCTTCAACTCTTTGATGCAGCACAGATAATTTATCCAGCACTTCCCTGATGCGTGAAGGTGCCTTCTTTTTATGCGAGATGGCAGATGTAGCACATTGAGCGCCCGTGTATAACTGCTCTACAAGGGTGTATGCAGCCTTAACCTTCACGCGCATATCTTGACCCAGGTTGGGACTTCTGGGGCCTGCATCAGCAAAGATATTGATAAACTGGCTGATGGTTGTTATACGTTGGCGGTGAAAGATTAAAGTATAAGATTACTTACCAAAGATGGCAGCTGTCATGCTATTAATCTGATGCTTTAATCCGGATAACTCTTCAGTCACTAGCTTAAGCGCAGCCTCAGTATCTTCAGCTCTTTTCAACAGAGCCGCCTTCTCTGTCTCCCAGCCGGTTCTCTCAGCGCTGAAATCCCTTTTCAAATTTTCAATCTCCTCTAAGGCAGTTTTCAGCTCTGACTTGGCCTTCGAAGTTTCTGTTTGTTGGGACTTGATGTTTTGCGGCAAATCGGCGACTTGAAATTCTTTCATATTTAATTCAGCCTGAATATACAAAGACAGACCACATTACAATCATCGTATTTGAAGTCCCAAGCATAATACAAGTATTTTACTTGGCACTTGGGGCCTAATGCAAGACACCTTTTTTGCATATGAATATTTAATGACCCGCCGCATTCTTTTCAAATTGAACCGGCTCATGGGGGCTACATATGCAGATTTTATGAAATGTGATCTTAAGTCCCGGCTTAACTATCTAGATTAAGCCGGCCCTTGGGGACTACTCATTTTGACTCAATGAAGAAGCTACAAAGGTGCAACATATGATGTTAAAGCCTACAGCATGTTCAATTCTTTCACATCCAGTAGACTTGGCGACTGATATATACTTATATGAGAGGGGTTTATTAGTGCTTACCTCAAAGCGGTCCTTCATCAAGTTAACCAGGCCAGCTTCAAAATTGCGACTGGTATGAAGGCGGTTCAAATAGCCCGCATGAATCTCATGGGCGTTAAACTAGACATAGCTTTCCAAGGCCAGCTTCCACTTGCCTTTGTCAGCAGCTAAGAATTCTTCTTTGGCGCTGTGTTTAGATAAGACGGTGGGGTTGCCTGGTTTAGTATAAGTCGTCCCAGTAACTATTACGTCTTCAGCTTCTTCAGCAGGCTGAGCAGGACTTGGCGGCTTAGCATGGGCCGAGTTAACATCCATGGAGTATGTTGTGACATTGTGCTCTTCTAGCGGCTTATCATCACCAACAGCGTTAGGAATCTAATGAGAAGTTTCTAACATCATTTGCTTCTCCGGGTCAGCAGCCTTGGGATCCTCAGGCGGCTTATTTACTTTCAGCTTCTTGCTGGGCTTGGCTATACCACTGGAAATACACCACGTGAAGGAGTTAATATATCAAATGTATAAGTATGGAAACAAAGAAGTTTAATTTTCTCACCCAGGAGCGAGTTTGAAAAGAGGAATCTGAGTTCCAGTTGAGTCGCCAGAAGAAGAGTGAGGAGTTCTCTGATAATTTGAGTCAGACGGATTAAGTGGTTCGCGAATGAGACCTGCCTTTGGATAAACATAGATTTAGTTTTGAGGCACCACTTTTTGGCGTTTACTAGGAGCTAGTGTATTGGGTAAACCGGAGGAAATTTCTCCACCTCCACTATTCCGGGTTGTGCGGCGAACTTCATGCTATTGTTTCTTCAAAATAAAGTTGGGATCCAAGTAAGCTAAAGGGTGAGAAAATTGTACTTTCCGGCTTGCTTGAGAACTTTCTGTCTTGTCAGAGGTTCTGAGTCGGAGGAAATGATAGTTACCTCTTCAACATTTGCCTAACTTCCTTCCGCGTCATCCTGAGAGTTTTCAGCGTCAATAATATGTATAAAGAAAGAGCCAAAGGAGTCAAGTTCTACCTCCGACACATCGTCATTCAAAGCGAATAGCTCTGAGGTGTTCGTTTTCTTCTTGGCAGACTTTTTGGAAGCCTTGGTCTTTGTTCTGACCTTTTTGGCTGGCTTATCTTGGAGTTTCTTGTTCCAAAAGGGGGAATCAACCTGCAAAAATAAAGTAATGATGAGGAGACAGAGTGAGAGACAATGAGTTAGTGAAAATGGCTCGAAAATACTTACAACTGGAGGCTTGTTAAGGGTGCAGAAGGGATTCAACCCCGCTTTGCTGCAAGTCTCTAAACTTTCGTTGAGCAGAGTCTTCATCATATCATTGATCTGTTTATCTTCCAGACGGATTGGAGAGTAACGCAGCGGATCTTTGACATCGCCGGTATACTCACACATTAAGCCGGGTCGGTGGCTTAAGGGCAAGATTCTCCATGCGACCCAGCATCAAACCAGATCGACTTTGGTCAGACAATTGGCCATTAAGGCTCTAATCTTTGAAAAAATGAGCATATATTTGGCCTGTTCTTCTGTGCTGATCCATTCTGGGAGAGGTTGTCTGTTTCTAAGCCGGCTTTCATGGTAACCCGGTAGAGGATTTTCACCCTCTGGAGATGTGTCTTGGCAGTAAAACCAAGTCTGGTTCTAGTCCTTAGGATGGCTAGGAGGTGCAGCGGCAGGAAAAGTGGCTTCTTTCCGCCTCTGAATCGAAATGCCACCTACTTCTTGGTTGGGCCCATCTGTGAACTCGGTCTGGCGATTGAAGTAATAGAATTCCCTGAACAATTCTACCGTGGGCTCTTGTTGAAGGCACACTTCACAGAAACTTGGAAGTTGCAGATGTTTGAAACAGAGTTGGGCCCGATATCATGCGGATGGAATTGGAAGAAATGCAGTACATCACAAAGGATTTTTGAGCCGGATGGAGAGAACCCCCGGAGCATCTGATCAATAAAAACTATAACTTCGCCTTCTTTCGGATCAGGAGTGGTCTCTGTTCCTGGAACTCTCCAGTGGGTAACATTTTTTGCGGCTAAGACGCCCACTTGAACATGCTCGTTCAGTGTTTGCTCTGTGACCCGGGAAGCGACCCAGTTGCTTGAAGTGACAGTTTTGGTCATTTTTTCCTAGAAAAGGAAATATTGCCAGGTTAAGTTTATAAGTTTAACCAGCCAATGATCAGAAAGCAAGAGTATTGTGCAAGGCCAAGTTGTATGCAGTCTATACGTGATAAAAAGGTTGGCATGATTAAACCAGAAGACGATTCCGCGTTATATAGATTCTGAACATATACTGACGGCTTAAAGCGAGGCTAATGGTGTTTGGCGGGTTACGACCTATCCTATATGAAGGAAATATGCCCTAGAGGCAATAATAAAGTTGTTATTTATATTTCCTTATATCATGATAAATGTTTATTATTCATGTTAGAATTGTATTAACCGGAAACTTGATACATGTGTGAATACATAGACAAAACAAAGTGTCCCTAGTATGCCTCTACTTGACTAGCTCGTTAATCAAAGATGGTTAAGTTTCCTGACCATAAACATGTATTGTCATTTGATGAACGATATCACATCATTAGGAGAATAATGTGATGGACAAGACCCATCCGTTAGCTTAGCATAATGATCGTTAAGTTTTGCTATTGCTTTCTTCATGACTTATCCATATTCCTTTGACTATGATATTATGCAACTCCCGAATACCGAAGGAATGCCTTGTGTGCTATCAAACATCACAACGTAACTGGGTGATCATAAAGATGCTCTACATGTATCTCCGAAGGTTTTTGTTGGGTTGGCATAGATCGAGATTAGGATTTGTCACTCCGAGTATCGGAGAGGTGTCTCTGGGCCCTCTCGGTAATGCACAGCATGATAAGCCTTGCAAGAAATGTGATTAATGAGTTAGTTGTGGGATGATTCATTACGGAACAAGTAAAGACACTTGCCGGTAATGAGATTGAACTAGGTATGAAGATACCAACAATCGAATCTCGGGCAAGTAACATACAAATGACAAAGGGAATGACGTATGTTGTCATTGTGGTTTGAACGATAATGATATTCGTAGAATATGTAGGAACCAATATGAGCATCCAGCTTCCTCTATTGGTCATTCACCGGAGATGTGTCTCGGTCATGTCTACATAGTTCTTGAACCCGTAGGGTCCGCACGCTTAATGTTCGTTGATGATTTGTATTATAAGTTATGTGTTTTTGGTGACCGGAGATTGTTTGGAGTCCCGGACAACATCACGTACATGACGAGGAGTCTTGAAATGGTCAAGAGGTAAAGATTGATATATTGGACGATAGTATTCGGACACCGGAATGGTTCCGGAGTGTTTCGGGTATTTACCGGAGTACCGAGAGGTTTCCTGAACCCTCTAGGGAAAGTTATGGGCCACATGGGCCTCGGGAGGGAGGCACACCAGCCCACAAGGGGCTGGCGTGCCCCCCACTTGGAAGGGGTCCGAATTGGAGTGGGGAAGGGGGCAACGCCCCCCATTCCTTTTCCTTCTCCTTCTCCTTCTCCTTCCCCTTTCCCTCTACGGTAAAAGGAAGGGGGGGTACGAATTGGACTTGGAGTCCTAGTAGGACTCCCCCCCACTTGGGAGCGCGCCAAGGCCAGCCTCCTCCCCTCTCCTCCTTTATATACGGGGGCAGGGGCACCTCCAAGGAACATCAATTGTTCTTAGCCATGTGCGGTGGCCCCCTCCACCGTTTACTCCTCCGGCCATATTGTCGTAGTTCTTAGGCGAAGCCCTGCACGAATCACTTCACCATCACCGTCGCCACGCCGTCGTGCTGACGAAACTCTCCCTCGAGATTTTGCTGGAGAGTTTGGGGGACATCATCGAGCTGATCGTGTGCTGAACTCGGAGGTGTCGTACGTTTGGTACTTGATCAGTTGAATCGAGAAGACGTTCGACTACATCAACTGTGTTAAACTAATGCTTCCGCTTTCGGTCTACGAGGGTACATGGACACACTCTCTGAGAGTCCTGGATTAGGGGGTCTCCGGACAGCCGGACTATATCCTTTGGCCGGACTATTGGACTATGAAGATACAAGACTGAAGACTTCGTCCCGTGTCCGGATGGGACTCTCCTTGGCGTGGAAGGCAACCTTGGCAATACAGATATGTAGATCTCCTCGCTTGTAACCGACTCTGTGTAACCCTAGCCCCCTCCAGTGTCTATATAAACCAGAGGGTTTAGTCCATAGGACAACATACAATCATACCATAGGCTAGCTTCTAGGGTTTAGCCTCTACGACCTCGTGGTAGATCAACTCTTGTAATACTCATATCATCAAGATCAATCAAGCAGGACGTAGGGTATTACCTCCATCGAGAGGGCCCGAACCTGGGTAACATCGTGTCCCATGTCTCCTGTTACCATCCGCCTTAGACGCATAGTTCGGGACCCCCTACCCAAGATCCGCCGGTTCTGACACCGACATTGGTGCTTTCATTGAGAGTTCCACTGTGCCGTCACCATAAGGCTCGATGGCTCCTTCGATCATCGGTAACGATGCGGTCCAGGGTGAGGTTTTCCTCCCCAGGTTGATATTCGTATTCGGCGGCTTCGCACTGCGGGCCAACTCACATGGCCATCTGGAGCAGATCGAGAGCTACGCCCCTGGCCATCAGGTCAGGTTCGGAAACTTAAACTACACTGCCGACATCCGCGGAGACTTGATCTTTGATGGATTTGAGCCCTTGTCAGGTGCACCGCACAATCATGACGTGCATGATGTAACTCTGCCGTCGGACAGTGTTCGGGACATCACACCTTCGACCACTCCGGTCGTCAATCCGGAGCAAATTGCGTCATCCGAGGATGGGGGGATAGACCCCACCGCGGCGGACGCACTCTCAGTGGTGATGGAGCCGGATACTGACTTCACCCCCTACGAGAGCCGTGTTACCAAACCATTGGATTCGTCCCCGTCCACGAGCTCCGAACCGCCTACATCTGTGCCCATCGAATCCGATTGGGCACCGATCATGGAGTTTACCTCCGCGGATAACTTTCAGCACTCGCCTTTCGGTGATGTGCTAAATTCATTAAGGTCCCTCTCTTTGTTAGGAGAACCTAGGACGAACTATGTCCGGCTAGGATGGGATGCGAACGACGAATAAATTCGCTCCCCACCCACCACCCACTTAGTAGCCACTATCGACGATTTAACCGACATGCTCGACTTCGACTCCGAAGACATCGATGGTATGGACGACGATGCAGGAGACGAACAGGAACCATGCCCACAGGGCGCTGGACCGCCACCTCATCATATGATATATATACATGGTGGACACCCCCAAAGAAGGCAATGGCGAAGATACAGCGGAGGATGACCCCTCCAAGAAGCAACCCAAGCGCCGACGTCAGCGGCGCCGCTCTAAGTCCTGCCATAGCAAAAGTAGTGATACCGGCACAAGAGATAATAACACTCCGGATAGTGCCGAAGACGACAACAATCCCCTCCAGCATGATTTAGAGCGGGAGAGTGAACAAGCTAGCCCTCCAAAGCGGGCAGCAGATGGAGAATCGGAGGAGGACAATTACATGCCTCTCTCCGAAGACGAGGTGAGCCTCGGCGACGAAGAATTTATTGTACCTGAGGATCCCGTCGAGCAGGAGCGCTTCAAGCGCAGGCTTAAGGCCACAGCAAATAGCTTGAAAGAAAGCAACAACAGCTTCAAGCTGACCAAGATTTGCTAGCAGACAGATGGACCGAAGTCCTTGCGGCCAAGGAATACGAACTCGAGCACCCCTCCAAAAGTCACCCAAAGCGCAGGTTGCTACCTCACCTCGAGGAGGAAGCATTGAAACCTACATCACCAGTGTACAATGCAGCTGACCGGCCCCCTCGTGGCCGAGCCAGAGTGGCGTTTCAGCTTGAAGTTCAGCCTGCACCCCGCCGCCACAAAAATACCAAGGCCCGGGGCAACACACGGGACCTGCGAGACGTATTGGAAAGCAGGGCAAAACATGCAAGGTTGATATACGGGTCAAGGGGGCGCGCGCCAACGCGCGACGATGACCGTCATGCCGGATACACTAAAAGTAAATCCGGCTGGGCCGAACACAGCAAACAAGACTCATTTGAACTGCGTCATAATATAGCCCGGCACAGAGGCGTCGCACACCCCCTATGCTTCACTGATGAAGTTATGGATCACAAATTCCCGGAGGGTTTTAAACCCGTAAATATCGAATCGTATGATGGTACAACAGATACTGCTGTATGGATTGAGGATTTCCTCCTCCATATCCACATGGCTAGCGGTGATGATCTACACGCCATCAAGTACCTCCCACTAAAACTCAAAGGACCAGCTCGGCATTGGCTGAATAGCTTGCCAGCAGACTCCGTCGGCAGTTGGGAGGATTTGGAAGACACATTCTGTTGTGGAATTGTCACGGCAGATGTCCTAGTGTGAGGACTTAGTTGTGAGGCCAATGCATCTTTGTAGTATCTTGAGAGGGGTTGAGCGAAATCAAGAAACGCAACACAAGACAAGAATTTAGACAGCTTCGGGCCCTAGGAAACATCATCTGATAATAGCCCTACATGTTGTTTGTGGCTAGATCTCATTATGCTCATGAGAGACTCGCCGCATAAGCTGGCTCCCCCTTTGTGTCTAGCCCTGGAGATTGTTTTCCCTGTCCCTCTTGAGGTGCCCTGCCCCTCCTTATATATGTTGAAGGGGCAGGTTACATGACTAGTCCTAGTAGGATTAGGATTACTCTATTACAAGTGGAGTCCTAGTCCTGCTTCCATTGTAAGGGAATATTCCTTACGCTTTCCTCTTAAGCCAGCCCACCATAAACGTGAGCCGGCCTTCTGGGCCTTGGGCCTTGTCGTCCATCTGAAACACCCGCTGAGTCACCAATGAGTCTTCAGGCTCGTGAGTCATCACACCAGTGAGCCGCCAAACACGTGAGTCGCGAATCCTCTGGCGGGTTACCAATCAAACGCCAAGTCTGACCGGGTCATATATCCGGCCGGGTCATACCGCGGGGTATATCCCCGATATTAGCCGCCAGTTTAATTTGGATTTATCCATGTTAAACTGATCTCCAATTGTCATTTCCTTCTTCTAGAAAATCCTGGTCAATAAGCCAGCTTCAGAGTCAATTTGCTGACGTTGGTCTCTTATAGAGAAATATTGTAAGAAATAATCCACTTGAGTCAGCTTCCAAAGAGCCGGTTTAGAAAATTTTGGTCTTTGAAATACTCATCTGATATTCAGCCGGCTTAAAGATGTCGTTCTTGCCGATTTATGATTGCCAAAATTGTTGGGTTATAAACAAATGATGCCGGGTCATGTAATTGTTGCTGATGCCGGGTTAATCTTATGATGACGCCGGGTCATAAAATTGTGCAGATTTCCCAATAATAATATAATATCTGATTTGCTCAAAACTGAGAATTTGAAGATATTTCTCCCTTATATCCATATTACCTGTAGCCCCCATGTCTTGAACAGAGAATAAAATGATATCTTTAAGACTTGCTTCAATATAAATGCTGCAACTTTGGAGAAATCCGGTTTGTTCATCTCAGTCAGTAGTCAAACTGAATATTCCACATATGTAGCCCCCAAGTGCCGGGTTGCCATGCTTGCATCAACTTGGGACTTGTATGTGTTATGCTCATAAAAACTTCAACCAGCGTAGCCCCCAAGGGCCGGGTCATTATGCAATAATGAGCAGGGACATTGTATGTATGATCATATAGATTCAAGCAGCAATGTGTAGCCCCAAGGGCCGGCTTAGTAAGAAAATACTGAGCTGGGACCTTATATAAACTTTGTTAAAAATAACCTTACATGATGTAACCCCCTCATGGGGCTTGAACCCACGTCCACAAGGTTTAAGAGCTTTATGCTTTACCAACTGAGCAGTGGACTCTTCAATATAATGGAATAAGGCTTGTGTACCTTGAATTTTTTATAGGAGCAATTGATAGCCCCCAAGGGCCAGCTCATTTAGAATGTGATGAGTCGGGTCTTCAATAAGTTGAGAAAAAAATGACTTTGCATTAGCCCCCAAGTGTCATGGTGCATGCTTGCAGCAACATGAAACTTGCATATTTGATGTAATCTCAACTTGAATAATGTAGCCCCCAAGTGTTGGGTCATAAGCCTGCAGGGACTCAGGACTATTCCTTCCATTGTAGAATAAATTATATCCATTGATAAAATAATATCCATTTCGCTTAAGCGACTTTAAAAACCTCAATCGTAATATTGGTTATTGATAACCATAATAAAAATCCAGCCATGTTGGCTATTAAAGATTTGAATAATATAACCCGGTTTGAAAACCCGGTTCCTGCGATATTGAATCGTACTGCCGGTTTAGGATACCCGTGCAGTAAGGGTGATAACCCAATCTTTAGAAGCCAATAACTTCCAAATCTTATGATTGTCATATATGGCGACTTATCATCCAAAGTCAAGCCAGGTTAATCGAAACCACATATATGCTTTAGATATGGAAAAAAAATCTCAAGACAAACCCAAAAGACTATTTTCAAAATACTTAAGCAAAATAGAAAGAAGAATTTGAGGTTTCTGATTCGAATACGATCAACCAGACCAAAGGGGTTAAGCTAGGATTCAAATACGATCATGTAGCCCCCAGTGGCTTTTGCGTTGCGCTGATCAAGAGGGTACTGACAGCTATGTTCTCTTTGGTTCGAATACGACCTATGTTTGAATAGGAAGCCCCCAAATGACCTTGAGAGGTTTTTAACGACCCTGATTTGAATACGATCCAAGTCGGACCCAAAAGGTGTTAAGCTATGATTCGAATACGATCAAGAAGTCCCCTAGTGGATTTGGCGTTGCGCCGATCAAGAGGGTACCGACAGCTATGTTCTCTTTGGTTCGAATACGACCTATGTTTGAACAGGAAGCCCCCAAATTACCTGTAAATGTGGCTATGAGCCAGTTCAAAGGGTAATCATATCTTAGCTCAATAAGTCGGAAGCCCCCAAGTGATATATTTCTGAGCTGTGCTCGCCGGGTGCCTATGTTTGAGTTGTGCTATGCAACAAACTCTCTTTGGTCCCTGTAATTTTTTCTGAAAACTCAAACTTGCGGGAGATGAATTCTTTTTAAACTGGAATTTCAAACCGGATATTTAGAGCTTCAAAGCTTCGTGGGAGACAGGTTTACCTTGAGCCGGATTGACCGAAGCATCATTGTGAGCCAGAAATTTTCTGGCAGCCTTTAAATTTTTACCAATATGGCGGTAGTCTCTGGGACCGGGTTATCTTCAATCCATTTACCCAGAGTTCTTGAATTCACTGAAACTGGCCGATTTCGCCGAATCATGTCATTGTAGCCCCCGAGTCTTAAGACGACTCGAGAAGTTGTCTTGAGATTCTCCATATTTAACCGTGATATAAACCGGTATGAGTCATTCAACATCTCATTGATATAACTTGTCCTGTACTAGAGAACTTGCAAGCCAGAGTAATTTCTCTTTTAAAGAAAGTAATATATAATATAAAATATACTCGATGGATTTCACCTGATATGTCAGGCCAATGAATATCCACCGCGGAGTTGATGATCACTATGGTGAAGTTAAAACCAATCACGAGCGAGTCGGCCGCGGGAGTAGGCAGGTGAGCCAGCCACTACGTTGTAAGCCGATGCAGACGGGCGAGTCAGCCGCGTCATGTTGATGTAAACCGGGCCGCAGGGGTGGCAGCTTGTGCACGCCCGCGGGGCAGCATGGCACGGACGGACATCAGTGCAAGATGTTGATGACGCGCGATCCATATTCGCGGTATAACAACCCCTTTGTCATGAATAATTATCCTGCGTAAAATATCGCAAGACCAAACAATTGTTTTTGTATGAATTAACATAAGTGATGAAAAACTTTGGAAACATGGCACCTGATTTTTTGTCGGATAAGGCGGACACTGATGCCGGATAATGTTGGACATAGTCTTGGTCTTTTTCCTTTCAACGCCTCATCCTTTGACTGATGCCAACAGCTTCGGCTCTTGCGTTTGTATTTCCTTTGTTCTCTCAGCCACTGAAAATAATCATGAAGCTTTATTTTGCCCAGATGTAATATTTGACTTCCTCCGACTCATAGGCGAGCCTCTGTGATTTTGACTCGGCTTCAGGGCTAGTCAGGGCATGCGACAGCTGCCGAAGCCGACCACGGCGGCGGCGGCGCAGCAATTTTGGCGATGGTTATAGTGACAGGCCATACAGTGGCTCAGAGTAGAAGCAGCCCAAGGCCTGCCCTGTCCTGGAGAGGCGGCTCTATGGTGGAAACGACTATTGTGGGCGGCTCTCGGTGAAGGAGGTATGCGGATCTCAGATGCCACGGAGATAGGCACGAGTCCGGGCGGCTCAAGTGCCCCATTGATAAGGTCACGGCGGAGGCGACCCCGTGAAGCCGCGGGGGCGAGCTTGTAGTAGAAAACGGCAAAAGCGGAAACATCTTGGATCTCTGCAACAGCTGAGGCACGGCCAGTTCAGACTTCAGAGCAACGGCGTTGACTCGGGGCGAGACCGTGGGCGTGGCCGCAGCGGGATGAGATGACCCGGCGAGGCAATCCACGGCAACCGGCCGGTCCGCAGGTCAGCGAAACAGGGGCCGGCCCTCAGGGTGATGCCGGCGGCTCACAGAATGAGACGGCTTGCAACTGTGCGTACATGCGCGCGCGGAACAGCAGAAAATTGCTTGGGGTGGGTCATCTGCTGTTCTCAAATGCAGAGGGTGCACGCAAAGGCGTCGCAGGTGGAAAACAATGGTGGCTCGGTGATGAAGAAACAGGGCGGAGGTGTACCAGCTGCTGTTCGACGTGCGGGCCACAGCAGTTTGAAGGCCAGTGGAGGCGACCGCAGCGGGTTGTTGATGGCTGACTTGGTCACGGCGGCTCTGTGCTGAATCCATTGAGCCAAAAAATCTATCTAGCCTTGGTTTTCAATTGATACCTTTGTAGATCTTTAATTCATGTGTGTGTGATGCCTCACACAGCCGCAAACATCTGTCCTGATTGCTGAGATGTGATGCGTGGGCGTGCAGCGGTCCGGGGCGGACGGGCGACTCTCCTATGGTGGCTTGACTCGGGACGGCCCGGCGGTGAAAACCCAGCCGCGGCTCATGAGCAATCTGGCAGGCACCTGGGCGGCTCGGGTGACTTCAGCGACTCTCCGGCGGCTTGCCGAGGTGGCTCGGCGTGATGGAAACAAGCTGACAAGAACAGAGACGGATTGCGGCAGTAGTAGCTCAGAGGCGGCCCAATGAAAATCGGCCGAGCGAGGCCGGCCATTCGTCGATGGATTCACACGAGGCAGGTCAAGGCCGAGACCGAGTTCGTGACAAACTCTGCTTTCCGAGCCGTGAACTGTTTTTTCTCTTTTCTTTTCATGAACCAGCTTTGACTTTGCATCTTCCAATTAACATGGACGTGAAAGCAACACTTCCGACTAGGAGGTGAATCCGCAAACCTTTTGGATCCAAAAGCAACCATCATCTACCAAACAGCATAATACTGCAGCTTTTACTCCTGCTGCGAATTTGCTCACAAAAACGTCTCTAAATAATCTAGATTTGACAAGTCACTGGGGCAGCTTGACCCGGTCATGGAAGAAGGGCGCCGACGTCTCGGAGGTAGAAGAGACCAGGAGAGGTGACTCGCTGGCAACGAAGACTGGCGATCAAGGCGGAGAACAGTGGCGTTGGAGGCGTCCGGATTCTATGCTCATAACCACTTCAACTTGACAGCAAAAAACACAGATCGGATCAAAAAATAGATCGTTCATGGCGGTCAACAACAATATTTCCTTGATCTCAACTGACGAGGATTAGATTTGATGCAAATACTTCCGTGATGGTTCGTGCCTCATCCGAAAAATTGCAAACTCCTCGATCCCGAGAAAGATCCCTTCAAGAACTCATCACCACCGTGCATGAGCCCCACGGTGGGCGCCAACTGTTGTGGAATTGTCACGGCAGATGTCCTAGTGTGAGGACTTAGTCATGAGGCCAACGCATCTTTGTAGTAGCTTGAGAGGGGTTGAGCGGAATCGAGAAACGCAACAGAAGACAAGAATTTAGACAGCTTCGGGTCCTGGGAAACATCATCCGGTAATAGCCCTACATGTTGTTTGTGCCTAGATCTCATTATGCTCATGAGAGACTCGCCGCATAAGCCGGCTCCCCCTTTGTGTCTAGTCATGGAGATTGTTTTTCCTGTCTCTCTTGAGGTGCCCTGCCCCTCCTTATATATGTTGAAGGGGCGGGTTACATGACTAGTCCTAGTAGGATTAGGATTACTCTATTACAAGTGGAGTCCTAGTCTTGCTTCCTTTGTAAGGGAATATTCCTTACACTTTCCTCTTAAGCCGGCCCACCATAAACGTGAGCCGTCCTTCTGGGCCTTGGGCCTTGTCGTCCATCTGAAACACCCGTTGAGTCACCAATGAGTCTTCAGGCTCGTGAGTCGTCACACCAGTGAGCCGCCAGACACGTGAGTCGCCAATCCTCTGGCGGGTTACCAATGAAATGCCAAGTCTGACCGGGTCATATATCCGGCCGGGTCATACCGCGGGGTATATCCCTGACACATTCCTTGACAACTTCCAGGGCACTTATGTGCGACCACCGGATGCTGATGACTTGAGCCATATAACCCAGCAGCCCGGGGAATCGGCCAGGCAATTTTGAACACGATTCCTAACTAAGAAAAACCAAATTGTCGACTGTCCGGATACAGAGGCCTTAGCGTCATTCAAGCATAACATCCGTGACGAGTAGCTTGCCCGGCACCTCGGCCAGGAGAAGCCGAAGTCTATGGCTGCCCTCACGACACTCATGACCCACTTTTGCGCGTGCGACGATAGCTGGCTGGCTCGCAGCAACAACACATCAAGGAATCCGGGCACTTCGGATACCAAAGATGCCCACGGAAGACCACGTCGTAACAGACAAAAGCGCCGCAACAGCGGCGATAACGCTGATTATACGGCAGTCAATGATGGATTCAGAGGCTCTAGATCCGGTCAGCAGAAAAGGCCATTTAAAAGAAGCACTCCGGGCCCGTCCAGTTTGGACCGCATAATCGATCGCTCGTGTCAAATCCACAGCACCCCCGATAAGCTAGCCAATCACACCAACAGAGAATGCTGAGTGTTCAAGCAGGCTGGCAAGTTAAATGCCAAAAACAAGGACAAGGGGTTGCATAGTGATGACGAGGAGGAGCCCCGTCCGCCGAACACGGGAGGACAGAAGAGGTTCCCTCCACAAGTGAAGACGGTGAACATGATATACGCAACCCGCATTCTCAAGAGGGAACGGAAGCGTGCACTAAGGGACGTCTATGCGATGGAGCCCGTCGCCCCAAAATTCAACCCATGGTCCTCCTGTCCAATCACCTTCGATCGCAGGGACCACCCCACTAGTATCCGTCATGGAGAATCCGCCGCATTGGTCCTAGACCCCATCATCGACGGATTTCACCTCACTCGAGCCCTTATGGACGGCGGTAGCAGCCTAAATCTGCTCTATCATGATACAGTGCGCAAAATGGGTATAGATCCCTCGAGGATTAAACCCACCAAAACCACCTTTAAGGGCGTCATCCCATGTGTAGAGGCCCATTGCACGGGCTCAATCACACTGGAAGTGGTCTTCGGAGCTCCGGACAACTTCCGAAATGAGGAGTTAATCTTCGATATCGTCCCGTTTCAAAGTGGCTATCACGCACTGCTCGGGCGAACCGCATTTGCAAAATTCAATGCGGTACCGCATTATGCATACCTCAAGCTCAAGATGCCAGGACCTAGGGGGTCATAACAGTCAATGGAAACACAGAACGCTCGCTCAGCATGGAAGAGCATACTGCGGCGCTTGCAGCTGAAGTACAAAGCAGCCTTTTTAGGCAAACCGCCAATTCGGCAATACAGCCCCCGGACACCGTCAAGCGAGTCCGGAGTAACCTGCAGCAGGATCGCCTGGCACGTTCAGTGCTCGGCTAGCAATTCGGCCCTCGTCCCAGTCCCAGTAAAGCGACGAAATCCGTGCCGTGCGTACATAATTACACACTGAAAATACCATGGGCATAGGCGGGGGCACGATCAGGGCACGTCCCGCAATGTGGCTTAACCGCCCTAGGGGCTGCATACCTTTATCATTTTTCTCTTTCAGGACCTTACTCTCTGGAAGCCCTTTCCGGCTGTCTGATTACCGAACACATTACGGAAAGGAACAACCAAGGAGGCAAGAAGCTAAGACGTACAAGGGAACCCCCAGGTGGTCTCTAATAACAATCGATATACCCGCATTTTTACTACCCATACGCAGCTTGCCCTTGGATAGGACATGTCAAATAGTCCTATTTTTTGCTCATTGCACTACTTGTATCAGTACGCTTCGATGTATTATTTAAATAACGATGCATAGCATTAGTCTATTATTGCATTATCCATCTTTTTTTCTTATATGTTCATTTCGACAACTTGCACCCGTACATTCTGGTACGGTCAGTACGCCAGGGGCTTTTCGTTTACCCCATAATACGACGTGAGAAGTCCGAACACTTTCGACAGTGCGGCACCCCGAACTTATAGCATTATATGCATCAGCTCCGAATCATGTCTTTGGTCAATAGTTGGGTTTGCCTGGCTCCCATGCTTTGGTACCTTATGTTCCGCTATATCAGCTAAGGTAGCGCTGGGAGAACTACTGCGATTGTGTCCTGGTTCTTCCGGACGAGCACCTCAGTAGAGAAAGCTGAAAACTGACTGTCATGATAAGGCGAGAGTCGGTCGCTGTTCGAGAGGTCTCAAGTCCTTAAAGACTTTTTTCGCTTCAGGCGAGGAGTCGGCTTCGCTCGACTTAGGCGTATATAGCGCCCCAAGTTCGGCCTTCCGAATACTAGGGGCTTCGCCAAAATTTAAAATTGTAGACTTCTATGGCTAAGTGAGAGTGATAAAGCCTCATAGTCCGATTGCCTGGTTCGTTGTGCTGAACACCTCCCTCGAAGGACCCAAAATTGGGATAAAGAGTGCTCAGATTTATCCCGAACACCCCAGTACTAGTTACATGGGGGCAGAAGCCGACGACTGGCCAACTCTCAGATTTTATAAACAGCCGCACATAAGGTAATATTTTAAATTCAAAAAGCGTTGCGTAGCGCAAATGAACTCGTTTCACATTACAGGATCACATATGTTCATTCAAAAATTACATCTCTGGCACATTCCTCCGCCACAAGGCGGGAACCCTTCAGGACACTGTCATAATACATTTCGGGGCAACGATGCTCCTTGCCCTCCGGCGGCCCCTCCTTCACCAGCTTTACGGCATCCAACTTCGCCCAGTGCACCTTCGCCCGGGCAAAAGCCCTGCGGGCACCATCTATGCAGACGGACCGCTCTATGACTTCAAGCCATGGGCAGGCATCCACAAGCCGCCTCACCAAACCGAAGTAGCTGCCAGGCAGGGGATCGCCAGGCCACATCCGGACTATAAGACCCTTCATGGCCTGTTCGGCCGCCTTGTGAAGTTCGAGCAGTTGCTTCAGCTGGTCGCTCAAGGGCATTGGGTGTTCGGTCCTAGTACATTGAGACCAAAACAACTTTTCCGTCGAGCTCCCCTCCTCAGCTCAGTAAAATTCCGCGGCATCCAGCACACTGCAGGGAAGATCTGCGAACGCTCCTGGAGAGCTCCGAACTTGGGTAAGTAAAAGGAAAGTTCCCTTCACATGCTTGCTTTGCATAATGAATGCCTTACCCGCTGCTATCTTCTTCACCGCATCAATCTCCTGGAGGGCCTTGTGGGCTTCAGCCTTGGTGCTCCGGGTGCTTTCAAGCGCCTTCGCAAGCTCGGACTCTCGCGTCTTAGAGTCAAGCTCCAAGGACTTGTGTTTTTTGGAGAGAGCCTCGAGCTCTTGCTGCACCTCGCTTACCCGGGCTTCTTGCTTTTCCCGCTCAATGCGCTCCTTGGCCGCTTTGTCTTCAGCCTCGGACAACGCCTTCTTCAGGGTCGCCACCTCGGTCGTGGCCCCTGGCAAATTCATGATGATCCTATTACTTTACAGCCGAATTTATTTTTAATATATAGACAAGGTATTGCTTACCTTTGCTCTCCTCGAGCTACCACTTGGTAAGGCCGAGCTCGTCCTCGGACCGCTCAAGCTCCTGCTTCAGCGCAGCGACGTCCGTAGTACGTGCGACAGCGGCCAGCAGTGAAGCCTGCACATGCACATAGAAATATTCTGATTAGACTCTTGAGTCATTATTTGATCCTCTATTCGGCCTTTCTTCTCGAACGCCAAACAGAGCATCAGGGGCTACTGTCTATGCTGTAATATTTTCATATATTTTGATTACTTACCTCAAAGCCTGTTAGGAGGCTGGCACAAGCTTCAGTTAGTCCGTTTTTGGTGGACTGAACCTTCTCGATCACCGCACCCATGACAGTGCGGTGCTCTTCATCGATGGAAGCGCTGCGAAGCACTTCCAGCAAGTTGTCCAGTGCCTCTGGATGGACAGAGGCCACCGGCACGGGCAGCTTGCCCCCCCTTAACGGGGGATCGCCTGCCGGAGTCCGGAACCATCGAAGGTTCCGGTGCAGTGTTCGGCTGGGGGCCGAACTTGGAGCCCGTGGGAGTCTTGCTCCCTTTGCGCCCAGGGTCCGGAAGGTCGCCTCGAGGCGCCCCCAGGACCACCTCCCCTCGACTCGGTGCCTTTCGAGACCACACCTTGACATTTTCCGTAGGTCAAGGGGTGGAGGCAGTCGGAAGTGAATCGCTGTTCATATCCGACGAGTCCAAAGAACCGTTCGACAAAGATACATCGAGATGAGCTCGGGACGAACTGCATAATCATATTCGGCATGAGGAGAAGCAGTGCAATAAAACATACCATGAATTACTATGGTATTCGGATACTTACGACTTCGCCAGGGGCTTGCCCCTGGGTAACCACTCGTCACCGATGTAGGCAGCCATCGTGGAGTAGTCCAGGAGGACGGTCCTTCCCTTCTTGGACCCTTCGGCCTCCCCAGTTGGGGCGGCCTTCCTTTTCTTGTCTCCCCCGGCTGGGGGGGAGAACTCTTCTCTTCCTCCTCCTCATTTTCATGGGAGGAGTGCACGTCGGAGTCATCGGACGATGAGTCCGATATAACCTTACGCCGGAGACCCTTTTGGGTCCCCGTGGCCTTCTTCTTGGTCTTCTTCACGGGCACCTCGTAAGGCGCCGGAGCTAGCATCTCCGTTAGGAGAGCGTCTGTAGGATCTTTAGGTAGGGGGCTGGGCAATCGATCTGCTCCACTATCTTTACCCAGTCCTGTTAATGGCATGGAAGCTTAGATCCCACACATGATTAAACTGGGGCAAATAAATATCCTGTGAGATATAAGAACTTACCGGATTGGCACGGCGCTTTGCGCTGAGTCCGCGGTCCTCGCTAAGGGGAGGAGGTATCTCGGCGCCCTTGAACAGCACCTTCCAGACGTCCTTGTGTGTCGTGTCGAAGAGCTCTCGTAGCGTCTGGTGCTTGGCCGGGTCAAACTCCCACAAATTAAACACCCGTCATTGACACGGGAGGATCCGACGGAAGAGCATGACCTGGACCACATTGACGAGCTTGATTTTCTTGCTCATCATGTTCTTGATGTAGGTTTGGAGTCCGGTCAGCTCTACCGGAGAACCCCAGGACAGGCCCTTCTCTTTCCAGGAAGTGAGCCGCTTGGGGATTCCTGATCGAAATTCGGGGGCCGCCACCCAGTTGGTGTCGCGCGGCTCGGTGATGTAGAACCACCTCGATTGCCACCCCTTAATGGTCTCCACATAGGAGCCTTCGAGCTAGGTGACGTTGGGCATTTTGCCCACCATGGCGCCTCCGCATTCTGCTTGCTGGCCGACCACCACCTTCGGTTTAACATTGAAGGTCTTCAGCCACAGGCCGAAGTGGGGCCTGATGCGGAGGAAAGCCTCACACACGATGATAAATGTCGAGATGTCGGGGATGAAATTGGGGGCCAGATCATGAAAATCCAGCCCGTAGTAGGTTTGGGCATAGGGATGATCTGCCCCACATCTGGTAGCCGGTGCACGATGTCCGCAGCTAGATATCCGGCTTCCCGTAGCTTTGTGATGTTCTCCTCCGTGATGGAGGAGACCATCCACTTGCCTCCCTCTCCGGACATGCTTGGAGTGGTTTGAGGAGAAAGACGTGAACTTGGGCGCTGGAGCTCGAGTGTGCGAGAATGGATAAGCCAGGAGGAAGAAGGCGTGGGTAAAAAGGATGAATCTTTGTCCCTTTATAAGGGCGGAGGAGGCGATGCGCCTCCCCACTTACCTGTTAAAATCGCTTATTCCTCGAACGCCGTAATTGGTGGCGCAGTTGGGTTACCCATACCCGTATTGATGAGAATCTCGTGATAAGGGGACACGATCTCTGCTTCGACAAGACCTGTCAAGAAAACCGCCTCGTGATATGTGCAGTGCTGGTTGAGAAAAACGGTTCGAATAATGACTGGGCCATGGCATGATGTCATGTTGCTAAACGTGTCAGCAGATTGGATTTCTGGAAATATTATTCTCTCTACGGAGGTATGTGGAACTTGTTTTGCAGAGCCGGACACTATCCTTGTGTTCACAATCTTCTATGGAGTATTCGGAGGAAGAACCCGCCTTGCAATGCCGAAGACAAATATGCGCGCCGGACACATCGTCCTTGAAAGTCTGGTTCAGGGGCTACTGATGGACTCCTGGATTAGGGGGTCTCCGAACAGCTGGACTATTGGACTATGAAGATACAAGATTGAAGACTTCGTCCCGTGTCCGGATGGGACTCTCCTTGGCGTCGA